>NC_054381.1:66068008-66410008 GCF_017654675.1 Xenopus laevis
TTAATTAAACTACATATATAGTTTTTTGGAAAAAAAAACAGCAGTTTTTAAAAAATCCCTTACTTTGTCAAATGGGTTCTTTCACTGAGGGAGTCCATACTGTGACTATAACATGCAAATGAGCTCACGAGCATGCTCAGAATGTAGCACTGCCTTGAGTATTCTACCCAGAATGCCTTGTTTTAGTAAACTCCTCCACTAGAAGTATCAGGAGATTTCCCTATCTTGACCCTTGCTGTGATGTCATTATGCAAATGAAGGGCACACACTAACTTTTAGACAGGTGACAGCACTACTGAACAGCCGCTAACACAGAGGTTTGGCTGATTTGAAAATAGCTTAGAAGGGTTGCTTTGCAACCAAGGAATTTCAACTGAGCATGTGCGAGATTTCAGAGCTGCAGTTGGCTGGGAAGATAGTTAGTAGGAGGCAATGAAATCCAAGATGTCTGCCTCAACTAGAACTGCAGTGGAGATAGGGGATATCTTGCAGAAGGTATAGTGAGCTGATCATTTACATTATACAAACAACTGTTTTAAAAATCAAATTTCTTGAACTTTCACATAGTGTCTTTACTTGATGATTTTAGTTATGATTGGTGCCCTTTAAGCATTTGCATTAGCTTTGCTTTATTACCTGTTTTCTTATACTTGTTTTTTTAACAAAGCAGGACAACTATTACAACTATCATCTGTTGTAGACTTTCTATGCTGCTTGTTAAACTGGTAAGGTACTGCCACCCAAAAAGTCAGGTGTGTTCACTGTATAGAAGCTGAAGAAGAAACCTTGGAGGAACTTCACACTTCAGATGGGTATTTAAATGGCGGACGAGGAGAGGGCATTAGTGATCAATCATACTATAGTGACATTGTTTCCTAATGATGTACTAGTGATTCAGTTCTATAGAATGAATAATGATTTACTATGACTTGGAAAGCAAATTGATCAAATTAATAAAGTTAAAAGTTCACATTTTTTAAAGACAAATGGTCATGTTGTCCATGTAAATCTCTTGAAGACACCTTTAAAAAGGTTTCAAAAAGTACTTTAAAGTATCACAATGTGTTACCAAAAGGGCTGCATATACATTCTCTTTACAATATATGAGGGTGCATCATTTACCAAGGCTGAGTGAGCAAAGTGCAATGTTTTTATCCCCTCAATGCATCCAGAATTCTGGTGTCACATTTGATTATCCTTATGCAAATGTGCATGACTGCAATTTCATCCAAAATGGACACAAATGCACATGCACTTTATCTCAAATCTCAAACATTGCAAATGTATTGAAAGGTTCTCCATGTTCATTTGGCTGTCTATGAAAAAACAACCAGCTGAGACAAATGCCAAACACATACAGTAATGAATATGAGGAAAAAAGAATGTATAGCATAAGTGGTACATTACAGTTCTTAAGGACTCTAGTAATTGTCCTGTGTTTTAAATCAAATTATCTGTAATGATCCCAAATAGATTGTACACTTTACATGATATGTCATGTGTTTTAGTGATGGATAGAGATGGTATGGATATCTGATGAGATGATACAATTACATATATATATTTACATTGTGTAATATATATGTAATATATGTAATTATACAGAATTATAATATGGGGAGAAATGTATAAATATCAAAACAATCATTTTGGCTCCTATTGTGGTGAATGGTGACTTTGTTGTGGTATAATCTTTTCGTCGTTTCAGAGGCAGAAAGATACAAAGTGTTCTGTTTTGTCTATCCTCGTCTTTTAAGTCAGCAAGACATGCATTCATCTGGAGCAGCGATTACTTAAAGAATTTACATAGACCAAAAATGCAACTTCGCTAAATTTCTCAGCATAACAGCTGATATGTAAAGCCAAAAAATAAAGCTGAGTATCATTTACTGTTACACTACAAATCTCAATTTCCTATGAATATGTATTGCTACAGGTTTGGCATTTTTTTTGGAAAAATATTTTACATGGAAATGTATCTTGAAATGACAAAGCATATTTCTAGTTCTCTCTAATGATGATTGTATCTGTCCAGCAGGAAAATCTGCAAAACTGCCAAAAAATTCACAAAACGGTGAAAAATTTGCAAAACCTTTTTGCTGCTACTATTTTGTTGTGCAACAAAATGTTTAGCATTGCGAATGGTTTTTTACTTAGCGACCGATATTACATTGGCCCTAAGGTCGTTTTTCATGGCACCTTGTTTCTACTTTGGGGCTTCTCACTCAGTATACCTGTACTGCTATCCACTAGGATACAACTGCTTTTTCAATAGAAAAAAAGGCTCCCATGTTGCCAATTTCTTAAAAACGTATGTGATGTTTGACATTACCTCTGATCAACTGGAAATGGTATCTAATACTATATTTTTCGTAACTATTGTGCTGTTTATGCAAAAAGTTTTTTATATTTTATATTACTACTAGCTTACAAACACAGGCACAACTAGTAATAAATATGAACAGATAATACCTGGACACTTTTTAACCCACATTAAAATGAATAAACCATATATTTATGTGTATGTCTTTATAATAGATGGCTCAGATCCCTTTGGTTCATGTGGAAGGAGAGGGGAAGGATAAAATTTGTCGCACATGCTTTTTTGTCGTGCATCTTTTTATTTTGTTGCACAGAGCCTTGGAGGGTCCATACTATGCTAAACTCATTTGTTAAAGGTTAAGAAAAATAATAATGTGCAAAAATAAATAAATCACATTTGCCAATGTAATACTGGTCATGGGACATTATTGTTTTCAGAATGTAATTGATGCTTTGTTAAGACCTTTCTAAACATGCAGAGTTTTCTTTTCACAAGGATATTGCCAGAAAATAAATTTTATTATATACACTGTGCATAGGCAACATTTTGTTTCCAGACCACAGATGAGATTCAAAATTGTGTTTCACTTTAGAAAAGTTATCCTGTGTAATAATAGAAATGGAAAAATTGTTCAAATAAACATTTTCATATTATTTCAATGCTGCATTGACAACATTTTTCACAAAGTGTGAACATTTCTGTACATGTAGACAGTGGTAGGCTAAGTGAGGTTTGTACCCAAGGCCAGCACCCAGCTGCCTACCTCTAGCGTGGGCCATTGCCTCCGTTGCTGGTCACTGGCAAGCCCCTACCCTACTGCCACAGCCCAACTCACAACACCACACTGCTGCATTGCTTCTTCCACACTTAACTCACTGCCCCTAGTTTCGACCCTGCATGCAGGTCTGGCACTGTAAGTGACATGACCAATTGAGTTTCAGCTAATTCAAGACTTACAAAACCAGAGAGGTATGGACATGATCAGTGCAGATGTGCACACACAGGTGTGTTTTCATAAAGAAGGAAAATACAGATGAAATAGAAGATGGTAGGTAAAAAATAAGCCGAATGGCTGTTTATATATTTCCACATTCAATTCCATTGTGTTAGCTGAGCAAAATAAACTTTACCTACACTGTATAAATTATTTAAATCTTTTTTTGGTGACTGATGTCCATGCCCATGGGCCCATAGACCAAGAAAGCAGGAAGGAATACGTGAAAGTGATTGCTGTACCTCAGGGATGGGGCAAGGAAGGCAAAGAATTGTTGACAGCTGAGACTTTTAAATTCATTTTTTAACAGGTTTGGATATTTATACCGAAAAAAGATCTGTAAGCGCCTGCCAACAATCTGGCTAAATATTTTAATGCAGGTCTGTTGCCTCTGCAGTCATAAGCACTCATGTTACATAACAAGTGTTGTTTTATTAACAAAGTAAATCCAAATCCCATTCCGAGCATCCCAAGCAAATACATTCCTGAAGGCATGCTCAATGACCCTCTTCACATGTGGGAAAAGTAAGGTAAAGGAGGAATGAGATGATCCTGGATGATTTATTCTATTCATTTTTGTTTTGCTGTTGGCAATCTGATGTGCACAAAGTCTGGTATGTAAAACAATTATTTGCTGGATTACAAGCAAAAGAAGTACCTCAAGTATTTTTAAGGACAGCATTTGAGTAAGAGGTTGGGGCAGAACACAAAAGCTAAATAAAATGTCATTCTGCAGGAAGAATGGGCAAACTTCCATTTTGTTGTAGCACACCCATCTTTTTTAATGATAGTCTAATGCAATCTCTCTCCTTTAAAAAGTCACAAATGAGGGAAGATTTAGCCTGTAAAACCATAACTTTGTAACTAAAAGCTCTTCTCTGGAGTGCTGCTAAAAAGAAAGAGTAGACCTCACAAAAGTCTCAAAACAAAAAAGCTACCATCGAGAGAGGGACACAGCTCAACCAACAGGCGAATAGTAAGGGCAAATTAATCAGGGAGGGATGCTGTGACGCTGCAGGTGTGGGGCTGGGGAAAGCAATTTGTAACCATGCCTACTCATTTTGCTACAGGGAAGGACAGCAGCTGAAACAGCGCTATACACAATACTACTTTATTAAACAGTTTTATAAACAGGTCAAGAGTGAGTTGAGGACACTTTTATTACACTATACATGGTGATAGCTTAATTTTTATATCGAAGTTGAACCACCCTTTAACATATTTAGTGCACTAGTTGACAGCATGTTTTATACTGGAAAGTACAGAGTAATAATGATTTATTTAACTCCCATAACGCTTTAGAAAATTGTACTTGATTGTTAGACTCTAGGAGGCCTGTATATTAAGCTAGGAAAAAAGTGTAAATAGTTTTGGGTTAACCCATTGACATCACTAGGTACAAAATAAAGAAAGGTCTGATTTAATAAGTGGTGCCAAAAATGGCACATAAATACATTTTCTTACACAATACTTTTTTTTGGTTTTGTTTATATGATGGAGGTTTACACTTACAATACTTTGCTAACCTTATAACTAGGCCCCGCAAGCATGCTGATCTTCAATCGAATATCATTAAAAAGCATTGCTTTTCAGAATAGGATGTTTACAAATTATATATTTGGATTGTCATTGCAAAGTTGCTTTGGTCTAGTGACACAAGAATGTGGCCCAATTTCACTGCTGGAACATCCATTCAAAGAGAGCTTCAAAATAAATTCCTCTTAGCAGGGATAGCTCCCAAAGGTTCTCTTTTTTGCCAGTTTTTCCTATTAAACTATGGCCACATAAGAATTCCCTTGTACTGATTTAGCTAATAAATGTTACAGTATAGGTGAAAATATCTACTAGTACTGTTATCCAGAAACACATTACAGGAAGGTCAACTACCATAGATTCCATTTTCAGAAAATAATTCTAATTTTTAAAAATGATTAATTTTTCCCCTGTAATAATAAAACAGTACATTGTACTTGATCCTAACAGAGATGCATAAATCCATATTGGTGGCAAAACAATCCTATTGGGTTTATTGAATGTTTAAATGATTTTAGGAGACTAGGTATGGTGATCCAAATCATGAAAAAAGATCCGTTATCCGGAAAACCCCAGGTCCAAAGCATTCTGGATTTCATTTAACTTTGATCCAACTTAAATCTCCACCTGTAATGAACAAGTATACCCACTCAAAAAATGCAGAAACCGAGAATGTCAATTGGCATAATATGCCCAGCCACACAGACTAATTGTAGTGTTTACATCTTTTTTTCTGTGAGAAAAAAATGCAATAGAAAAATGAATAGAAAATGGTGTGATTTCTGTTAATATTTTGAGAACTCCAAGGTAAATGGACCCAGCTGTATGTACAGGAACTTGGCATAGTGGTATACATGACTTTATGTATCCCCTCAGTGTTCAAAATGACTTCCTGTTCATGCGTACAATTTGGTTAAAGAGAAGGAGAAAAAAAATTGACATGCTATAATTCATTCTAAAAGAAACACATTTTCTTTCTAGCAGTAGCCAAATTGTCATTACTCCAGTAGCATTTTGTTTTCCAAGCCTCTCTTACAAACTGACTCCAGCTTAGTGATTTTAGCCTTGGGAAATTCATATCTGACAAATAATATTGTATAAACTGGTTTATAATAGCCAACCACAGCAGCCATTATTGACTTTTTCTTCCCCCTACTCTTCTCAACTTAAGCAAATGAGATCACCTAAGAATTAAAACAATAGCTTATATTTACTCTGCCAAATAGCAGAGCATTCAGACTCAAAAATATGAAGAATGAAGTGATTAAAAGGCATTACAATGTTTGGCATATGTTTCTAGTAACTCTGTTTATCGTGAAATATATTATAATGGTTCCTTGATGGGAATTTCCACAGAAAAAAACAAGTTGATTTTCAGTGCACTTAACATTAAGAGCACTGTTTACTTCTCTATTGATGAGTAGCGTGTCACTTGGCAAGTGGTGAGATTGGGGCATACAGAGGATACAGAGGATATTTTATTATATAGTGACAAAAAAAAGGAAGCAGGAGTACAGTTAGTAGAAATTCGCCTTTGCTTGGAAGAAAAATTCAGATTTTGACAAAACTTTGGAGGATGTATTTACAGAATAATCTAGGCAAAGCAACTGGATTTTCTAAGTATTCTTAAATACTGTATATTTTGCTGCTCAGGTGAGTGGTGAAATGTTTTCCAGCATACTCAGAAAGTTCAGCTGCTTTAGACTTTTTTTTACTAGATACTGTATATCATGATCTGGATAAATGAAAAACTTTATAGACATATTATCTATCCATCCATCTATCCGTCCATCCATCCATCCATCCATCCATCCATCCATCCATCTATCTATCTATCTATCTATCTATCTATCTATCTATCTATCTATCTATCTATCTATCTATCTATCTATCTATCTATCTATCTATCTATCGTTATCTTGGCTAAATTCAAAGACCCTAGCAACCAGACTGCTGAAATTGCAAACTGGAGAGCTGCTGAATAAAAAGCTAAATAACTCAAAAACAATAAATAATAAAACATGAAAAACATTTGCAAATTGTCTCAGAATATCCCTCTCTACATCATACTAAATGTTAAGTCAAAGGTGCACAACCACTTTATTTATTATTATGGATCAACTAGCAGTTAGATAAAAAAAATTGACCTTTGTCTTTATGCATTAACCAGGGAACATACGTAATTTTTTAAACTTTTTTTTTTAATTTAAGCCACTATTATGTATTAATTAATTGTTAGCAATTTTATTTTGGTAATATATGTTGTATATACAGTATATAGTCACAGACAAGGGCACCTGGGCAAGCGACTTTTATATACTGTCTTTTGATGACAGTATGACACACAGTGGAGTGGAGAATTCAAATAGCAGGCAGTACTACTAGAATAAAATAAGTATTCCAAATATTTATTCTGTATGGTACCTGATCGGTTCTGAACCTCTGAATAAACTCTGCCTGAGTGTGCACCCTAGACGCAGCAGCCACCACCAGAACAGATCAGTTCCAAAGCCAACACCTAGCCAGCCAGACCTAGAGGGCACAGAGCTGGTGAATTCACGTAAGCAGGAAGCAATGGAGTGATACGCAGGTACGCACGTGACACACCGCAGAGGACAAGTGAGGGCAGGCTGGGCAGCAGCAGGAGGGAAGTGACTGAAGGCACATTAAGCGCATATTTACACAACAAGCCGCCTCATTATAGAAGCGCCCCTGGGTCCACCAGGGCGAGACAATAAAACAATATTCATTCCTATGGGATTCTTAGAAGCGTATTTATCAAATGGTGAACTCTAACTTTCATTCATTGATAAATACACTTCTAAACATCCAGTAGGAATCAATAGAAAGTGTTAAACTCTAATATCACATTTTGATTAACCTGCCCCTATGTGTGTGTGACTGTTGCTCTTTTGTTGTGTTCTAATTGAAGCTATGCCAAGCATCTAGCGTGAAAACACAACATAACAAGAGTTTGGAGAAAAAATGCAGGAACTGCATATCAACATACTTGTTTCCAAAACCATGATAATGACAACATAGAAGTTATTATGCTTTGCTTAACTCTATAGTGTAGCATGATGTAGCCAAACTGATCCGTCTGCGCATCGCTAGACAGTCCTATTTTGTCCTGGGCATTTATACAATCTGTTTTTTTTTTTTTTAATAACAGTTTCAGATTTGTGCTAGCCTTTTTCTATACAGTGGAAACCCCATTTTAAGTTTTTCAGGGGACCTGAAAAAAATGTTGTAAAATCCTGGAAAATTTCAAATCAGGGAAATGTATTATGCATAATATAATCATTTGATATTGGAGAACTGGACAGTAAATTGGCAGACAAGGTTCAATGTTGAGAAACTAAGCTTATGCACATCTGTAGAAATAACAAATGCTACTTATACACTAAATGGCAGTGTATTGGGGGGGTTTCCTTAATTGAGAGGGATTTGGTTTATTTTTGATAACAAACTGGTCTTAGAAACTCTAGGCAGTGTCAGTCAGAAGCTACTAAAGCAAATAAAAAAGGACATTGCCTCAAGGCAGGGATGAAAACATAATGTTGCCTCCTTATAGATACCTGGTAGCACCTCACCATGAGTAGACAGTGCAGTATTTGGCCCCAGTCCTTAAGAAGGATATTCATAAGCTTAAAAAGTGATATTTATAAGCTTGAAAAGTGATATTTATAAGCTTAAAAAGAGATGTGCTACTAAACTTGTAAAAGGAATTGAAATATTAAACTATGAAGACAGACCAGTGCTGTCTAACTTTTTACATGTAGTGAACCAATTGTCTAATTTCTCATGCAGCATGTTCAAGGGTTGGATACATTTTAAATGCTATACAGTGAAGTTTATGGGGCACTTGAGCAGACTGGGGGCAATAAATGCACTTTTGATCTCTCTGGAGATAAGACATTTGCTAAGGGGCATGATTACTCATTGCACATACATTAAAGACTTTAAAGACAGACATCAGGGAATCACATAGAAAACAATAAAAGGTGTCAGAGTAAGACTGGAGAATTGGGGGCCCACCAGATTCCAAACTTCTGGGGAAACCCGCATGCATGTGGGAACGCCGGCACGCAGCACTTGCTTGAATGCTGGTGCGTGGTGTCGCATATCATTTTTTGGGGGGCCAGCTGATTGGGGAAGCAGGTCTGGCCCGGTGTGTGCCCATGAGGGCAGGAGCACACAGGGTTTTTTCCGGGTGTCAGCCAGCCCAGTCTGACCCTGAAAGGCATTTTAGACTTTAGGAGCGGAACTTTATTTTAAAGCAGAGAATATGGTTCTTCATGGTGTAGGCAGTGAAGTAGTGAAATGCCCTGACAAGTGATGTTGTGATAACTTGGATGACTTCTTCAACAAGAATAATAAAGCTGCAGTAATCCCAGCAACTACAGTTAGTTTAGTATACTGTAGGTATGTATTAATATTTTTATACTGGAGTATTTTAACCTTTTCTGGTTATTGTCTGTAGTTTGTTTGTCTCAAGTTCTCTTGAGGGACCACAAAATTAAATGAATACATCTTTCAAATGTTTTCAAGCCATTTATATACCTGCCTTATTTACTTTGTTGTAGCACCAGAGTCATCATATATGGTTGACATGGAACACACTATCTCTCATGTCTGTTCATTATATCAATTTTAGTAAAAATGTGTTTTTTTTGCCGTTAAAATTTATAGCTACTCAGCCAATGTCGGTTTTCTATAAACACACAGTAAAGAAATCAGTATATCTCTGAACAGACAGAAATTGTTATGCCTGTTTTCCGTTTTTCATATCAAACACCCAATGACACTATAACATTCCATGATGCCATCAGACCATAGCCTTGCCTACCAAGGCTCCACCTTAAACTATGCATCCATAGAGATAATTATAAGGCATGAATAAAACAATTAACTATACAAAAGTCAATGCTTGAGAGATTGAATAATCTAAACATATTGTCTACTGACTTCAGACAGGATCATAAGCAATCTTAGACAGACAAATTGCACATTGTTTGACTGGAGACCTCAAACAAACAAAACGGATAAGCCATTGTACTTTAGGGTATCAGCATTATTCATTATGCATTAAAATTGCTAAATTACAAGGTTTGTCAATATTCTCAGTAAAAGTATGTGGCTTAAATGAAAATAGACCCTATCTTACATTACTAGTTTATATTGTATATATAATATATATATATATATTGACAAATGTAAAACCTTTCAGCCCTTTGCATCATTTGGAAGACTTTGCACTCTTATGAGCCACCATATGAAAATGTTTAAAAAGGATATTTTGGCAACAGACAACCTTGGACCTAAGTTTATGTGACTGCAGCCACAAAATCCCCTTGAGCAGATATTTATATACAACTATACAGGGACCTGTTATCCAGAATGCTTGGGACCTGGGGTAATTTGGATCTTGTTAAGTCTACAAGTAAATCATTTAAACGTTAATTAAACCCAATAGGATTGTTTTGTCTCCAATAAGAATCAACTATATTTTAATTATAAACAAGTACAAGGTACTGTTTTATTAGTACAGAGAAAAATAAAATCATTTTTAAAAATTTGGATTATTATAAAATAGAGTCTATGTGAGATGGCCTTCCTGTAATTCAGCGGTTTCTGGATAACGGGTTTTCTGGATAATGGTTCTATACCTGTAATTTAAATATATATTTATAAAGGGCACATTGTTCACAGTCCTACCTCATCTCCACCACAAAAAATACTGATCTTTTTTTTAGTGCTGTTTCCCCAACCAACTTGTGCATGCTTCAATCCCTGGGGTAATGACTGTGCTCATTTTTGTAAACAATTCCCATAATGTTGGCAGTAGTGATGTTGATGCAGAAATAATGTCCTATAGTCAATATAAAGTGGAGACAATAGTTACTTTTCTGCAGGTGCCATATTAATTAATGTCTTTATTTCTGATTGTCTGAGTTAAATGGGCTTTAGGGAAATGTATTAGGCACACAGAGTGGCTGTTTCCATTCATAAGTATATATATTATACTTAGAAATGATAAGGGAGAAGACAAACGACTAAACAAATGTAATAGCATGATAGAAAGTATTTAGACATATGTGAAATTACAAGTTATGAAGATGAAATAAATCAGCTCTATCATTAACAATGGTTATGCTCCTGCTGTCAATTTTGTGTTAACTGAAATAAGTATTAATGCTTAAGCTTTGCAAAATATCTGATAAAATATGCTCCATTCGTTTTGTCATTAGAACCTCACCCTATAAAAAAAAATATTAAAATATTAATGCAAGGCTTTTTGTACAGAACAGATAATCATTTATCAAGATGATATCACTTTAACCTGGTCAGTATGGAACATGATAAACACTGCTTGCTGAGCAGATTTATATTGGCTCAGTTGGAATGTCTATCAGTGTGTTTCTGTGTGAGGATGTGATACCACGTTCCCTGTCATACATCATTTCCTCTGTTCTCTTCCCACACTCCCTAGAGTTAGGCTAAGCAGAATTCTCACTGGGAGAAAAGCTAGACAAGAATTTGTAACGTAATGCACTGGGCAGACAAATAGAAAATATGTCTAAGGATGTTTTAAGAGCAAATAATTATGTGTAACTGCAAAGATGTTCCTTTCATATAAATGAGGCAACCGGGGAACAAAAAACACAAAAGTCTCCAGTCACGTAGAGAAATCATGTCCATCAATCCATTAACACTTTGTGCAATCACACGAAAATACATTCCAGTTACTGAGTAAGCTTGCTATACAGGTTAAATATGTAAAATATTAAGGTCATTAGGCAGTGTTAAAACTTAAGCAAGAATATCAAAGTCATCAGGTCAATCTCTGAAGTAGCTAGTACAGTTTCGGTCACTAGTTTACAGGGGCTAATTACAGACATGCTAAACTATTAGAAAGAAGATGGGGAAAGCCTGTTTTTTTCTAAAGGAGAAGGGACTGATAAAGGAGAAGTAAAGCTTAAATAAAGAAGTAGGACAGAAATGTTGTACATTATGTTTTGGGCTTTTGTACCAGCCTAAGGCAACCACGGTCCTTTAGCAGTAAAGATCTGTGTCTCTGAATATGTCCCAGTAGCTCCCCATCTTCTTTTCTGCTGTTTCACTGCACATGCTCTGTGCTGCTGTCACTTACTGAGCTTAGGGACCGACGCACAAGATACTGAATATACAGGGCCGCCATCAGGGGGGCACAGGGGGAACAGTCATCCCAGGCCTGGAGCATTTTCAGGTTTAAGGGGGGCCCAGCCGTGCCACACTTTTCTAATTTTCAGGCTGCCGGGCCCTGTTTACCCAATCCAATAGGTCCCATTGGTGGTCAGCAGCTAATAGGGTTGGCTTCGACTGATCTGATTGGCTGCGGCAACCCTATATAAGCTGTTGTCTGCTGTCGGAAGAAAGAAGATAGTTATGCTTCCTGGAATTTCCTGTCTACCGCCTGAGGAGAGGAAGACGCCGCCGCCACCAGAGGAGAAGAAGCCGCCGCCCCAGGAGAAGAAGCCGCCACCTGAGGAGGAGAGAACCAAGGAAGAAGAATTCCCTAAGGAGAAACAAGGCCCCCTGTGAACTTTACAGGTAAGTTCCACTGGCCGCCAATGCAAGCCCCTGGCCACCGATACAAGCCCCTGGCCACCAATGCTAGCCTCTGGCCACAATTGCTTTTGTTGTAATTTGTAAAGGGGCCCTACCCCTGGCCTCTTCATGATATTTTTAATAACCATTAGCTAATCACTGGCCACCAATGTAGCCTTTTGGCATCCCCTGACCCTGGCCACCAATGTGTTTTTATAATTGTATTAAGGGTGCCCAGACCACCAATTGTTTTTCTGTAACTTGTAGGAGTTCCCTGGCCACCAATTGTTTTTGTAATGTTTAAAGGGGCCCTGGTCACCAATGTTTCTCTTAATAACTTATAGCGTGGCCATGATGGTTGGGGTGGCTGAGGGGTGGCAAGAGGGGGGCCACAGAAAATTTTGTTGTGTGGGGCCCCGCGATTTCTGATGGCAGCCCTGTGAATATATATAATAGAAATATCACAGTATAAGGTCGATTAGATTATTCATACATGGTAGATCAAAAACCAGTCAAATTAGCTTCAGAATTTAATAATCAGTCCTGTAGCTTCTATATCAGCTTATATGACAGGCAAACTTTATTTTCTATCTGTAGAAATAAGTCAAGTCAACTGTACTTGCTGTGTTTTTTCCTGAAGACGTTTACCAGTCATCCAACTGGCTTTCTCCATTCTGAATTGAGAAAGCCAGTTGGATGACTGGTGAAATTTCTTCAAGAAAAAACACAGAATGTACAGTTGATTTGACTTATTTCTACAGATATAGCATGACCTGGATGAGACTCTTCACAAACAACTTCATTTTCTGTTTGATGATTTGTGACGACCCCTAAGCTCAACTTCTCATCAGAGAAACATGTGCATGTCACAGACACTCCTAACAAAATCCATGATGGGAAACTGTGATAACTTTGAAGGCATAGATCAATACCACTATTGAGATGCCGAAACGTTAGGCTGGTTCAGTAAGTTCAATACATAAAATATGGATAAAAAAAACTACCAAAAGAATACACAATAAGAGGATTATTTACTAAACCTCGATTTATTCTGGTCGAGGTTTTTTGGGCAAAAACTCAAATTTTTTTAGAATTTTTTGAGATTTATTATACCCTGAAGCTGCAAAAAGTCCAAATCTGAAAATCCGCCATCTCAACTCTGTCGAGGTCATGTAGAAGTCAATGGCAGATGTCCCTTTTACAATTTGAAGATATCATGATCTGCACCGGGTTTCGTCTGATAATCAGGAAAATTCAGGGTTTTCGAGCAATAACCCAAAAAAAATTGAGCGATTCAGGAGTCAAATATGAAAAATTTTACTCGATAATATCGAGTTTTTTCCCAATCCAACTTTTTTGAGTTATTTTATTGATAAATAAGATAAAATCATGGATTGGAGTTTGGTTGAGCTTGGTTTAATAAAAATATAAGATAAATTTGAGTTTTAGTAAATAACCCCCTAAGAAATGAATCTGCAGGAAAAACCTGACTTCATTATGATCTAGCTAAATATTTAGCTTCACTTTTAAAAAATAGAATCTTATAATCTGGGATATTTTTTCTACAAAATTTTACAAAGGACAATCACTCATTATATTGGATGCCAGGCTGTTATGTGATGGGTTGAACTTGAAAAATGTTAGTGTGTCCTTTAATTAATAAACATATTCCCTCCCTCTTGCTTAGGCATAAACTGCACTAGTGGGTTAGTGGCATCTCAGCATTAGACATAGTATAGTAGGCAAAGCATTGGATTGGAAAATGTAACTGGCCATATGTTTAACATCATGGGGCCTCTTTACTAACATTCGAATTTCTTTTTTTTCCATGAACTTCTAAAAATTCATGTTTTTTCTATATTTCTTTAAAACTCTAAAAATCTGAGATTTATTAATTGTGAAAATCAATATATCAGTGCAATATATACTGAAAAGGTAGCCTTTGCTGTGAAATACAGTACAGGTATAAGCATATTACATGTTGTAGATACAGAAGATTTTCTTAACTATATTTAAGCACAAAGCTACCCTATACAGGTATGGGATCTGTTATCCAGAAAACCCATTATCCAGAAATTTTTGAATTACAGAAAGGCCATCTCTCATAGATTCCATTTTAATCAAATACAGGTAATTCCCCTTTTAAAAAATGATTTCCTTTTTCTCTGTAATAATGGAACAGTGCCATGTAGTTGATCCTCACTAAGATATAATTATTTAATACATATTGGAGGCAAATCAATCCTATTGGGTTTATTAAATATTTCAATTATTTTAGTAGACTTAAGTATGGAAATTCAAATTACAGAATAATGAATAGATCCCATAACTGTATACCATATACGTATAATGGTAATGTGTTTCTTTATGATTCATAGAAGGGTGATATAGTATAAATAGATAGTTAAATTTGCTGTTTCTGTTATGTACTCAGTTTGCAGTGATTAAATTATTGTAAATGCTTTTATCATTCAGATAATTCATATTTAATATGTGAAGTTAACGCCTTTCTATACCCACCGTTTAAGTATTAGCTTTTTAGCCTTTGCGAATTATGCCTTTTATTTTAAAACCCCTAATTTGCTCCATGAGTGTACATCACTCTGTTCTATTGAAGTTTTCCTTTAAGCAGCACCCTTTCTGCACATACAAAGGGCAATACACTTCAACTTCTACAGCACTGGTTGTCAGTTCTAGTCTTTGCGCCTGAACAACATATTTTCAGGATATCCTCATAGCAGCACAGGTGCAATAGGTAATTTGAACACATAACCCCTGCTCCTGAGAGGATATCCTGAGGAAACCCTGAAAATCCTCACTATGTCTCTGTGGCTGCAAATCTCTAATGCCCCAAACACTGAGCCTGTAAAGGAAACTGCATGTCTGCATAACTCTTGTTAATGAGCATTACAATTACAGATTAAAAAAAGTGAACAGCTGTTTTCACCTGATAACATGTATGTTTAAAGCCAAATAAGCCTTTCAGCAATTTAAAAAAAAATTTGACATCTGAACAAGATCATCTATTAACATGGTTTAGTATCTAGGGCTCATTGTTTAGCAATACTGCCTTACAGTACTGGGGTCCTTGGTTTGTTAGATCAGCATTAACTGCACATCCCCTGGGAGAAGGACTGGCTTTTAGTTAGATTTATGCCTATTGGATAAGGGGAGCCTGGGTATGATTTCTGGTTATGACCCTTTAATTGTATCACTATTATATTGACGGTATGGTGGCAGTTAGCATTGCTGCCTTGCAGTGCGGGGGGGTCTCAGGTAAGCTAATTAGCTCTTGATGATATCGACCACAGTGTGAATAAGTAATTGAGATCTTAGATTGTAGCAGGGACTGAAAAGAATATAACATGATATACATAGAATAAGAATAACTAATATGCATTTATTTACAGGGAAATATATATTCTATATAAGCATGGTTTATGTTTTCTATAAATCTTTAGCAGGGACAATTAGTTATTTCATACCTTATTTATTTATACGTATGCAATGCATCATCATTTTTTCATGTCATGGTAAAATGTGATACCATCCATAGATTCCCAGTATTCCTATTATACAAGTTACTATGATATTAGTACAGTATTTAGGATTAACTTCTAATTAACTTTTTCTGATATTGTAATATACTTGTTTACTTAGCAACTGATGCTAAATAAAACCTTTTTTGTTACATTGGTATGGCCTTATTATTATAGGGCAACACAAATGTCAAATGCCCCAAAACTTGCATCCCCTCATCCCTAATAAAGGGATAACAAAAATCAGATTACAACAGTCGGTCAAGCCCAAATTATGGACTGTGCACCTTTTAAATTTAGAAAGAAATGTGTTTTTCTAATGATGGTAGATAGGGTGGGTGGGCACTTGTCATTAAAGAAAATTAGGAGTGGTTATAGGCAGAGACGGCCTTTTCTGTCTGCCATTATATCCTGTATTCGTCAAATTTTGTGTTAACTGGTGCTGATACCCTATCACAAGACCTGGGGGGTTATTTACTAAAATCCAAATTTATCTCAACCACGACCAAACTCCTATACCCGATTTTACCTTATTTATTATTAAAAAAGCTCAATTCAATTGCGAAATCGAGAGAAAAACCTCAGTCGTACAACTTTTGTAGAGTTTTTCTCCCAAATTGGTCGGATTTTCAGGCTAATTCCAGCACAGACCACAGATACTTCAAAATAGCATAGGGACCTCTTCCACTTACTTATACATGACCTCAACAGGTCTGAGATGACGAATTTTCAGATTTGGGTTTTTGCTGCATCAGGCTTTAATAAATCTCAAAAAAGTCGGGTTTTTAAAAACACCCCGAAAAATTAAAGTTTAGCCCCCAAAAGCCCGACCAGTGTTTAGTAAATAACCCCCCTGATGTTCCAAATGGGGTCTTTACATGACCATGGCCAATCTGGTCACTGACTCTATAGTATAAAATTAGTATATTGTATAGTTGCAAAGTGAAAGGAAACAGGATTTTCTCTTTGCAACAGATTTTCATGTCACTGAGAATTTTATATAGTATGTATCTATAAGGAGCAGATTTATTAAGGTTGGAATGGTAATTTTAAATTCAAATTTTGGAGTTGGTTTTTTTGGTTAAAAACCACCAACTCGAATTTGTATTCAAATCTGACATTTATCATTTCCCTACCCTGGAAGTAACTTGAATTTGATAGGTTGCCACCTAAAACCTGCTGAATTCATGTAGAAGTCAACGGCAGAGGTCCACTGACCTATTTGAAGAAGTTAATAACCTTCCTGGCATTCAAGTTTTTTTCTGAGAAAAACTCAATTTGAGTTACATTCAATTGAGTTTTAGACCTTCAAGTTTTTTCTTAAATAAGATATTCAAGTTTTGAGGTTATTCGAGTTCATTTGAGGTAAAAAAAAACCCTCTATCACTCGACTTTTGATAAATAAGCCCGTAAGTGTTTATGGTAGGAGTTTTGAAGTATAAAACAAGAAATGCTCAGGTTCATCTATTTCCATAATAGCTGTGGGTTTTGGTAACAGAAGGAACAATTCCTAAACACAACACAGCATTTTTATAAAGCACTATTACCGCATTAGGGATTTCTTTCAATGTTATTTTACAGATAGAATTATTTTTTAAACCGGTGTATACATAATTTTTGCCTATTACATTGTTATCCTAGTGTAGCTTCTAAATTAAAAGCAAATCTGTTTGCTTTATTCTACAGAGATGTGGTAGAAACTAAATCCAAAATATGCTCTGTATGGTTTTCTGCAGTGTATTCTTTCACCATGTCCAAACTCTACTATGCTAGTTGATGCCAATGCAGACTAATGTGTAAAATCATTTAAACTCAGTGTGTCAGGAAAATAGAAAACTTGGAAGCAACCTTACAGAATAATAGTAATGTTTCCAGTAGACAAAATGAATTTGCAACAAGGTAAAACGTAGATGTCTCTTTTAAAAATTCTTATTCCCTTGCATAAATATTTTTCACAAAGAGGTATTGGGAATGTTAAATAAAATGTTGTAGACCCCTTAACAAGCGTATTTACCATTCTTACTGGGATGCCACTTTTTCATAAATTGACAGTATACTTAATGCTACGCCGAAAATATTGACAATGGCTCATAAATCCTGTTGCACATGGGGGTTATGTAATATCAGGTGCACAGTTTGCTCCAGGTTTTAGCAATTATAGCTACCAATCAGCAGGTATAAGTTACGATTCCACTGTTTAGAAACAAACATCACATTTATTGCTATGAGTTACTGCATCTGGAAAAACATTGCACCTTTTATTACATATGGGGGACAGTCTCCTTACTATCTACATAAATGGTAGGGCTTGGGGTCTATGTAACCTCTTGCCATTGGTTTTGAGTTTTAGAGGCCTTAATGCTTAGAAGGTATGAAAGAGGGCATCCCAAGGACTACCGTCTGACACCCCACTTTCCTCGCCAGAATGGTATGTGTCCATTCAAACCCCAATATTTATCTCCTCAAATACCTCCAAATGCGATATTAGATAACCAATGGCCATACAAAAGCAATCGAGTTAAAAAGCAATATTTATTTTCACCATGCCAGATATACTAAAACCATTTAAAATAAGCAGCGCTGCTTGGGGGGTAGGGACCCCAATACCCAAATTAACTCTCACTATTGAATGCAATTAAGTAAGGGGAACTGCGTGCACACTGTTGGTAGAAACCGCCAAATTGTTCCCAATTATAATGACTTTTTGGGCAGTACACAATGCATCAATCTAAGTAAACCCATGAATGGATGTTCATGTAAGGAGGATAACGATGTGCCGTCACATCTGACATCAATATGTGGAGATATCCAAAGTGGTATGTTTCGCCAATAAGGTCCTTAGTTCCGTGGCAAAAGGACTACTTAGTTCCTGCACACTGAACGTTATGGATAGTATCAACATTTATTATGGCCACAGCTGGATAATGTTTGGGTGGACAACTTTTCCTTTGTCACATCTGATCTGACCTAACAGAGAGAGGTTTATTCACCCCAAACATTAGCCTGCTTTGACGATTTGTGCCTATAAACTGGTAAAACACCATGCTGATGTAACGTGTGTGTGGCTCCTATTTGATTTTCACTGCTGCTGCCAAAAGGTAGAAAAAAGGTGCATCATAACTGCCCTCTCTATTTGTCACTGCTGTCTATAAAATTATAGATCAGCGCCACAGGCTATGGAAAAACAAATAACAGAATATTATTAATATTCAGTGCAGTCACCAGGGTGTTGCAACACAATCTGTGTGTTTCTTGAACTATAGAATTTCTAGGTTCACATTTTTCTTATGTCTTCTAAAGTGCTATAGTGATTTTTACAAAGTGCTATCTCCAAAATAAAGTTATAATTAAGTAAAACAAGGTGATTATAGTGGTTTCAAAAGGAAGACTAAATTAGGCAAGGTTCCATGGTGTTTTCTTCAAACAATAAATCTCAGCATGTGGCTTCTCCACTCTCTGGTGGGATAAGCAACTTACAAAGTTCCTGATTTCAAGACAGCTTGTCAATATAAACTTCAGGGTATTTCTTTTTTTAAAAAATTTATCGCACAAAAACCATGTATTGTGCTTCACAGGTCTGTTGAGCCTGAAACATTGTGAGTGGAATAAATTGCACTTGCAGAAAATGTATTCCTTGTCCTGATCTCCCTCATTTTAACTTGCTCACTATTACAGTATTGTGTCTGAAGGAGAGGGTAAAGGACTGTTGTGCTCTATTTGCATGAACCCCATAGAACTTAAAGGGATACTGACAAGGGAAAACATGTTTTTTCAAAATGCATCGGTTAATAGTGCTGCTCCAGCAGAATTCTGCACTGAAATCCGTTTCTCAAAAGAGCAAATATGACATGGGGCTAGACATGTTGTCAGTTTCCCAACTGCCCCCAGTCATGTGACTTGTACTCTGATAAACTTCGGGCACTTTTTACTGCTGTACTGCAAGTTGGAGTGATATCACCCCACTCCCTTTCCCCCCCAGCAACCTAACAACAGAACAATGGAAAGGTAACCAGATAGCAGCTCCCTAACACAAGATAACAGCTGCCTGGTAGAACAGCGCTCAATAGTAAAATCCAGTTCCCACTGCGTCACATTTAGTTACATTGAGTAGGAGAAAAAATAGCCTGCCAGAAAGCAGTTCGATCCTAAAGTGCTGGCTCTTTCTGAAAGCACATGACCAGGCAAAATGACCTGAGATGGCTGCCTACATACCAATATTACAACTAAAAAAAATACTCTTGTTGGTTCAGGTATGAAATTTTATTTTGTAATCTAGAGTGAACTATTTGCACTGTAAACAGTGTAATATAAAACTTATTTGATAGCTATGTTGTGATGGTAAGTATAACTTAAAGCTTGGTTAAAATTTAAAAAATATAAAAGCTGTATAAGTGTTTAGAGTGTCTGCCAGCAGCTTTTATCCTATAAAATCTACCCCATCCTTCAGGGAAAATAATAGTAATACACATTCAATATAAAGGAAAGAACTGTGATCAAAATGAACACATTAAAGGACATGCTATAAATAAATATTTTTCCATTGTCTGAAACCTTGTCTAATCCACAACAATAATTTCAAACTATAGTGGAGCTCCTTAATTTTATTAATCTGACATACACCTTCAAAGCAGACTGGTTCATAGAGTTCTTTTGGGTCTTAAAATTTGATGAAATAAGTAAAATGCATTTTTTTGTGGTTACTTACATAAAGATTGTTATTTTACAGTCTTAAAAAAAGAGAGAGAGAGAGAATGATTAAAAATCAGCTTTTTATGTGTCCTTTTCTTAGTATCTGTTTTTGTAGTTAACTCTGCACACAACAATGCTATGGCTGGCTGATGGAGGACTTTATCTGCAGGAGTTCAGCTGGCTGCCAGCGCTGGCTGAGAAGGAGAGATAGTATTGGCTATATACGCTAAAAGCAAAACCTACACGGGGTGTACTCCTGCTGCAACCAGTTTAAATAGTTTGGTACCAGTGGTAAATCCATTGACTGTGAAGCCACAGTGTAGGAAACAGGGGCATTCTGGTGCAGATATGGGACCTGTTATCCAGAAAGCTCCAAATTATGGGTCAGTTATCTCCCATAGACTCCATTTTAATCAAACAATTCAACATTTTAAAACATATTTCCTTTTTCTCTGTAGTAATAAAACAGTACCTTGTACTTAATCTTAACAAAAATATAATGAAAACAATACTGTTGGGTTTATTTAATGCTTTGTATGTGATTAATTTGGAACCCCCTGCTAGCAATATCATAATATTAGGTACAGTTATGGGATCCGTTATCTGGAAAAACGTTATCCAGAAAGCTCAGAATTACAGAAAGGCTGTCTCCCATAGGCTCCAATTTATCAAAATAACACAAATTTTTCCAAATAATTTCCTTTTTCTCTGTAATAATAAAACAGAAGCTTGTACTTGATCCAAATTAAGATATAATTAATCCTTATTGGAAGCAAACCCAGCCTATTGGCTTTATTTAATGTTTACATGATTTTCTAGTAGACTTAAGGTATGAAGATCCAAATTATGTAAAGATCCATTATCCAGAATACCCCAGGTCCCGAGCATTCTGGATAACAAATCCCATACCTGTACTAAAGAAGGGCAGCAATATAGTATTAATAATCTGCTGAGATACATACAATTAAAAAAGATCTCTAAGCTGTCCAAGCCAAGGGTCTTTATCAATGGTAAAGTCTTAAATTTGTCATTTTCTTTTGATATACTTGATAATGATACTCATAGGTGGGAAACAGCAGGGTGAGGGACCTGCTCACAATAGCTAAAATTTTAAGAGGGTGAGAACGTGAGACATATGGTAAAGGTAACCAGTGTGATCGTTGAAGGGCAGTGATGAATCACACAACTCTGGGTCCTTGCCTTTTGACTATTTTTGACTATTACTACTTTATAGAAAAGGAAAGTAAGTCCTTGTCTGTGGCAGAGATTAAGGTTGCATGAGAATTCTGTAGACCACCATGTAAATATTATAAAGCAATTTGCAGCTAGTCCAGCACAGTGGTTTAATCTCAGGAAGGGATGCCATAAATGTCTATTTTGATGTTCATGAGATCAAAGAGCATTGATTTTTTAGTGCATCTCTTGCAGAAATATAAGCATGTTATGTTTTTCATATAATCAAATACAGTAGTAAGTCTCTCTTTTCAGCATTACTTTAAACCCTTGGAGTTCCAGGAAATAATATTTATCCTGGGAAATTTGCAGATTGTGGTGAATAGGTTAGAGTCTGCCCATAGTTGGCACTTGACTGAAGGTGAAAGTGAAGGTATGCATAGAAAGATAGACATTGTAAATAACCCCCAATTATAAGCAGATTTTCTGGGAAGGAAATGACTGGCATCAAGAATTACAAATGTTTCTAAAGGATGTAAGGCACTAGTAAATAAATAAAAGTAGGCTGGGGAAGGGAAAAGGAGAGGAAAGAGAGAAAAAAGGGAGAGGGGAATCAGTAGGGAATAATAGGAATAGATGTCTCGTCAGGTTGGGCTCATGTAACTACTCTATCTTTAAGTGCTATTGCCTAGAGTTCTGTATTCGCCAAGGCCCTCCGGCTATTGAGAACTAAGTATATTGGTGTCTCTTATTCTCCTTTTTGCTCCAGATAATAATAAATGAGGCATGCAGTTTATGAGTAAACTAAAGGCCTGGAACCAAAGACACTGGGCATACACTAAACACCAGTTTAATTCTGAAAGTAATGCTGAAAGTAATGCAGCATTGTGGTTCCTGCAGATCAGGAATTATGAATGCCCTGGGAGGATGACCTCATAGAAACGTGGTGTGCCCTTTCTCCGATTAGTAAAGCAGATACTTTGCTGGCACCAAAGGTTTTTTGAGTCACTCTTTTGCAAATCTTTCAGGGAAGCTCCTTTCTGCCTTGTTTTAAAGCATTTCAGCAGGGATAGGTCTAAGCATTTCCTTGACTTCAGGGCTCGGCCTCCATTTGGTTGGACTGTCATAATTATTTTGTAGGTCCTTTTGTAGGCATGATATATCCAGTTTATGTGTGCCAGGCACATTATCAATTATAGAATATTTGTCACTATTAAATAGGCTGGGGGCTGGGGGGCTGTTTGGGTCTCTGTGTACTTGAAATGCTAGGGCCTATTTTGACTTTTCAGACATGACCATTTCAGACATGTAATATATAAACATGTAAAAATATTCTGAAGCATATTCTATTCTAGTTTAGGTGTATCTATATCCCAGTCCATATCTACAAATCAATAATAGCAAGCTGATTAGTATATAGCAGTTATCCCTGTGCAAATATCTTTAAAACACCAGGTGCTTTGTCAGAGACACTGTCTAAGCAAGCAGGCCTTTAAAACAACTCTTCTGGTAAGTACCAGATGTGGCCAGGTTGGAGTGCCTCAGACCTGTCACTCTAAAGAAACTCTCTTTACCACAAATGGGCATCCAGACCTGAACATATCTTAATAAACAAATCAGGATAGGTGCAAGGACATATATTATAATGTACTTTTGTTTAATATGCTTGATGTGTTTCGTCATAGCCCTGCGCAACCTTTTCTCTATAGGCAATTAACATGTATGTATGTATTTCATTTTTGATGACACCTTTTTCAATGACACACATTTTCATTTCAGTGGTGTCAAAAGTGGCTGATGTGTCAGTGTTACCTCTGACTCACTAAATTGGTCTTAGTGGAATAAAATTGAGAACAACATATCATGGCTGAACCATTTCAATAAATTAAATGCAGGTGTAGGAATAAGTTTTGAGCAGAAGTGTGCCAAATAAGTTAAGTTTGTGGCATTCCTGTGGTGTAACAGTAGAACTCCCTAAAAAGTCCTGCCTAATGTGTATCTGAGGTTAGTTGCTTTTCTGATTAACTAAACATAAGCACATTTAACTCACACTGAAAATAATCAGAAGCAATGCTCACCAAAATACAGTATCTCTGATATTCGATGTATATATTACTACCAAAATAGACACATGACTAACACAATGTAAATAAACATAAAAAGCCAGCCAATAAGCACCTCAATCAGCTATTTTGGAAATACTGCTATAGACACTGGATACTGACAGTGTTTTTAGTGATTTTAAAGCTAGGTGAAACACCATCTTAAAATTTCATCAAGTCTGTGCATCCTTTTCCCAACATCATTATTTAAATAGTCAGCTTTACACAGCTGTTCCATCCCATGAGCTTATAAAGTTTAGAATGTGAATTGGCTGCTCTAAATGTGATGAATCATGTCTGGCCTTCAACTTTTTCCCTTGTGTTGGACCAGAAAGCAAGAAGCCTGGCAAATGGATACAGGAGTACAGATCATCGGAGTTCATAGATCACTGGCCATTTTCCTTCTGAGAACAGTCAAGTAAAATATTACTGTACTTATGAGAAAATCATTACATACGACTGAATAGGAAACTGTACTCCTAAAGATATATACATATCAGGGGTTATTTATTAAGGAATATGTTCCTTCCTATCTTCCTGCCGAACAAAATGCTGCCATTTAATATTTTAAGCCTTAGGTTGGAAGCTTAAAGGAGAAGGAAAGCTAGCAAAGAAGTATATTGCCAATAGATTAGCCACAATAGTGCAAGCTATAACACTATTTATTCTGTAGAGTGCTTTACTATACCTGAGTAAACAGCTCTAGAAGCTCTCTTTGTTTGTTTAGGATAACAGCTGCCATATTCTCTTGGTGTGACATCACTTCCTGCCTGGATTTCCCTGCTCATTTATAGCTCTGGGCTCAGATTACAGCAGGGAGGGGAGGAGGGAGGGAGAGAGAGAGTAGCAAACTGAGCATGCTCAAGCCCTGCCATGGAGGTTTAAGATGAAAACAGGAAGTCTGATACAGAATCCCATGTATACACAATAGAAGGAAAGAATGTGGTGTTTCTTTTGACAGAGGACTCAGAGCAGCATTACTTTGAGGGTTTACTGGTGTATTTATATAGACCTCCTTTAAGGGAAAGTAATCACTGCCATATTGATGTAAAATTAAATCACAATGCCAACATACTTTATAGCAATACATTTCACCTTGGAGAATACAAAATTGTAGGATTTTATTGGAAAATTAATTTGCAGAGTAAAATGCATCTATTGATCTCTACAAACAAATGAGTGAGTCCAGCTTTATTTCCCTATTTACTGAACTCTACTTAATATTGCTACTTTGGGTTTGGACACCTGCATGGAAATACCAGAACTGCTGCACACCCAGTAAAACCATTTGATTCTTTTTATATATTGTACTATTTACTTAATGTCACCAATAAATCTGAGACCATTATCTTACTACTGCATTGGGTTTTAAGGTGTATTGTTGTATTATTTCTAGGCCAGGGGATTGGTTGGGGCAGGCAGGTACTTGTCCTTACCTGAGTCAAGCATAGCCCAGAGTTGCAAATTACAGAGAAGGGCTCATGACTGCATGAGACAAGCCTGCCTAGCAAAGAGTACAGAGGAAGCTTAGTGACATAGCTGCATGAGGTGGAGTTTAATGGGTTTTGAATCTTTGTCGGTTAAGAAGGGAATACATTTTGAGAAGAGCAAATGAGTCCCTCCCACCTTTGCCTTTTTTGCCATTGTGTTAATTAGGTAATGGGATACAGGTTAAGATTGCATTCCAGAGGTGAGTATTATTGTCCATGGTTTGACCTAGAGGGGGCTTGTCCCTGGTTATGGGTTAGTCACTGGTAATAGGAATACCGTTTTCAAATATCCAATTCAACTAGTTTAGGAATTGAGTCAGCATTATACTGATTTCTGTTTCCTGTCTAAGAGCGATGGGCCTTTGGGAGGTTGTATGGCTCGATATCTTTTGGCCATGTAACCCTACATACAGTGTTAGAGGAACAAAAAGGAAGATGGTCTGGTACTGTTGGCCATGCAATTAAACAAATCCATCAGATTTTAAGCATTATTATTGTTACAACTATTTCTAGGCCAGGGGATTGGTTGACATGGGCAGGAATTTGTCCTTGTCTGAATAATGGCATTATTAAGATTTAAGAGCTACACATTCCCTGCTACAGACCAGATCAGAGGAACCTGCAAGAGCTTCATTAACATGTTCAATCAGACTGTTTGTGGTCTGGAAGGGGATAACACACACCTATTTTTCCAGTTCTATCAGCATCCAGAAATGGATGCTAGAAAGCAAGATCCATATATATTTAAAATAATATATACCTGTGCATTAACCAGAATATCTGAGGGCAGAAAAACATAAATGCGGTTACATTTTGTTATAAAAGACTACATTCTATTCTGAAAGACACTAATTATTTTCTTACATCCATAAAAAAAATGTGGTTTTCATCAACCATATTGTCATGATCTAAATGAATCATTGCATTGTGTGAAATGAAAAAAATAAATAAAATTTCATTCAGAGAAATTTGCAACATTTTAGTATATAAAGCATTATAATTACATAAAATACAGAATATAATAAAATAAAATAAAGCAAAACCACATAATTAATATATTTTGCATGGAAAGATTCTCATTTATCCAGGTCATGATATACAAATCTAGTAGAATTAAGTCAAAGGCTACTGAACATTTAGGGGCACATTTACCTAGGGTCAATATTCGACTATCGAAGTCGAAGGATTTACCGCAATTCGTTCGATCGAACGATTAAATCCTTCGAATCAAACGATTCGAAGGATTTTAATCCATCGATCGAATGATTTTTCTTCGACCAGAAAATTGTTACAAAGCCTATGGGGACCTTCCCCATAGGCTAACATTGTACCTCGGTAGGTTTTACTTGCCAAAGTAGGGGGTCAAAGTTTTTTTTGAAGAGACAGTACTTTGATTATGAATGGTCGAATAGTCAAACGATTTTTAGTTTGAATCGTTCGATTCGAAGTCATAGTCAAAGGTCGAAGTAGCCAAAAAATCATTCGAAATTCAAACTTATTTTTATTCTATTCCTTCACTCGAACTAAGTAAATGTGCCCCTTAGAGTTTTTCTTTAAAAAGGTGCCTGCAACACCGCTTGTCATCAATTTACAATGCCACTTTGACATCCTTACCCCAGCGGCTTCACAACAATTCACACTTCCAGTCATGTACAATAGAAGATTCCAAAAAATCACGCTGCAGCACTTCTAAAATGGTGATTTAGCTGTGTTTATTTGTGCTAAAGACTAGGCTATAGTGACCAATTCTATCAACAGATACAGATACATCGATGGGAAGCAACGTCGCTTGGATATCAGTGACTATCTTGACACTGCTTTGAATTCTGCTTTCCATTCTCCTAACAAAATCACCATAATTTTTACCGGCCCGGCCAGTAAAATACTGGCCAGGTGGCAACCCTACTCAGCTCCCTGTTGTTTACTCTGGGTTCTTACCAATAAAATATGGTAGGTGCAAACCCTCTACACTTTTTAATTGTGGAACACAATGTTGATTTACTTGCTTTTGCCTAAGTTGTCTGTTTTTGTCTAATCTATAATATTTTTGCTTCCATTTTCCATAAGTCAAACCAGTACTTCTTTTTGGATTTCGTTCTATCAGTACTTAGTTTCTGAACAGATTATATGTACAAAGGTCAATTAATCTTTGTAATTTATTGAAGATGACTTCTTTTCTCTAAAAGGAAAGTTTAGAGGTTACATATGTGGGGCAAAAAATCAGATTTAAATAAAAACATGCGTATATTCCAGAAAAGTAAATTTTTTAGTTACACACCATTATATTCTTACATTTATTTTTAACATCTGCAATTACAATGTCTTGTTATTTTGTCATGACATAAAGTCACATAGAGACCAAAAACATTAACTAAATGAGACACAATCTTAATCTTAAAATATTTGAAAATTGCATGGTCTCAATCGTTTCTGACATCTGGATTGCTGCTTTATCAGATTTCATTTGATATTACAAATTATGACATATGTCTAAAATATGCAGAAACCTACATCTGTGAAAGAACCTTGGGGCCTACATTTATCAACTCTCTAGTCACAACATATGAATAAAAGACCTTTTTAATAACAAAGATATTTTGAAGACTTTGGGAGTACAAATAAATAGAACAGCTGCACTAAAGTTTCGCCTGCCACACTGCATTTATAAGGTTTAATGCGACCACCCGTGTTATTTATATATGAGCAAAAGTTATTTTTAAACTCTCCAGAGCTACAGTATAACCATCAGCTGAGAGAGAAAGAAAGGAGAGAAAAGAGCAGACCGGCATAGAAAGAGAGAGATAAAGGTGGAAAGTAGAAGTGAAAATGGAATGTTTACAGAATGAAAGAGAGGGCATAAAATAGGGAAGGAAGAAAGTTCTCCATTGACTGTGACAACCTGAAAGTAGCATTGAGAAGTAGTCAATTGAACTGCAGAGATAGAGGCTAAGGGTCTAATTTACTCAGAAATTTGAGGTATTTGAGGTTTTTTTTTAAAAGTGAGTTTATGTGACATAGGAAAAAGGAGTTGTACACAGGAAAAAAATGTAGTAGGTAATGAAGTGAGCTGGAATGAACAGCAGGAAAAATAAAGGCGAAAACTGAGCAAAGCAAAAGAGGAATGGAGGAACAACAGAGAAAGATGGAAGAGGCAGAAAGGGGAACATGAACAACTTAACAGAATAAGCATAACAGATATATCCCAAGAATGTACATATGGACAGATGTATCTTCTAGACTATACATATACGCAGGAATGTAATAAAAGTTATTAATAGAAACAAAATGCACAACGTTAAAAATGTTTGCTTTGAGTGAACAATTACATCTTTGTGCAAATCTAAAATATAGATTGTAAACCTGGAAAGTATTGAGAGACTGTGACAAAGGAAGAAGGATTGTGAATTTTATCGTTTGCACAGGTTTGCAGTGTATATAATAAAAATTCTTTCAGTCATTATTTTTGTGTCACATAAATATGCCACTTCTGAACATCCCTTTATCATGCACTATGTGCAATAAAATTTGAAATGTAACAGCTGTTTAATGATGGATATTACATTGCAAAATGGCACTTCTGTTAACGACTTTTATTACATTTATTACGTTTTCTCCTTTCAGTTAACATGTTGGTATAAGTATAGTGTCAGACAATGTGGGGGTGTGGGTTCTCTCCTCATTATCTATTTGCTAAGAGGGCTCATGCTGTGCATTGGGGGGGGGGGAAAGAAATGCTAGTTCATTCATAACCCTTATCTTAAAACCTTCTATTTATATATCTTACTTCTGCTAAATATACATATTTTAGCTTCAATACAATGTTTGACTGAGATACCAGGAAACTCTTGGTGGGCCCAGGTGTCAGTGGGTCCTCCTGCTCAGCCAACAAGTAGCCTTACATGCTCATGCCATGGTTTAATAAAATAAAGAAAGTGATGGAAGAAATATGAAAAATTGAGTGGGCCTGTAGCTCGATGCATTTCTGGTGGGCCCCTGGCACCCCAGGCTGTCACTTTTTTAATATAAGGTAACTAAATATATGAATTTTTGGTCAAAGCTTAATTGCAGCCCACCTCATTGTTTAAAATGTAATGGCGAGCACAGCTTTCCCTTTTTTGTTATAGTTTATACAGGAGCAGTGGCCTCCTCCATGTTGTAGCTCCCACCTTCCAGCTACAGTGGCGTCCAATAAAAAAGAAACCATTTGACTAAGTCCCCATGTAAAATGTATAATAAAGTAGTACAATTCTTAATGAATCAGAAGCAAGTGAGTATGGGACTGGCCAGACCAGGGATGACTTTGACATAGTTGGTCAGCTTATCTATATTGCAATATATGGACAAACGATCTCTGTTTTGTTTAAAGAGGAAGGCATTTTTAGTAACTTAATGCACAACATCTCTCATACAATATATTGAAAACGGTTTGAGTGCAGAGAACCTTTTGTCTTAGTATAAAGTAAATCATATGACCTGAGGTGGTTTAAACATGGTTTGCCAGTTCTGTTTCTGGCAAGTATACCAATTAGTCTGATACCATTCAATGTGTTTGATGAGTTTACAGGAGAACTAAAGATTAGTAAAATATCTATTAGTTATAGTTCTACAGGACAAAAAGGGCAAGCAGATAATAGAATCTAGGGAAAGACATGACCCAGGAATATTATTGTTCACAAAGGCCCTAATACATATTACATTACAACAAAGGGCATATAGAAAAAGGGTTATTATTGTGCCTTTAAACACTGACAGGTTGAACACATGTTGTAATTTCCTTGTCCTTATCCCCCAAGTCATACAGTATATATATTATCTGTATCTTTTATCACTTCAGTACCTACATCCTCTTCAAAGTTATTTTTGCTAAGTACACAAAAATAGACCCAGTGCTAGCCTCACACTTCTAACAACATGCCTTTCTACTCCCTGAACTTTGACTTTCTCTACTTTCTAATCTTAAGCCAGTTGATCAGTTCTACTCATGACGTGTGTACTTTAGATAACTCTTTTGTGCTGCACAGGTTGAAAAGCTTTAGGGAAAAATAGGTGAGTTACTAGAACAGCTCTTTCATTGTCCATTAGACTGGCGCTTCATGAAAATCCATTTAACCTTTAATACTCTAAACAGAATATTCCCAGCTGAAATGTCAGGGAAGTTGTCACAGAGTTTCTTTGACAATCTATACTGAGAAACTTTGTCTGAAGCATGAAAGCAAAGAAAAAGCCCTTTGACCACCTTAAATCCTCCAACAAGATCATGAATATAGTAAATCCTTTAAACACAAAAAGTTCACAGTAGACCACATTCATGTCCTCTACTACATACTATATGATTTGCAGGCACATTTTTCCAAAGATAATTTGCTGACTGCTTGTGAACATCAAAACACATCTTAAATTTATAGTCCATTTTCTGTGTGAAATAACTAAAGTAGATTAATCACTGACCTTCAAATCTTCAAATAAAGTCTGAACCCTTTGCTGAAGGGTGAATTTTTGATCTACATCCACTATAAAGGGTTCCTGCATGTAGTAGTATATCTTTTTACTTAGCGCTTGTTTAAATCTCATTACAAGTTCATTGTGTGAGAAAAAAGAATGAATTAATGCAGCAATGAATGTCAAAGTTTGGGTAATGTGAGTGGCAGGCTTCTAAGAAAAATTAGATTGTGTCATATCATTGTATTTTATTATTAACCCAAGTGCCATTGCCTTAATATTTTGACCTTTCTTAAAAAGCAAAAAAAATATTAAGGGGACCGTGAGCATGTCTTTTGTGATCCAAACTAAGATATAATGAATTGGAAGCAAAACCAGCCTATTGGGTTCATTTAATGTTTACATGATTTTTTAATAGACACAGAAAGATCTGTTATCTGGAAAACCCCAGGTCCTGAGCATTCTGGATAACAGGTCCCATACCTGTATGAGGAAATATCATGATGACATTTTCTTCTGGTAAGAAAACTTATTTGGCTAAAGTTTTCCATTACCATCTTATTTGATTGAAAACACCACACAATGGGTTCAGGTCAGGGTAATTCCAATTGATCCTGTATCTCTGAGATGCAAGCTATTTCTGAAAAAGGGGTGAGAAACCCCCTCAACATTGCAAGGCATAATGTACATGGTAGTTCATGATGCACGATATGAGCTATCATGAATGCTAGCAAGCGGTTGACTAACCTTGTTTGTCAGTGTGAAGATGCTCCTTGCGTTGTTAAACAGCCATTTTCATAATATTTCCAATACATTGTCACAGCTTTCCATAAAATACTGATTTATCTCACTGATGTGATTGTACAGAATATATAGTTTATAGTCATTACCTAGAGAGGTTTCTATAACTGGTTTCTATTGACTAATATGCTTGTTTAGATATAATCAGAGACTCAAGTTGTGAGTCTACTAGTGATGAGCGAATTTAATCACCAGCCATGGATTTGCAGCAAAATTCTGAATTTCGGCATGTGCAAATTTTTCCCCGAAACTGCTGCAAAAATTCGCCACGGAAAAACTTGCAGAGAAAAAAGTCGCCATAACAAAAAATGCCCATTGACTTTAATGCATTAGAACAAAAAAGTCACCATAATAAAAATCTCCCATTGACTTTAAAGGAAAGTCATCTTGCACCCAAGTGATTATATTTATTTACCTGAAACCCCAGGTCAGTGCTCCTATCAGCAGAAAACTGCACTGGCCCGGGGCTATACCAGTGAGCACCACGGAACAATCCTTTTCCCGGGGCAAATGCATGCACAGTTGAATGAAATAGCCGACTTTTTAGTTAAAGTTCAGCGTTCTGTTCTACTGCGCATGCGCAGCCACACGAAGAAAGAGGAAAACGGAAGAGGAACGTTACGTGGTGCTCACTGTTATAACCCCAGGCTGATGCAGTTTTCTGCTGATAGGTGTCAGGCTTACCGGTGTGATCCAGGCGGAGAAGGAGCTGGAGCTGAAGATCTTGAACTCACAAGCGCCTCACACAACCACTACCCACCTGGAGTGGAACAGGGAGCAGGGTTGTGGAGAGTAGCCAATGAGACTATCAAACGCGGTACAGAGGATGAGACAAGGCCGTAGTCAAGAAGTCCGAGGTCAGGGCAGGCAGCAAGGTTCGTAACGATAAGACAGGCAGAAGAGTCGAGGCAGGCAGCAGAAATCGTAGTCCAGGTTCAGGCAGGGTCACAACAGGCAATTCAAAAAGTAAGAGATGCTAGGGTTTTAGTAATAAACCTAATAACCAGGCAATGCATGTCAGTCTGGATCTGGTTTAAATGCATATCTTTTGGCGCCAAACTAGCGTCCTCACGCTGACGTCGCGGAACTGACGTCAGCGCGTCCGTCACAGGCGTTTCCGCCTACGTTCCTGCGCCCGCGACCGTCGCCGTCGCCACCGCGTCCGCGACCGTCGCCGGCGTTCGCATCACGCGCCGGCGCGCATTACCGCGCCCGCGCCTGCGCTGAACGGAACGCATGCGTGTGTTCTTACATTGCCCCCCATCAAGGAGCGGCCTCAGGACGTGACAACCAGCAGGCTTACCAGGATAGGTTCCATGAAATCTGTCCAACAACTCAGGAGCGTGGATGTTGGATGCCGGTTCCCAAGAATTTTCTTCCGGACCATAACCCTTCCACCTCACCAGGTACTGGAGCCGTTTGCCTCTTAATCTGGAATCCAGGATCTCTTCTACCTCGAATTCCTCTTGACCGTCAACCACCACAGGAAGCGGTGGGGGAGCCGAACGCCCAGGAAATCGGAACATCGAGACCGGTTTTAAAAGAGCAGCATGAAATACAGGATGTATTTTCCAGGACGCTGGAAGTTTAAGCTGGAAGGCCACAGGATTGACTTGGCGGATGATAGAAAAAGGACCCAGGAAACGTTGACCCAGCTTCCTACTGGGACAAGACAGCTTAAGGTTAACAGTTGATAACCACACACGGTCACCCACCTTGAACTCTGGGTCGCCTCTCCGCCTCCGATCAGCGTAAGTCTTGAAATTTTGTTGCGCCTTCCTCATGTTTTCTTGGAGCCTTTGGAAATTATTCGATAGAAAAGTTAATCTGTCCTTGACAGCGGGAACTAAAATATCAGAAACAATGGCAGAGGGAAAAGTTACTGGATGAAGACCATAATTTGCGAAAAAAGGGGACTGATTAATTGATGAGTGATGGGAATTATTATAAGCAAACTCCGCCAAAGGAAGAAGATTGACCCAATCGTCTTGGAGGTAAGAAGAATAACATCTCAGGTATTGCTCGAGAGTTTGATTCGTTCGCTCGGTCTGGCCATTGGACTGAGGATGGAACGCAGAAGAAAGAGACACCGAAATCTTGAGTGCTTTGCATAATGATTTCCAGAACTGTGATGTAAATTGTGGTCCCCGATCCGACACTACTTCATCTGGAAGGCCATGGAGTCTTACCACTTCTTTAATGAAGGTATCGGCAGTCTCGGAGGCGGAGGGAAGTTTTGGTAGAGATTTAAAATGTGCCATCTTGGTTAACCGATCAACAAAAACAACAATGGTGGAACAATCAGAGGACAATGGTAAATCGGAAATGAAGTCCATAGAAACTGATCCCCATGGACGGGAAGGCACTGGCAGAGGTTGAAGAAGACCAATAGGCCTAGAGTGAGAGTCCTTAGATCTGGAACATATTTCGCATGAAGCAACAAATTTAAAACAGTCCATCCCAGGCCACCAGAATACTCTCTTAGCCAAGACAATAGTTTTCTTTATACCTGGATGACCTGCCAATTTAGAATCATGACTATTTTTAAGAACCTCCAGACGCATTGATTCTGGGACAAAGATTTTGCCTTGATGGAAAAGAAGACCTTCCTTAGGCAGTAACGATGGTTCAGAAATGTTTAAAGAAGCGTCCTTAATTCTATCCACCAGGGTTGGTTGAAGCAGAAGAAAGTTATTAGAATTTAGAATTGTCTCAGGGGCCAAGGAAACCTCGTTTTCAGAAGAAAACATTCGAGATAAAGCATCTGCTTTGACATTTTTTGATCCGGGTCGGTAAGTAAGATGAAAATTGAATCTCATAAAAAATAACGCCCATCTTGCTTGTCTGGGTCTAAGTCGTTTAGCTGAACGTAAATATTCCAGATTCCTGTGATCAGTAAAAATCAGAATCGGATGTTTAGACCCTTCGAGGAGGTACCTCCATTCTTCAAGTGCCAGCTTGATAGCGAGTAATTCACGGTCAGCCACATCGTAATTACACTCACTCTTGGCCAACTTACGAGAAAAGAAGGCAACAGGATGAAGATCCTCTTGAAACCCAGTTCTCTGAGACAACACAGCACCCACCGCAAGTTCCGAAGCATCTACCTCCAAAATGAAAGGAAGGGAAACGTCAGGATGGTGAAGAATTGGACCTGAAGTGAAGAGTGTTTTCAATTTCTCAAAAGCCTCCTGAGCCTGAGTAGACCAAACAAACTTTTGATTATTGCGCTTCAGTTCAGTGATTGGAAGAATGACTTGAGAAAATTTTTTTATAAATTTTCTATAGAAATTTGCAAAGCCGATAAAACGTTGAACGGCCTTCTTAGAAGATGGAATCGGCCAATTAAGAATTGCAGAAATCTTCCTCGAGTCCATCTGAATGCCCTGAGGAGAAATACAGAACCCCAAAAAATCTACAGATGATTGTTCGAACACACATTTCTCAACTTTGGCATATAACTGATGAGTGCGTAGACGGGCCAGAACCTTCTTCACATGAACTCTGTGTTCTTCCAAAGAATTAGAAAAAACAAGAATATCATCTAAATAAATGATGACAAATATATCGAGGAAGTCCCTGAAGACGTCATTAACAAAATGTTGAAAAGTTGCAGGAGCGTTGCAGAGACCAAAGGGCATGACCAGGTATTCAAAATGCCCGTAACGAGTACGAAAGGCTGTCTTCCACTCATCGCCTTCTCTTATTCGGACCAAATTGTAAGCGCCCAGGAGATCCAATTTAGAAAAGATCTTAGCCTCCGCCAATCGTTGAAATAATTCAGGAATGAGAGGAAGTGGGTAACGATTCTTAACTGTGATCTTGTTCAAATCCCGGTAGTCTATACACGGCCTTAATGAATGGTCTTTCTTCTCGACAAAGAAAATCCCAGCTCCTGCTGGAGAAGAAGATTGTCTAATAAACCCTTTAGCCAAATTTTCATCTAAATAAGAACGAAGTTCCACAAGTTCTGACTCGGATAAAGGGTAAACTCGACCAAACGGAATCTGGGCCCCAGGAAGAAGATTAATAGGGCAATCATAAATGCGATGAGGGGGTAACTTGTCAGCCCCTTTCTTATTGAAAACGTCCAAAAACTCCCAATAAGCTTGAGGAAGAAGTTCATGAATTTCCGAAGTAGGGGATAAAAAACAGACCTTTTTTGAAGAAGAAATACAATGAGAAGAGCAGAAATTTGAAAGAAATTTTACTTCACCGGTAGCCCAATTGATGGATGGGTTGTGCTTCTGTAACCAAGGTAATCCCAGAATAACGGGGAACAAAGGAGAAGACACCACATCAAAGTTCATCATTTCAGCGTGCCCTTTATTCAACAAAACAAAAAGAAGGACGGTCTCTTGCACCACAGGGCCTGAGGTAATCAGAGACCCGTCAGCCACCCGGAGAGCTACAGGATTCTTCTTGGCTTGGAGCGGAATCTGGAACCGTAGTGCTACTCTATTGTCCAGAAAGCATCCGCTGGCCCCAGAGTCAAGGATTGCTTGGAGTTCTACCCGTTGGTCTCCCCCCTGTAAAGACAAAGAGACTGTCAGGAGAGGCACAGGAACATGGCAGGGGGTAAAGTCTTTTTCAAGCAACTTCTTACCCGCTGGGCGGACCGGGCAACCCCGAAGCAGATGGCCTGCTTGACCACAGTAAAGACAGAGATTCAGTCTGCGGCGTCTGATGCGTTCCTCCGGAGATAAAGCAGACTTAATAGCACCGATCTGCATAGGCTCTGGGGCTGTACTGAAGACAGGCGGAGGCATGGCAGGAGAAAAGGTGGACGGCATCCGAACCAGAGGAGGAGCAGATGGTAACATCCAGGTCTGAGATGAAAGACCTGCTTTTTCCGCCTTTTCTTCCTCTCTACGCTCTCGGAGTCTCTGATCAAGTTGGATAGCGAGGAGGATGAGGTCTTCCAAACTGTCCGGAATGCCAGTACGGGCCAATTCGTTCTTCAACTCAGAAGAAAGTCCGAAGCGGTATTGGTTCTTTAGTGCGGCAGGGTTCCATTCTGTGTCATCTGCCCACTGCCGGAACTCCAACGTATAATCCTCAGCAGGACGGACCCCTTGCTTCAGGGCACGTAAGGCAGCCTCAGCAGTAGCGACTCTGTGGGGATCATCGAAAATGACCGCCATCGCGTCAAAGAAGGAATCCACCGAAGCCAAGACTGGACTGTGGCGGTCCATGAGACGAAAGGCCCAGGTCTGTGGTTCTCCCGTGAGAAAAGAGATAATAACCCCAACCCAGGTTTGCTCAGTAGGATAAGTGTGAGGCTTTAAGGAGAACAGCAGCTTGCAGTTACTCCTGAAATTCCGAAATAGCTTCCGGTCTCCGGCAAACTTCTCTGGAAAAGCCACCTTGGGTTCAGAGATCTCCGACGTGATAACTTGAACCTCTGTTGGCGCAGGAGGAGTGGCAACAGAAGTGGAAGGGAGAGCCGCTGGCGGATGAGATCTGATATGCTCCTGTAGCTGAGCATATCCGCTTTGCAGCTCCCGGACCGCTTGCGTCAGAGAGGACAGCTGCTGGGTTAGGACAGCAAACGGAGAGGCCCCTTCAGCTGGATCCATTTTTCGGCCTGGTTATACTGTCAGGCTTACCGGTGTGATCCAGGCGGAGAAGGAGCTGGAGCTGAAGATCTTGAACTCACAAGCGCCTCACACAACCACTACCCACCTGGAGTGGAACAGGGAGCAGGGTTGTGGAGAGTAGCCAATGAGACTATCAAACGCGGTACAGAGGATGAGACAAGGCCGTAGTCAAGAAGTCCGAGGTCAGGGCAGGCAGCAAGGTTCGTAACGATAAGACAGGCAGAAGAGTCGAGGCAGGCAGCAGAAATCGTAGTCCAGGTTCAGGCAGGGTCACAACAGGCAATTCAAGAAGTAAGAGATGCTAGGGTTTCAGTAATAAACCTAATAACCAGGCAATGCATGTCAGTCTGGATCTGGTTTAAATGCATATCTTTTGGCGCCAAACTAGCGTCCTCACGCTGACGTCACGGAACTGACGTCAGCGCGTCCGTCACAGGCGTTTCCACCTACGTTCGTGCGCCCGCGACCGTCGCCACCGCGTCCGCGACCGTCGCCGGCGTCCGCGTCACGCGCCGGCGCGCATTCCCGCGCCTGCGCGCATTACCGCGCCTGCGCTGAACGGAACGCATGCGTGTGTTCTTACAGATAGGAGCACCGGCCTGGGGTTTTAGGTAAGTCAATACAATCACTTGGGTGCCTAACATTTGGCACCCCCAAGTGCACAAAGACTTTCCTTCTCCTGTAATGCATTACGACAAAAAAGTCTCCATAAGAAAAAACACCCATTGACTTTAATGTATTTGGACAAAAAAGTCTCCATAAGAAAAAATGCCCATTGACTTTAATGTATTAGGACAAAAAAAAGTCACATAACAAAAAACTGTAGTCCATTTTGAGTAAGAAAAAAATTACTCGTAAAAACGCCTATTAACTTCAATGTGTTTTGCTAATTTTTCGCCATTTCAAAAATTTTTCGCAGTTTCACAAATTTTTCAGCCAAGTGAAGCGGGACAGATTCGCTCATCACTAGGGCCTTCCTGTCTACTATGCCAGAGGGCGCAGGCTGCAAAGAAGCCCCTCAGTTACCACCCTCAGTTTGTACCTTAAGGTGCTCAAGCACTTGTGTTCTGGGTCATCTTAAATCTTAAAATCCATTTTAAAAATTGTGAGTTATTAGATTAAGTGTATGGGAGATTGCCTTCTCATAATTTGAAGTTTCTATACAACAGGTTTCTGGATAAAGTATCTTATACTTGTATATGTGAAACAATGACTATATTGTTTAAAAGGGAGTGTGTTTTCTTGTAGATTGTCTATGTTTTAAATTATTATTATTATAAATTCTTTGCACTTCTGGTTTAGGTTTAAACTGTTGATAGGAGAGCACAACTTACCTTTTGAAATTAGTCTATGTAATCTCCTGCTCCTTGCTGTAACTCCAATCATTCCTAACTTCTGTCACATGAACCCTGTGATTTGCAATAAAAAGGCCAAACGTTTGTAAATTTCAAGATTGGTTAAGCAAAGCAATGCACCAACCCAGACAAATTGACAGGAAACAGATTTTATATTTGTGAATGAAGCCATAATAACAGTCCATATACTGATATAACTTCAACCATGAAATGTGGCTCTCTGATGTGCACCAAAGGGAACTTTTAAGGGTGACAGCACCTCTTGCAGCTCTCAGAAAGGGTAGTGGACTAGGCATACCTATACATATTGCATGTGGGGTTAATAGGAGGCAACAATTTTAACTTTCTCCTATATATTTCTGCAAGAATAGTTTGCTCAGGAGGACTGTCAACCTGGGTAATAATTATTCATAAGAACTCTGGCAACCAAATAACATCACCACTTACTTTGAAAAATGAACTCTATTAAAAAACATATTTCAAAAATGGTTTTAGTTTAATAAATGTTATTGTAACAAATACCTTAGCCTGTTTTGTTGTCTGAACTGACATCAGTTGTTAGCAGATTTCTAAAAGATTTGTTACATTCATGACATTTGTTTCAGCTTTGCAGCTAATCACTTGCCACTCAAGCGGTTAGGACAGCTAGGCATTCATTAGTCATACTAATATGGAAAACATTGAAATAGTGAACCATTAGGCAGACATCATTCATTGCTAGGGTCCATTTCTGCTGTAAAAGTTTCCTCCCTTTTTTTCACATGCCTCCTTTTCATCAGCATGGTCATTTTCACGCTGCATAATGTCTCTTTCCGTGGAAAGAATTTAAATTTACAAACACACGGCTACAGATTTTTGTTCTAGATGAACATGTCATGAATTCCATTTCTTTACAGGATAACTTTATTGAAAATGTATAATTACACTTTCCTGTTCTCACGCTTACTGAGATCATATTGGTTATGTCCCTCAAATAATAAAAAGCCTGCCTAGTAAAAGTGCAGAAAGCTCACATCCAGGCAGACAACAACTTTCACATCAGAGTCATAACAATAAAGAAACCATCAACTTAAATCGATATACTGTATGTTAATAATGAATATTGCACAGCATACTTGCACTTAAACCTATGCAAAAGCTGGGCATACTTTTAACAGAAGTCTAACATTACAACTACAATAGACTAGGGGGCCCATTTACTTAGCTCGAGTGAAGGAATAGAAGAAAAAAAACGTCGAATTTCGAATGTTCTTTTTGGCTACTTCGACCATCGAATGGGCTACTTCGACCTTCGACTACGAATCGAACGATTCAAACTAAAAATCGTTCGACTATTTGACCATTTGAAAGTCGAAGTACTTTCTCTTTAAAAAAAAAAGTTCCACCCCCTAGTTCGCCACCTAAAACCTACCGAAGTCAATGTTAGCCTATGGGGAAGGTCCCCGTAGGCTTTGCTATCTTTTTTAGGTCGAAGAAAAATCGTTCGATCGATGGATTAAAATCCTTTGAATCGAACGATCGAACGAATTGCGGTAAATCCTTTTACTTCGATATTCGGCAGTCGAATATTGAGGGTTAATTAGTAAATTTGCCCCATAAAGTCTAATTCATACTTGATGTAGGTCTTAGAAACTTTTGTAGGTCTTACAATTTTGTAGAAGGAACAATGCACTCTTGACAATAAATACGTATCATAAAATGTCAACATTATTTTGCAGCAGTGCACTCCAAATGACCTCTTGCTTAGATACCATTAAAGAACTCAGAACGCATAGCCCTAGACATCTGCTAGCACCTAGAAGTAAGAGTGGGTGCTCACCTTCCCAACAACACTTGTTATCTCATCCCTTCCCCTCCTCCAGAACAGCTCATCTGTGTTGCTGTTTGTTAGGAATTTCTAAAGGGAAGGGAGCAAGTCGTTCAGTTGAGGAGCTGCTACTATGCACACAGACACACAAAGGAGATAAGAGGACAGGATCAGAGTGAAGAGGGTATAGAGTTAGGGTCAGGCCAAATTAGGATTGTGTAGGCGAAAAGAACAAGACTGAGATGGAGCAGGTGGAGGACTGGAGTTGGACGGTGCAGGCAAAGCAGCAGAATCTGGAACAAGACTGGAATAAAGCAGGGAACAGGAGCGGAACAAGAACAGGTCAGGGTGCAGAACTAGATCTAGAGCAGGAGTAGGAGAGAACCAACAGGAAAAGAGCCAGAGCAGGACAAAGCAGAAAAGCTAGGGTCACACCAGAGTGCTCAGAACAAGGACAATGCTCAGTCACCAGCTGTAAGGATGGTTGGGCTTTTATAGGGCAGAGTCAGCCTTGATTAGATGAACCCACCCAACCAATAAGGTTGCTGGGGTGATGCAGCAGACTCAGGGCAACAGATGTAGTGGAAACAAGCCCATATTGGCTGCTTTCCTGTCCCAGTGGATAGCGGAGATAGCCAACAACCAGGAGGTACTGGATTCAAGCCCCAACAGAACCTGACACTGGCACATTAATTGCATACAGGACAAATGTGGTTCAAAGCTACCAGGCTCAATTCCTTACAATTATCTGTGCAAGGATGTTGGAGCTGAAAGGGGGCTGCTGGTCAGATAACTTTTCCGTGGCATGTCTAGATGTGGAATTATACCTTCCAGCAACATTCTTACAAAGCTAAACAATAGATGAAAGGCTGGGTATTCAGTTTGCTAACTATACATGGCTCTTATTTAGCAGGTGAAGGGACTAGTTGAGCCATTTTCTGCATTTTGCTATTAGCAAGTTATTTGAGCTTGTATAGGGAAAATTATTCAAAACTTAGGTTTAATTAACTAGTCAGTCTTGCTTACATAAGGGAATTATTCCTAGGAACAGTTAAGCGATGGACAGCATGAATGTGTTGTTGGCAGCTAAAGAAAATTTAGCTTGAGTTACATATTGAAATATATTAACAACTTTGAGAAAAATAAAGCTCTTGCTTACTTAACTTCTATGCATCATGTTTTTACAGGATTGTTTACGGCTGCTAAACATCCACATGGGGTTTTTAAGTGTTGATTAGGGTATCGTGATTGCAGCCTATTTGGTTTCCTCATATAAAAAAATCATAACAAGACCATATTTAGTATATAATATATAGTAGCTAGGTTAATGACATGGGTTCAGTACATTCCAACACAATGTCTAGACTCCTTCAGGGTAAAATTCAGCAAAATATGGCACTTTTGATGGCAATATTATAGTTTAACATAATATATTCAGAACTACTCTTAATAAATTGTTCCAGCCAGTGCAAAGTCTTCATGCAAACAGTAAAACAATGGAAAATTCACATAATCAACTTGCTTTTTTTTTTTTTACACTTCAATATTGTTTTTATGTATTCAGATGGTATAGAAATTTTACCCACTGAACTGCCCTTGAGAATAAGCAAACCTTCCAATAAACAGAGGAACTAGCCTTCCTGTAAATAAGTTCACAAGAGTTATGTCATGTTTTAATGTGCTTCACTGGCATTCCCTTAATGTTTTTTATTACTTCCCAGGGGCCCTGTTCCAGTAAGAAAAAAAATTATAATTCTGATACCAATCTTTCCTTAAGATAAAAAATGCTCCCATAAAAAAAGGGATTTATATTGAGCTATAATTTGACACTTACACATGATTACATTAATATGTGTATACCTTCATACTGGTAAATTCTAGTTGGCCTAAACTTAAATTAAATGTTCCTAAGGTGTGTGAATTTATTTACAAAACTTGTAGAATTAATTGGATTTATTTGGTTCAATCTACATGGACAAAAAAAAAAAATGTATTCTGTATAATCAACGTGGAAACATATTTAGACAACTGTTAAATCAGCAATGTTCAAAACATTTTTTGAAAAATGACCTGAAGCAAAATGTGCAAGTTGCATTATATAGACAATTCTATCAAACACAAGTTTGACATCTATTTGCTTATTTAACAAAATTCTAATTTGTGTTGTGTTGAAGATTTTCTTCTCTAATTTATAAAAATGAATAGTTGCTTATTTATTAAAAAAAGAGTATAAAAAATGGTTTGAACAAATTTCCGCAAATTTTTACTCTATCTTTTTTAATGGGTTTAAAAAATTCTAAAAACTTGCATTGAAAAAACATAGACAGCTCTTATTGACTTCTGTATGAACTTTCCGATGCCGAAATATTACATTCGAGCTTCAATAATTTTTTGCACTTAACAAATAAAAAATAAAATATATTTGCACTAAATAAATATTTTTGAAAGCATAATTGAAAGTCAGTAAGGGCAAATAAGGGCAAATAAAATTGATTATTGAAAAAAAAAAATAATTTGAACTTTGATAAACCACCCCCATAGAGTTAAATTCTCTTACGTCTTTGGGTATCCCCTACAAGTCTGTTTTCCCTTTCAGTAACTTTAACCTATATACCTATGTGGGATAGTTTTCCCTATTGACCCAGAAGGTTATTACTACTTTGTGTTCAAGTCTAACATAGTGACTGGAAACCCATAGCTCTTCCTCTGGGGCCTCCACCTGCTAAACATGGTAGATGTCTGCTGGGGAGTCTGGGACAAGACCCCAGTAAGAAAAGTGCTCTATAGGGACTATACCTTTAGTGAAGTTGGGGGACAAGAACCCTGTGAACAACCAGGCAGCAATAGAACTATCACTGCTATAGTGTATGCTAGACAGATGTAGATAGAAAGAGTAACACTTTCCTAAGGTAAAACTGGCTTTAAAGTAAAAGAAACCACAACTACAAACTCGATTCAAGTTTTAATTTGAGATTTATCATACTCTGGCCCTTTAAGAGCTCAAAGTCAACTATTTCTCACCTTAAACCTGTCGAATTGTTGTATAAGTCAATGGGAGAGATCCAATTTGGTGATGTTTGCAGCCTTCCTGACTTTTAAGTTTTTTCAGAGAAAAAAACTTGAATCGAGTTTTTTCAATTCAAATCAATTTTTTCTAGTTTTCGGGTCGATTCAATTTGTCCAAGCGGAGAAAATTGGATTTTATTAATACATTTTGTATGGTCAAATTTCGAATTTATGGGAGTTTATGGGAGTTTCTAAAAAGTCACATGAATTCAAAATCCGAACCTTGATAAATTTGCCTCTAAGAGTAACTTTTTATATTGGGAAGTTTGATTACTTTGTGGTCCTAGTCCTTAATGGCAAAATCTCTCAAATTTTGCTATTCCAGTAAATAAACCTTATGTTTGAATCTCATGAGTTTCTGTGAGAGTTAATATCTACATTTACAATGTAGAAAATCACTATTAAAGATATGATTGTCCATACCTCAAATTAATACATTCAATAAAATATTCCACAATAGACAAAAGGACTTTTACAGAAAATCATGAGAATGTGCAGGGAATCCTTTCAGAGATGAACTTTGATCTTAAAGCCATTTATTCTTGCTGTGCTTGCTATGTGTAGAATAGAATAATAAGACAAAAGTTGTATTTATTTTATGTTCTTTGTTCTAATTAAATAACAAAGAAACATAACCAGGGTATATATATGTTGTAACCTATCCATTTCCAAGTAAAGGGCATGTGTCAAGGAAAATTTGATTGCAAAGTCAAAATATCCTTCTCACTTTGTTATTTTAGCCTCCCTTTCTTCCTTCTGATTACTTTACTCAACATAATCTGTAGTCTTTAGTGATAAACTTGCTGGCACACGATTTATAGACAAACTAAACTCCTTCCCTTCACTTATCTTTTTGACCAGTCACAGAAAAAACTATATTTAGTGTCTGCTTGGCGTCTATCCTCCTTTTAGTAACCTTCATTTGTTCTGCACGCATGATATCGTTTCTTTTTCATTTTTTTCCCCTCAGGCAGGATGAAAAAGGAAGACAGCGTTACCCCACGTCAGGAATCAGAACACTTTTCTCACAAAGGCAGTTAGAAATGAGTGGCTAACAACGGAAAATAACGTGATAAGATCAGTCTTTTATATACAACATATCAGCTTCAAACAGTAGAGCTTTGTTATGCCTGGTAACGTTTGTTGCTTCAGAACATCCTAGCACTTTGATAAATTTTGATATTTTATCAAAAGGATGACAACTAGTCCCATGCCTTGACATGTATAGGCTTTTGGAGATTTTTTTCCCCTGTCACTCTTTTTAATCAATATGCCTCTTAGGGTAATGTCACACCTGGAGATTCGGGGAGATTTAGTCGCCATGCGACTAATCACCTCTTCTTTGGGGCGACTAATCTGCTTCTCTCTGTCTTCCGCCTGCTACAATGAAAAAACACCAGCGGCATGGTACTCGCGGCACTTCGTAGTCGCCCGAAGTTTCCTCGTGAGGCACTCGGAGCACTTTATATTCCGAAGTCGCCCGAAGTTTCCTCATGAGGCAATGTGAGGCAGTTCGGGAAGATCAGTCGCCCGAAAAAGAGGCGATTTGTCGGAAGGCGACTAAATCTCCCCAAATCTCCACATGCGTCTCTGCCCTTATTATCTACAGGATGCTCAACTGATGAGAAAGGTTCCACTTATGACAAAACATATCTCATAGTATAGTTTATCTTTACAGTGAGCAATCTATTGGAGAATATCCCTCCAGTTCTACTGTAGTGACTCATTACAAATAATTGTATCTGCTTATATTTTCATTAAATAAACATAAATAGTTATAGAATATAAAAAAAATAAAGCTATATTGTCAATGAGAATATTTCTACTTACCGTAATACATGGAAAGTCAAAAGACAATGTAGATTTTCTTGCAAGAGCCTGTAGAGTGCTTGAATGCACCTTGCCCTAATGTAAGCTATGTGAATTCCTTTCCTTAACATATATTTTTCCAATCATTTTCGTTATATACACTGATGGCATTACAGAGGAATTATTATTTTACAGGGAAAGGATTAATCATATGGAAGAGGCCAATTGTTTCATTTCAAATTCTCTAAGTTGTATACTATACTACACAAGCTTCGATTGTAATGCCAAAATCAGATAGCATCAAACAATTACCTGAAATAAAAAACTTTTGGCAAACCATTCATGTTTATCTTGTTCAGTTCCTTTTCCTATTGAATTTCTTAGTATATTCTAGATATTCAAACTGATTAGAATCACACTGAGCGCTTGCACTACACAGGGGAACATTACCATTTATGTCATCTCAAGTTAATTTGTCCTAAGACTGCATTAAAACTAACCTCATATGTTCATTCTGTATATCCACTCCAGTGCACTACATACATTTTCAGGCCTAACATGGCTAAATATGCATAAACAGGATGCTTCATCATCATAATCATCATCATCATCTTCTTCTTTTATATAAATAGTGGCAGTAAGCTATTCTTTAAAAAATTGTTAACAAAATTGTTAACGTTAACAGTATGAACAGAAGGCCCCCACTCGCTAGGATTTAAATACATAAAAAGACAAGGTGTCATATGGGATGAATTACAATTAACCTGTGCAATTTCCCAATTTTTACACATGATTGTATATGGAATTTCCTGTAAAGAGTTTATAGCTTGTATGTAAAACCTGACTTTTTGAAATGTAATAAAAACTGTAGAATCTCAATGTACATTAGAATTTGTACATGCATGCCCAAAATTAAAGCTAGATATGCCCCAATCTGCCTGATCCCAGATGAGTCTACTCCAAACCCACACATGTTGGTATAGTCTGCTCAGATTGCATTCACACACTGGCCAACCACAAGCAAATTTCCTGTATTCCTCTGTATGAATTGGAACTACCATGTTAAACGGAACAGTTATTATATTTATAAATATATGCAAACAAAAACAGTACAAAATATACAAAATAGTACAAAAAGTACAACAGTGGAACAATCCTTTTGTATATATCTTAAATCTGCTAGATTTAGTTCTTTAAAGGAAAACTATACCCCTGAACAATAGGGCTCCACAGAAATGAATTGCATAAAACTCATATGTAAAACCCTGCTTCATGTACATAAACAAATTTCATAATAATAGACTTTTTAAGTAGTACAGTATATGCCACTGGGTAATCCTAAATGGAAAATTCCCATTTTAAAAATAAAGGGCCGCCCCCTGGGATCATACGATTCAAGGTGCACACAAACAAACCATACATGTTAGGTCATATGAGCTAATAAATGGCCAAAACGATATCTTTTGTTTCCATACTTGTTACAGTCAGAGGTGCAGTATTTCTGGTCAGGTGGCAGCACTTAGACCAACACAAAGGGGCACATTTACTAAGCTTGAGTGAAGGATTCGAAGTTTTTTTTGGGTACTTCGACCATCGAATAGGCTACATCGACCTTCGACTACGACTTTGATTCAAACGATTCAAACGAAAAATCATTCGACTATTCAACCATTCTATAGTCGAAGTACTGTCTCTTTAAAAAAAACTTTGACTACCTACTTCGCCACTTTAAACCTACCGAGCTTCAATGTTAGCCTATGGAGACCTTCCCCATAAGGTTTCTAAGCTTTTTTTGATCGAAGGAAAATCTTTCGATCGATGGATTAAAATCCTTTGCGGTAAATCCTTCGACTTCGATATTTGAAGTCGAAGGATTTTACTTTGAGGGTCGAATATCGAGGGTTAATTAACCCTCAATATTTGACCCTTAGTAAATGTGCCCCAAAATGTTGTTTCAAGGTAAGAGATGTAAAAGGGCAATATTTACTGATATACTGTATATATTCCAGTTGAGTAAGATTTTTCGATATCTGCTGCTTAAGTATTAATTTTGAGTGTAACGTTTTCCTATAATATTTGATGATACAGTTATCCCCCAGCTTAGCTAACAAATGTGGGTCATAGTCAAGTCCAGATCTGCACTGGCCCATATTATGCTTGCCAACAAAACTGCATTACAATTGTGTCAATAGTTCCATGGTTTGAACATAGATTATATCAGTGTTAACATTGTAGACTGTGCATTGAGACTCGAAAATGGGAGCCATGGTTTTTATGGAAGGTTTCCATAATGAATTTTCATGAATGCAAAAAGTACTTCCTTTACTAGATAGTAGTAAGCTACTGATTCTAAACCAGTTCTCGGTCACTAAAGATAGTTCCAAGATTTAGGTGCAGTTTTATAAAGGGTCGGATTTCGAGTTTATGGGAGTTTCTAAAAACTTCCATAAACTCAAAATTTGAAAAAAAAATAACCAATCGAAATTTATTAAAAAAATAGAATTTTTTAAATTTGGGTGAATAGGATAGACCTGCACACTTGCATCGAATTTGATTCGAGTTTTTTTGTTTACAACTCCAACTTGATTGTAGGAGGTCCCATAGGCTAAAACACCAATTTGGCAAGTTTTAGATTGTCAATAGTCGAATATGAATTCTTAAAGGGACAGTACATGATAAATTTCAAATTTCATTTTTTTTTAAAACTCAAACCTAATTTGGACTATTCCCTAGTCGAATTACACTAAACTAAACTCAAAGTTCGAAAATAAGAATTTTCAATTCAGCCCTTGATAAATCTGCCCCTTTCTAGAGGACAGTCAAGAAATCATTGATTAGATTGTGTCACCTTTAAAATTACAATTTGTAATTATTCTTATATGGATTTGCTTTGTTTTTCTTTTGTTTTTTTATTGATTTTGACAGAAAGCTATTCCTAGCAAGTTATGCTTTCATGTGTTAATGTTGGTGTCAGTCTGTTCAATGAGCTGCAACCTTGTATAAGCTTAAAATTGCAAATATATGATATGATGGTAGATTTGCTAGATGGTAGATAAACTTATTTTTAACTGAATGCAACTATGTATGCTGTAGCTAGATCTGTTAGACATACATTTAACACTGAATGTTTACATAGTCTGAACCTGGATTCATTTTAATGCAAAATGATAAACAGTTCAGTATGTTGTGTATATGCAACTGATGCACAGGCATCTACACAAAAACGATTTAATGCTTTACTTTTTTCAGTAAATGACTCCCAATATATATTTTTTATTGGCGTCAAAAGGTTAACCTTTCCGTAACCTTTTAATTCTGTACCAGTGTGTCTTGCGGTGTTTGAGTAAGACTATGTGAGATCAAGCAACAAAAATACTAGTGTTTAAAGGTTTGAGTTCAAATGTTCATAAGTGGAACAAAGTGTAATGGTATATCTGTGAATAAAATAAGCCTGTGGAGAAGCAGGAGCGTTTGAGCCAAAGCACAACATATAATTGGACTTAATTTTTCCCATATGTATCAACAAAAACAGCCCATGAGAGATGAAAGCTTCCCTGTTTAGGCATATTTTTATTTAGTGTATAATTGCAACATTTAATTCCATTTTTACAGACTTTGGGGGAATTGCAAAGGAAAAAAAACAAATTAAACTTTTTTTCCCAAATAGTCTTGAGCTTTGGCTCAGTTTTTTTCTACTAATAAACACAACTTTTTTTTGATAAAGTGGAAATGTAAAAGCACCTATTCTTATCAGAAGGAACTACCCTCCAGTTCACAGAAATTGCAGTTTTATAGCAGGAAGTAAAATGTGACCATGTTTTAGTTATAACATGGCTGTAAATTCTACAAAGCAGAAACATGTTTGCTATATTTGTGTTTTTTTTGGACTGTTGCAGATATTTTTTGTGTGCAGTAATTCGTAAATGAAGGCATGTCCATGACTTGGCAAGTATCACTTTTTTGCTTAAGGGGAAAGGCACAAAAGGAGATTTGTCGCCAGCTGGAAATCTGTGCTACTGCAGGTGAAAAATCTCCTGTAAATGCCTTTTCCTTTGCTAACACGTAGACTGCCACGTAGACTGACACAGGTTGAACACTTAATATGTAATGACCTGGTGTTATTGCTAGAAAATGGCTTATTACACATTTTTCAACAAATCAAGGATCGCTGCAGTTCCTTAATAAAGAAATCAGGAGGGAGTGGCTGACATGAGGTATGCAGACAGAGGAGGACACTACAGGTATGTTTGATACAGGTATAGGACCTGTTATCCAGAATGTTCCGGACCAGGGGCTTTCCGGATAATGGATCTTTCCATAATTTGGATCTTCATAACTTAAGTCTACTAGACAATCATGGAAACATTAAATAAACCCAATAGGCTGGTTCTGCTTCTAACAAGGATTAATTATATATTAGTTTGGATCAGTTACAATATACTGTTTTATTAATACAGGGAAAAGGAAACCATTTTGAATTATTTGGATAAAATGGAGTCTATGGGAGATGTCCATTCCGTTATTCAGAGCTTTCTGTATAATTGTTTTCCAGATAACGGATCCCCCTACCTCCCCTGCTATTGCCTTGATAAAGCAGGAGTGAAATGCGGGTCGGCACAAGATGGAAATTATCTACTATATCTAAATAGCTAACGGTTTAGATTTTAGCGACATTTTTAAACCTCTTGTGGTGGTACAATTTTAGCTCGAAAATTTCTTCTCCTTCTCCTTGTTTCCAAGAGTGCTTGGATTTGTGATTTATTTGGGAGCCAGTCTCTCCAATTTAGATAGGAAGGGTAATTTTGAGACCACAGTCCCTGATAATATCTTCTCCATCTTTGTGGTGTCCCAGAGACAGCCAAAATACTTTTGTGGACAACTCCACAGTCTACGAATTTCCTTTTTCATGATGCTATCAATAAATTTTAGTACAGGTATGGGACCTATTATACAGAATGCTTGGGACCTGGTCCATTCCGAGTAATGGGTCTTTCTGTAATTTGGATCTTCACACCTTAAGACTACTAGAAAATCATGTAAACATTAAATAAACCCAATAGACTGGTTTTGCTTCCAATACGGATTAATTATATCTTAGTTGGGATCAAGTACAAGGTACTGTTTTATTATTACAGAGAAAAATGAAATAATTTTTAAAAATTTGTATTATTTAATTATAATGGAGTCTATGGGATAACGGGTTTGGGTCCCATACCTGTATTGTGCATAATTCATTTGAATTGACTAATCAATTTCAGCAGCCACTTTAAATTTATGGAACCCATCTTGGTTAAATAATGAAATTGTTCATCCATTTTTATTAGCACACAGTGACCTTATTTATTTAGATTAATTCATCTTTAATTACATGAAAGTTTTGGCACAGCACTTTATCAAAGTGGAGTATTGCAATTTATATTAATTCATCTATTGAACTTCAGTATAAGCACTAAGCACTTCTTATTGACATACAATTGGTAATTAATTTCTACTTTAAGTTTTAATTAATGATTGGTAAAGTTCATCAATCATGGAATGAAAATAATTAATGAACTCTGCACTAATTGATTTAGAGTGTATAATTGATACAGTTGATTACTGGAATTTTGTAATAACTTCCTAATTATATCACACTGTTCATTGGTCATTTGTTTAAAAGTTGTCGAAATACAGGGTATCTATTTTTCTTTTAAAATACTGTATCCCCTACCTGTATAATGTTTTATGTAATATTAGGATTTTTTGCAGCTGAGTAAGCTCACCATTTGACAGTTTATACCCATATGGTAAATGAGTAACTATACAATAAAACTTCTTAATGAAAAAGTTATGTTTGCTCTTAAAATTACTTCTTAAAAGTGTGGAATGTGCAATTAAATTATTTAAATTTGCAAAGCAATAACAGTCTAATGAAGAATATCAAATGTAAAATGTGAATTTGTATTCTTATTAGTGCATATTGTTTTTCTTTTTGTGAGTTTTATTACATTCCCCCCTAAGTATCTAACAAAGCTTAAAAGATTGCTAAAAATGTTGATAAACAAGAATTTGGAAGTGCTGGAATGGCTGTATTAATTGTTATTGCTTGGCATCATTTGTTATTTTAGCTGTATTAAAGCTACAATCTTTGCTTTTATTTATTCGTATTTATATTGATTTTGGTATATACGTCTGTTGTTTAATACTAAAGTTAGTGGTCACGTTTCAGGAAATCTTCATTTTCTAGTTGACTTGAATTGTCTGTTTGAATAAACAAAAATGTACATTTAAATGTTAGCACTTCATCTATAGTTGTTAAAATAAATATGCATTTCTTTTAGCAGCACATGGAATTTTTTTCCTTAGGCACTATGGAAGCAACAATAAGGTTAAACATTCAGCAATCTCGGCTACAAACAATATTAATCAGTAATGCACCAAACAAGCTTTAGTATTGTTTTTCCTTTTGCTATTATGTAATTATAATATGCACATAATAATTTTATTGAGGCAAAAAATGGCACAATTGCAAATGTTTTTGGTTATAGTCACAATTCTATGGGTTATACGTGTGCTGCTGTTAGAAGTAGCCTTGAAACATAACCAAAAGTAGACGTAGTAGAGCCAATAAGACAAATAATATTCCAAAATAAATGTGCAACACCCTCCCAATGGCCTTGTTGAAGAGCACCTTGTTGAAGCATGGACATGTGAGCACAACATTTTTTTGAATAAAATATGCTCCATTTTTATGCATTCCATGTAAAAACAGGGTAAATAAAGCCTTCTTAAAAGGCATTTTAAGGCAGTGCTATGTGTGTAGCATGAGGCATTTGAATACCTTAAATTTGAAAAACAAATGCACTGCATGTCTTGCATTGTGAAGAGCTATTCCGTACCTTTTAATCCTTCTCATACTAACCAGGATGGTTCCTTTGCTTTTCTGCTCACTCCTACCCCCTCACTAATAAGCTCTAAGAAGATAGAAACAGGCTGTCGTGAAATTTGGATATACGTGTATGGTTCTGCATTATTAGGCTGTATAGTCTGCTATTAGACCAGCATTTCTGGATGCATATCTCTGCCCAGGGCTAACACCGACCACCAGGCAGTTTTGTTTTGAAGGCAGTGTGTAGCATAAGATATTTGATTACCTTTTATTTCAAGAAGGCTTTATACTGGATGTCTTGCACTGTGAAGGCCTCTTCTTACAGCCCTCCCCACCCTAATCATTATGGTTCCATCACTCCAACAGATATTTCAGGAGTGGCAGAACTTTAGGGTATGTAAGTTGACAGCGGCAAGTCAAAAGGTATGGATCTTCCTTGTACAGTGTAGACGTTAATAAGAGATCAAGCACTTGCTATTGCAGGCTTGGTATTTAATATACTCACCACATAACACCAGGGGCAGATGCTCCAGTTCAGATATTGCATAAATCACACCAAAAAATCAGGATCACTTTTTATTTTGTGATTGCTATTTTTTCAAGAAACAAAAAATTATCACTTAAAACCTACCAAGATTGATTTTGTAATAATTCTTTTGATGAATATAATTTGAGCAATCAAATTTTGTCCATACTGGATAGGGATTGCACCGAATGGTTGCACAGGTAAAGCAAGTTAATGGTTTAATTGTTTTTCCTTTAAAAATAACATTGTTTAAGACTTCCCATAGATGGTTGACAACTATGTGCAACTGATTTTTTTACTGCTTCAATGTACAAAGCATCTTCCCTTGCACTGAGGAAAAGGCATAGACAGAAGTTGCAATTAGCAAGTATCTAAAAATCAACTTTAGGATAACATAGGAAATTATAGCACATAATGCATGGGAAGTTATTTATATAATATTTGTTCTCTGATTTTTTTTTTGTATGAAGATTTTAAGCGCTCTTTGGATGTTAATAAAATGATTGTATATTACCCTTCCTGGATATTATTGCATAATCAAGCTGGTGTGTGTTTGGAACACTCTGGAAGCCTTTTGGTCTCAGATATTACTAAGTTTTATGAGCTGTGAGTCCAAAGAGATTCTAGTTCTCATTCTTCTCATCTAACAGCCACCTTCATAGAACACCATAGTTAGCGTATGGGATGAGTTAGTTCAGAAAGACCTCATTAACATACATGAATGTTTAAAAAAACAAAAAAAAGTATGATTCTATATGGTAAGGATTAATGCATGTTTAACCTTGTGTATTATAGGATGCCCACTCTTAATAAAAATAATTTATCTTACCATTACAGGGCCTGAATCCCCTTTGCTAAGTGAAAGATAATGGGAATTTTTAATGCACAGTGCCTCCACCTAGGAACAATAACAAAACACACCAGAGCAGTATCAACTATAACTTTATTTAACTGGAAGAAAATGTATAAATCACAATAATATAAACCCTGCACTGGGGTACCTGTGTGGTCTGCAAACTCCAGGCACAGTCTCTAACCAGGACAAAGTCCCACACTCCACTCCTGGTGGACAAACACAGTCACAAGAGCTCTTTACCACAGGTAGCACTATGTGCCATAAAAAATACCTCTGCTTTGGATAGAGTCAGTAGCTCCCACGTAGCAGGCACCCTATTAACACCTGTCCCCATACAGGGGACACACACTTGATATACCAATACCCTTTCCTCAAGCAGAAACTAACACAGAGCCATCCACAGTGTCTCACAGAAGTATGCAATCTTCAGGCCCGACTCAACACTCATCTTAAGTGTGAGCACATGCAAGCCTCTTTCACAGGAATCACCAAGCAGCACCCTTACTTGCTCTGCTGCCTCTGAGCTCCAGACATCTCATTCCAGTCAAGCTCACACATGATTATCGGGATTCTGATATCCCGACCCCACCAGGGGCCTCACAACAAATCTGGAATTTGCCAGGGCACACTTCAGGACTTACTCCCCCTCTCATATCCAATTTAGTCCCAACACTGGCCACACCGGGGGATTGTAGACCATAGGGGAACTTAACCCTTTGGACCCCTAGATATGTTTTACTGGAGGTTTAAATTACTCAGACAAACTATTTTGTTGAGGGAGAAATTACAAAAGATGAATCAAAGGCTTGTGTCAATTTGCCATTAGTAAAATAAATTGACTAGGAAATGTGCCATAAACTTGCATTTTACTGAGCTAAATGTTTTTATTGTTATGTTGTTCTGCAGTAAATCACTCACATCAGGCAAGCACTTCTAGGAAAATTTAAATCATAAATAGCAATTGAAAAGGACACTGAAACATTTAACTCAACAAGCCTTCATCATTATGGGCGCCAAACAAGAAAAAACAAAATACTGCTTTATGAAATTAAATAAGATAATATATGTATAAATGAGTCTAACTCTTTGAAATGGATAAGGTGGTTTAATGCTAAATGCCAGCAAATAGCAGTAGTACGGTATGAAATGAATTAATTTTGATTCAGTGGTTTACTGTCTGTGTATAGCAGAATAAAATGTTGAAATGTGTTTTAAACATGTATTTATCATGAAAATAAATGGTGTATATCTCTATTTGAAAACCAATGCAGTACAGAGTAAAATGCATTCCGTGGCAACATTTATAGAAAAGTATGACTTTTTAGTTTTGGAAAAGCTTGATTTCTTATTATAGACCATAACCACATTTATGATGATTCTGACATCAACAGAATTAGTTGAAGGGTAGAAAATTAGAGCTATTGCTATTGTAGCCTATTCTGCTACTGCAAGAGATCTAGCATGGTACACTATAAAATGGCTTGCCTACACCCAGGGTCAGGACAGACTGGGCTGTAATACCCCTCCCTGGGAACTTCTTGATCCACAATCACATACAGGGATAGAGATCAAAGTTCTATTTGCAGAACACTGTAACTTTAAATAACATGCAGAATACGATCTCTTTACAGTCTCTCTTTTATGATTGCTGTTTGTAGTCACACAAATGATCTGTAAGTGCTTCCCACAAATAATTATACCAACAGCTTTCAGGATGAGTGTTCACGGCACACCAGGGTAGTATTACCTACCTCTAGTGGACAATCCCCACTGAAGACAAATCCCAGAGGGGTCCCACACTCCAAGAATCTCTCTATGCCTGAGCCTAACCACTTAAATCCCTAAGTTGGCGGACTTGTCACCTTGTCAGAGCCTCTGGCTGCTCTCTAAATAACTCCTAATCCTGTTTTTCACTACTAGAGTGACTATAACAGAACTGCCCTTCCACTTACTTCACTTATTATGGAACCTTCCTTTGTTCCAATGGAGCCCCACAGCAGTTTATCCAGCAAGTGTGCAGCCCAAAAAATTGTATTTTATAAAATACAATATCTACTGCTCAGTCATTGAGCTGCCAGCAGAGTACTTTCACCTCAGGCAAAGGAAACAGCTTCCTTTCTATAATTGAGGACCCAAGCTGAATAACATGCCCAGAGGACCAAAGGACCTAAAGGTTGGCAAAAAGGTTGGCAAAACCTTTACCCTCCTACACTATTATAAAGGAGTTGTTCACTTTTAAATTAAGGTTGCAACCTGTCCAGTTTTCACCTGGAATGCACAGTTTTATAGAGGGCTGTCTAGGTGAAAAGTGCCTGTGCTTGGATTTCTAAATCTTAACAGGCACACCATTACCCCTGATGTCATGGGCACACCCCCGGATTGGCAACTCTCTAAATAACTCCTAATCCTGTTTTTCACTCCTAGAGTGACTATAACAGAACTGCCTTTCCACTTACTTCACTTATTATGGAACCTTCCTTTGTTCCAGGCCCTATGGAGCACCACAGCAGTTTCTCCAGCAATTGTGCAGCCCAAAAAATTGTATTTTATAAAATACAATATCTACTGCTCAGTCATTGAGCTGCCAGAAGAGTACTTTCACAAAGGCAAAGGAAACAGCTTCCTTTCTATAATTGAGGACTCAAGCTGACTAACACGCCCAGGGGACCAAAGGACCTAAAGTTTGGCAAAACCTTTACCCTCCTACACTATTATAAAGGAGTTGTTCACTTTTTAATTACAGTTGCAACCTGTCCAGTTTTCAACTGGAATGCACAGTTTTATGGAGGGCTGTCTAGGTGAAAAGTGCCTGTGCCTGAATTTCTAAATCTTAACAGGCACGCCATCAGCAAAAGGCAGCTACCCTATTTTAGTATAATGGAGAGAGTAATATTCTGAGACAATTTGCAATTGGTTTTCATGTTTTATTGTAGTTTTTGAGTTATTTATTTTTATTCAGCAGCTCTACAGTTTGCAATTTCAGCAATCTGGATTCTAGGCTTCAAATTACCTTAGCAACCATGCGTTTATTTGAATAAGACACTGGAATATGGATAGGAGAGGGCCTGAGTACAAAGATGAATAATAAAAAGTAGCAATAAGAATAAATTTGCCTTCTGAAGCATTTGTTTAGTGACCCCATTTAAAGGCTGTAAGGAGTCATGAGAAGGCAAATAATTTGAAAACTATAAAAAAGAAAAAAATTAAAGCTAATTTAAAAGTTGCTTAGATTTAGCCATTATAACATACTAACATACTTAAAGTGAATTTTAAGGAGTAATAGTCATTATACAGGAAGAGACAGAATTTTTACATTTTTGATAGATACAGTAAATTCTTCTGTTCCAATTCTTTCAAAGACTAAACTTGAATAGACTAGTTAACAATCAATGTATCTTGGAGCTATGAGTTACAAATCTAGAGTACCTACGTAGATAAACTCAAAATACTGATGGGGCACAAGAATGTTAGAAAATAGAAGTAAGAATAAAATATATTTATCACATGATGAGAGTTGAAAGCATTAATGCTTAAAGGAGAATTCAACCCCCCACTAATAAAAACCCCTACCCTACATAGTCCCCCCGCTCCCCCTCTGCAAAAGTGTTAACAGCTGTAAATGCCCTTAATCCATTACTTACCTCTCGTTGCAGAGTTAGCACAGTGGAGCTCACGGGTGCCATTTTCCTTTTTTTTCCGGGAAGTAAGCACCGTATTGACGCATGTGCAGTTGGAGTCTTCCAGTTTGTGGCAACTGTGCATGCCTCAAAAGTGACGGAAATTGCAGAAGGGAAGAGAATCCAAAGAAGACGGAAGAGCCGGAAGGTGGCGCACTGTGAGCTCTGTTGCACTGACTCTGCAATGAGATGTAAGTAATAGATTTGCGGCAATTACAGTTGTCAACACCTGTGCGTGGGGGGGGGGGCAGGGAGGGGGAGGGACTATGTATGGGGTAGGGGGCAGGGGTTTTAATTAGGGGGGGGGTGAATTCTCCTGTAAATTGTTTCTTTTTCATTTCTCCACACGGTCTGGTTGCGGTCTCCTCTTGCAATAGGAAATAAAGTACTGTCCTCAAATATTTAAAGGGGTCGTTCACCTTCCAAACATTTTTTTCTTTTCGGTTGTTTTCACATTGTTCACCAGAAATAAAGACTTTTTTAAATTGCATTCTATTGTTTTTCATTTGCAATTTTTATGAACTACATTACTACATTAGTTGATACATTTCTCAGCCGCATCCGTGGAATATTAACAACTATTGTATCAATTCTAACAGCTGCCTTTAAATGGTCACAAACAGAAAAGTAATTAAATAAAGTCTTCATTTTTGGTGAACGAGAGGAGGGTTGTGGGTGCACTCCTAAGGCCATATAAGAAAATATTTAAATACAATTATTCCCTGTCTAAAAAAAAGAAAAACAGGGTTTTTTGTTACAAAGTTAAGATCATAAAATTGGTAAGCTGCCATACCACCTGTTTACCTGTGATCAAAATATAAAACCTTGGTTTCAGTCTGTGGACTAGATCCTCCCCCGCCACCTGCATATGCGGCTTTTGAAGGGGAGACTGCCCAGACCAACACCCATTTAAAAAAAAAAAAGAAAAAGGTGATTGTGAAGAGAAAGGAAAAGTCAAGTTGTATATATAAGTGTATGTGTGTGAGTATATGTATAAATACAGGTGTGAGTATAGATTTAGAGGGAGATGAAAAAGGAAAAGCTAAATGAGAAGTGTAATAGGTGTAATGTGTGTGGGTCTGTGCAAGTGTTACCTAGTGATAAGTGCAGCAAATATAATGGGTGACTCACAGGCGTTGGTAATAAAAAGGCCAAAGCCTCCCCAGCCGCTAGCATTTGTGGCTTTTAAGGGAGAGAAATTGCCCAAACCAAGGATTAATAAAAACAACAAGGTCATAGGGCCACCGTTAATTTAAAGGGGTGGGTATGAGGGTGCACTAACCACATGAAGCTCAGCCACAGCTTCCTGCCATACTTTGCAAACCCATAGTGACATGACAGACAGTTTGTACTGACAGTTTGACCACTCTTATTCTGCAAACTGCTCCACTTCTCACAGATTTGAAAGATGCCGAACAAGTGTTTAATGGAATTAAATCAGAATACTCTGGATTAATTTATACTTATACAGTTGTCATAGCTACCAATCGGTAATTAGTTTTTGTCAAGCAAGTGTAGGTTAAACAATAAAAGAAAAAATAGGTTTGGTGGCTATGGGTTAATGCACAGTATTGTTAAATGACCCCAAGTTGGGTCTGATATTGCACTCTATAATGCCTGAGTAATCTTTTGCTTTTGGAATGCCATGCACATGCTCAAGCCACTCATTTCCAGGGGCAGCAAAGCAACCTCAAAACATCAATAAACTTTCTTCATGTTAAACTGTAGGGATGGTGCTACACAAGAACTAATGTCAGGCATTGCACTGGGGCATTCAAAACTCTCTCTGTGTCACCGCTATTATAATTATTACTATGCACATAAAGCAGTGACAGTTAGACCTCAGTGTAATGTATATATTATACATTTTGTGGCAGTGGCAGCTGGGAAGAAGTTAAAAGCAAATACTTGTTTCATCTTTGCATTGCATTTGAGATATAATTAAATAATTTATTCATTATGTTTCCTGTTTACTTCCAATGCTTATACAAATAATGAGGTAAAATATTCTCATTAACCCTGTGTTTTGGGAATTAACCCAAGTAGTATATCAATATCTTTAATGCATTCTGAGTGAACCTAACTAGTTCTGATCCCCTTCTATTACATTTGCTTTAAACACTGAACACCACATAAAAGCAATTTGGAATTCCTGTAAACTTTGCTAAGCAGAAAAGAGGTTTAACATGAACCCAAAATCTACTGATGAAAGCGTTCTCCTTTAATGAACATAATTTACACTAAGCTTAACTTTCAACATGCACTCCGCAAGCTTTATCTTGATCAAAAAACATTTAGAGATGAAAAAGGGGATTATGTTTTGTGTATCACCCCCAGTGGAGGCAGGATAAAATTTCATCTTGGCACAGACCACAGACCTTAAAACATTTTTGCATTTCTGCTTTGTTTCCCTCGTACCGACAGCATACGTTGTTAAAAATGACCCTTATTTGTCTTTCTGCAAAAAATAGAAGCTACAAAATATTGAGTGGATACAGTTCAACTGCAACTGATTAGTCAGTCTAAAATAAATTACAATAAGGATATCCAAAACATTGCCAATATTCTCAATATCTTGAGAGATGGTGACTTTCATGTTAAATATTTATGTAAACGTATACACATAATCAATATATACATTGCATGAACTTCTGTACTTTACCATATTGAGAAATCAATAATTTGGCCTAAAAAAGTTGGATAAAAAAATATTCCAGTTTCTCAGAAAGCTAATCCATATTAGTAGCATTAGTGGGGATATTGTAAAGGTTTGCATGTACTGGGCTTGATTTTTTTAGTTTTGCTGAGAAGTTCTTAAAATCTGTGGACTTTTTTTTATAATAATATTATGACAGTAATAATCATATTCTCCCAAAATAACACAATCCTTAAAAAATAACATATAATAGAGCAAAACACCAAATGTATAATCATTACATTCTGGATTTATTTGAGGCTTTATTTTATAAACAGTTTTTTCTCCTTCCCTTCAAACACCCTAGTGTGATCCTTAATTACATTTTGAAGTTAAGATACAAAGATCTGCACAACAGTTGGAATTTCTGTCAGGTCAGGTTTTCTTCTTACAAATTTTACAAATTCTGCTCCTGGGAAGGTGGAAGAAAGGTTCATAAAAGGCAATGGAGGAACAACTTTAGTCCATTGAATTATGTTGCATACCATAACATTACCTGTCAGGTATATTGATCCATAATGATTTATAGCACATAAAGTTTTTCAGTTTGAGTCCTTAACTATACGTCAGCATGTTATTATCATCTTCCATGTTCTTAAAATAACATGTACAAGGCACAATGCAACTGTTTATTTAATTTGTCCCTGTGGAACAAATAGCCCAACATAATGTAGGAAGTTTACATAGACCCATTCATTTTGAACATACTTCTGAGTCTGGTAACTTCTACAGATACAGTTAGTGGTTTAGTAGGCAGTATATAAAACAAATCCTTATTTAAAGAGCATTATCAACAAAATAAAGCAATTGTTTTATTTGAGTCTAGAAACAACAAAATTGAATTGTTTCTTTTCTCAATGAAGAGGTTTAATTAATGTTAAATATATTTTTACATGTTATCTCTGTCCAAAAGAAATCTAGCTTGTTTTCCTACAGCGTTTCCAGTCATATTTAGAGGAGTACATGAATAATTAAAGAAAATAAAATCAAAAACACTATACTGGCACATGAAACAAGGATCATATTTTGAGGATAATTAAACTCTTAAGAAAGTTGTGCAGAATGGGTGAACCTTCCTTTGACAATAAAGGATTATTTAATACTTTCTTTCCTCTTGTCCACCCCAAGTCTGAGTGTGCTAAGCCTTGACAGTTCTACATTGCTCCTTACTAGGCATGCATATGCTGTTAAAATATCCAATGGCTTAATATGCTAAGCACACATCAAGTGCAAAATAACATTATTTTGACACAACCTAGCTCTAAATTGCTATGAGCCAGTGCAATGTTTCTGTTTGTAAGCCTCTAGAAGGTCTTTATTCCAATATCATCCTTGGTTTATTTCTTATGTATAAATACTTAATTCATTCTGTCATCTGTTCCCTTAACCCATATACAGAAACAAAGAAAATATAAGAGAATCTTCTCTCCCCACTTTGCAGAGCTTCACAGACAAAAATACCCTTAAACAGCTGCTCTTGTTTCAGAATATATGACCAAAGGTGGCAGCCAGGCAAGCACTGTATCTTTCTAGGAGCACCAAAGGGGTTGCACAGTATAATTAGTATGATTATGGCCAAACAGCTTAAGAAAATAGTACTTGCTACTAGCAATTGCAAGCTGAAATTGAAAACACTTCTTGCCATTTTCACTGGTTTGCCATGTCATAGACAATGAATTGTGAAGCTTTATGTTACTGGCAATTCAAATAGGTCTTAATTTACTTAGGGGGTTATTTATTAAAGGTCGAGTTGTGAAATCTCAAAAAAAACTATTTATTCGAGATTTATTATACCCCGAGCTGCAAAAAGCCAAAATCCTAAAATCCATCATCTCAAACCTGTCGAGGTCCTGTATAAATCAATGGGAGGGGCACCATCTCAATTTGAAGTTTTCGAGGTCTGAAATGGGTGATAGGAAACTCTGTACTTATAGTTGCAGAATTTTGGGGTAGTCACAATGACCTTGGTATTCGGGGGAAAATGCTGCATTGCAGATAAAAAATATGCAAATTATGGTAATATTTGCACATTTCAAACTGTAAATGAGGCCCTTGATATGTATTAAAATGTTATACAATTATGGAACCTGTTATTCACGACTTGGGGTTTTCCAGATAACAGATCTTTCTGTAATTTGAATCTTCATGCCTAGTCAACTAGAAAATCATTTTTATATTAATTAAACCCAATAGGATTGTTTTGCCCCCAATAAGGATTATTTAAATCTTAGTTTGGATCAAGTACAAGCCTCTGTTTTATTATAATAGAGAAAAAGAAAACATTTTTATAAATTTGGATTATATGCCTAAAATGGAGTCTTTGGGAGAAGACCTTTCCATAATTCTGAGCTTTCTGGATAAAGGATTTCCTGATAACTGATCCCATACCTGTATCACTTTATCAATTAACTGAAGGAGCTCTACAAAAGCTCTTAATTTTTTTCAAAGGCTATATTAAAGTTGGCCACAACCAAAGTTGCAGTCCCTTAAAAAATGGATGATCTCATGGATGTTCTCATCATTGGTCATCAATCCTGAATTACACACAAGTACGTATTGAAAAAGGGGGACCCTGGAGCTACCTGCACCCCAAAGATACCATTAGCTCTAGCGTTCCTACAGGCTGCTTGAGTAAGTAAATTGTTTAAGAAAATACATATTCCTGTTATAATTACAGAAAATCCTTTAATTTATGTTGCGTTTCATTTGCCCTCATCATCAAAGTGCTTTTTTATTTTCGATGCTTTTCACATTGAACCCAAATGAATTGTTTCTAAGGTGCTGCACATGTATGTCTCTCTCTGCTATTGCTCTAGTGTAAGGGTCAGGTGTTTTAAGTTGATTGTAATTTTTCAGTGAACAAATAAATAAAAATGCTATGCTGTGCATATTGCCCACTATGTTCTTGGAATGTTTCATAATTACAATTGCAATAGAGAGCATACAAATATACAGCAGGGGTTACTCATAGTGCTGCATTAAAGTACAAAATACATATACACCATAGTATTATATATAGCAAAAAGTGAGCACCATTAAATGCTATCTGCTGGTTATATTGTAAGTTACCAAAAAACTGAAGTGAATTTTGCCATGGTTATTACATTAGATCAAAGATTCTTCCAGATTTCGCTTTGTTCTTCATTGAAACAAAAGTCACAATGAATAAGAAGATCTATACTTGATGTTAATAAAGTATGTAGGTTTGTGACAAAATCAATTTTGGAAAAAGGGCAGTCAATCTCTTGTTACTGGGGCTCTTTGAAGAGTCAGACAGGGCTAATTATTTAGTGATAGAAAATCTGACTGCCATTATTGCTAATTAGATAGTAGTTATTGTCTGGTTAAAGTAAAAGAATACAAAATTGTGCTAAATATTCTCTGATTACAGATCACTGATTATACATAGCTAGTAACTTGTCTACTCTGCTTCAGTTTATCAGTAGTCTTGCAGAATCAAAGTAGTTTAGCTCAGCTTTATTTTAATATGTTTTTATGTTATGCTTATATATATTATAGAATATTCAGTTAAAGGGATTCTAAATTACACTGTTTACACTGCAAATAATTCACTCTATAATATAATATGTAATTCCTGAACCAGCAAGTGTATTTTTTTTTGTAATATTGGTGTGTAGGCAGCCATATCAGGTCATTTTGCCTGGTCATGTGCTTTCAGAAAGAAAGGATGGAACTGCTTTCTAGCAGGCTGTTGTTTCTCCTACCCAGTGTAACTGAAAGTGTCTCAGTGGGACCTGGATTTTACTATTGAGTGCTGTTCTTGGATCTACCAGGCAGCAAAATCTTGTGTTGGGGAGCTGCTATCTGGTTACCTTCACATTGTTCGGTTGTTAGGCTGCTGGGGGGGTGTGTGTGATATCACTCCAGCTTGCAGTACAACAGTAAAGAGTGAATGAAGCTTAATAGAGCACAAGTCACATGACTGGGGGCAGCTGGAAAACTGACAATATGTCTAGCCCCATGTCAGATTTTAAAATTAAATATAAAAAAATCTGTTTGCTCTTTTAAGAAATTTCAATGCAGAATTCTGCTGGAGCAGCACTATTAACTGATTTGTTTTGATTTTTTTTCCCCATGACAGTATCCTTTTAAGAAAGTTAAAGGAGAAATCAACCAGTAGGGAAAAACCCTGTACCCCCCCACCCCAGGTAGCCCTCCCTCCTCCCCCCAGGCTAACTACCCCCCCCCGGAGAGATGCCCCATACTCCATACTTACCCCTCGGTGCAGATTTTTCTAGCGAAGTTCCACGCGTCCATCTTCCGACTCCTCTGTAAGCTGACTGAGAGATCAGTATTTCTGTGCATGCGCAGTTGGAGCAGTTTGCAAGTTTGCGACAACTGTGCACGGAAATTGCAGTTCTCTCAGTCAGCTGAGAGAACTACATATATAGCAATTCACATTATTCAACAATTCATACAAACATGCCCTTTCCTTAGGGGTTTGCAGTTTATCTTACTTTTAATGGTCTCTATCTTTATTAACCCATTTAATGTAGGCTTCAACCACATTATCTGTAGTAGGGGTTATGAAAGTGCTTCTATTGAGCTGCCCAGTCTGTTTTAAAGATAGTTGTGAATGGCCAAGTCCATGGTTACTGAAGGACCCCCTTGGGTGCCAATAAAGCACTTTTAGAAGCAGAAATCTGGGTTGCTACGTTTGTACTATATGCTATAACATGTGGCAGGCAGATTATAGACTGTTTAAGCACCCAGCACCTGCAAGGGTATTTGTCCAGGTTGAGCACTCCATTCTTGAGCGATCTAATGTAATAAACCGTTCTCCTTCAGACAAAATGAAAAACAAAAACATGAAAGTAATATGACCATCTCCTTGGATCTGTCAGCATTCACTGACAATTGAGGAAGCAAACCTTTGTTGAACACCACATTTAGAAAGTATGGAATGCGCCTTCATTTAATCTCTTTGGTACTGACAACTTAAATATACTTAAACATTATTTGAGTAGCCACAAATGAAATGTTATTAGAAGCTTTAAATAATTATCTATCATCTTGTCAAATGAAAATGGTAGAAAAAAGACTGAGATAAAGTATGTAAAATGAGATCGCTAACATGTACTTTTCTATCCATTCATAAAATCAATAAATGCTTAACAATCACAAAATAGTATCCACTTGCTTGTTTAAGCAATAAAGCAACTGTTGAATAGAATAAATATGTACAGAGGGGTGGTCTTGTAAAATACGGATGTTTCAGTGAATGATTGGATACCTCTGGTTACTGCACTGTTACAAAGTTACATAATTTTTAGTAAATGAGACTCACTGGGGCTCATTTATAAACACTGGGCAAATTTGCACCTGGGCAGTTGCCCATGGCAACCAATCAGATGTTTGCTTTCATTGTTTTCCTTGCAGCTGGCTGAAAAAATCTAATCACTGATTGGTTGCTATGGTTTACTGCCCAGTTGCAAATTTGCCCATAGTTTATAAATAAGCCCCACTGACACTTTTGATTTGGATTAAGTTTTTTATACTATGTTTAAAAAAAAACCCTGCAAGCAAATTTCCAACCCAAAATATTCTCATCTAGGCTTAGTGCTGATTTAGACTCCATCTTCAAGCCTCTGTCATCTTTATTGGAACACAACAATATACAAGATACTACATATCAGCAAGTGTGTACTTTTGATAGGCAAGGATTCACAACGATATTCTGCATTTCACCATTGGGGACTATCTTTGCAAAACCATGTTGCCATAAAAAATTATTGGCATGAAAAATGCAGATAAAGACCATCAGAAGATGGCACAGAAGGTACAGGCCCTTGAATCTATATCATTGCAGTGGAGCATGCTCCAAGAGTCTTAGGGAGCTTAGGAAGGGGTACACTGAATTAAGTTTACCCCTGGGTAGTGTAGCGACCGTAAGGGTATTCTAAAGCAGTTCCCCCTGTAGTTTGGACATCTAAGGGTCCTTCCAGTTACCCAGGCAGCATTGTCCCTTTTTCTGGGTCTATTGTAAGTTAGTTTAGTTCACGGTTTGCCCAGTAGAGGACAGTGTGTCCAGATATAAAAGGATATAGCACCATGTGCTCAGGGTCTTTCCTGGGACCTCATCTCTCTGGGATATTGTTACAGGCCCAGGTCTCCAATTTAATTTAGATAAGGCTTAGCTAGTGTTAGTCAGTCCAAGGTTATAGTCACCTTGGACTGGGAAGGTAGTGAGCAGCCTTTCACTCCAACTAGGAGGAATAGTGGGTTAGGACCCCATGCGGTGTAAGCCACCAGTGCAGGGATTGAGGACCCGGTAGGGTGCCAAAATACAAGACCCAAACTGAGGATAACAGAGAACATTGCACTACTACCAGGGAGAAATTGGTACATAGGGGTGTGGTAACCTATACTTCTTCTTATTTTACCTCTGGGGAGGATTGTCACAATTGTATTTGAATTGCCTCAACAAAAGTGATTGCCAATCTTGTTTCTGGAATTGTGTACTGTTTAATGCCCTAGACCAGAAATGGACTTCCACTGACTTCTTTAAAGGGTATTTCCGGATAATTTAATCCATCAATAGCTCTGATTTAGAATACTTTATCTTCCAGGTAGAAATGCCATTAACCCCCTTGCACAGCTTTCTTGCATCAGAGTGGATAGAGGGGGTCCGCATCATTGACCTCAAGTACCAAAAATAATTTTTTTATTGGGACCTTTCTGGCCAGCTTTAGACTGGTGGGTTCTGACATGGCATAATCCATTGTTTCTAATGTGTCAGCCCTGTTATTCTTTGTCTGCCCATAAGGATCATCCTGCAAGTTATCTTGCTGTGATGTGAGTACATTTGTCTATAGGGTCTTTGTTACAGTAACAAAATACAGCTGAAACAGAAGAGCAGTAGCAGCAGACTAGAGATCATCATATGCTTAGTGCTTGAAAAAGGAATAGACACTTGAGTACATTAGAGAACACATATTTTTGTATCAGTTATTCTACTCATAAAAGTATAATTGGTCATCTAACATGTAATGACTATAAACTGATGACTCTAGTGGTTACATATTGAGGTGTACTAAGATTAGATCACAAGGTAAAAGCCAAAACTAACAGGCAGGTTAAAAAAATAATCGTCTAGTACATTGTTATTTCTGTATTATGTCATGAAGTTGAATGTGCCAAGATGTTCTCCGTCTAGTAATATGCCTGTCAATAATGCTCTGCAACTGTTAGGCTGAGTTATTTCACACATATGAATAGGTGGGGTTAACCTTTCCAAAAGTTTATTTGGACATAGTGACTGATACATTAAAGTGTGTCATTTGATATTTACAAAATGTTGGCAAATTCAGGTTTAGGTTGGCTTTTCTTCTATGTATATTGGCTAGCTCTGAAAAGCACATGACCAAAAGACATTTAATGAACGAAGACACACCTAAATTTTTAGGAGGAGTAATGGATTGTGGCTGTTGGCCAGTTTTCCTAGACATTAATTCCATCAAATTCATAATTTTTTCTCTCTCCTAACAAAGTCAGTTTCTGCAGAGAGTCCCTTAGAAAAGAAGATATAATTCCTACTCTGCATGGAACAATATTACAGAAGGTTTGAAAACAAACTTGTTATAATTTGTCAGTTGTGTATATGGTAATGTTTTTGATGCTGTCATATCAAGGGAAATGGTGCCATATATGATATCATAAAGGTCAATGAGAATCAGAGCCGGGCCAACCCAGCCAGGTGCCATAGGCAACCTGGCTGGGCACGACGCTGGCTGAGTGCGCGCTTGGGCACGCATGCGCCAAAGTGCGCTCGAGCGCACATGCCCAGAAGCGCATTATTACCAAAAAATATTCGTGGCAGTCAGGGAGAGACGGGACCGGACAATGGGGTAGGCGTCAGAGCAGGTACATGCCTGGCGCCCCCCTCCCAGCTTTGCGCCCTAGGCACGTGCCTACTCTCCCTACCCTTAGTTGCGGCCCTGATGAGAATACACTTTTCTGCCAACTGTCAACCTTTGGCCATTAAACATAAACTTTTATCAACATTCACATATATCCTAATAGATTGCATGAGTTATCCAAGCAGCTTTTAGTATCAACTAAAATGCACCAGCCTAACAGCATTTTGAAGAATTTGGAATGCACTGGATCCAGGAATCGGAAAAAAATCTTGAAAATCACATGAGTTTTCAACACACAAACAAGGGAGTAAAACATTTTTTAACCTTGCTACACAGTTCTTTTTCACCCTTCCTGTCCCTAAATTGTGTATGTAAATTATGGTTTGGATTCAGTTCAGTATTTGGCCAAATCTTTCACACATATTTTAATTTCTAAAATTACAGGGACACTACCATACTCCTGGAAAATATAGATGGTTGCAATCCATTTGAATATTTTATGGGACAAGGGGGAAAAGCTGTAAGTTACCGGAAAGTGGAAAAAGCAGGAAAGGACAATGTTTGTGTAGTGTTTAAAACAAAAAAAACCTATTTTTTGTAATAAATCTTTCAAGAAATAGAATCTAGTAATTTACTGTACAATAGAGAAATGAGTTGGTCTAGAAAGTTCTTGAATCATCTTGAAAGAGTACTTGTGTGAAATAAAACAATAGCCACATGTGACTTTTCATAAAGGCAAACTACCTCTATGTTTTCACCATTATATTTGTCTATTGGAAATCTTAAAAAAAAATATATTTTTAACTCTTTAAGGGTGTTTCTTATTCATATTACAGATTTTGCTTGGACTGTATTATGTTTATTATGAGTATCAAGAATTTTTGTAGTATCAACCTGGTAACATAGGTACACATACATACACACTTGCACCTTAATTTAGTCAAACTAAAACAAGTGGCTAGTGCCAATGTTAACATTCAAACTGTTTTTTATTATAGCTGTAAACAAATTGAAATTTGAAAAATAAAAAAAGTTTATGCAATCCCGATTTCTTATGTTACCAGAGCTAAACTATGTTTCTTGGACCTCTTTGAATTGAAAAGAATTGGGAAATGAATACTACCATTATGTGGTAAACCACTAGTTAACTCCTGCTTTTGTGGCTTAATCCCATACAGGTATCTATAATAATAACATATGATTGAAAAGAATAAAAATACATTTAGACCAAGACTTACAGCTCATTGGTATTTTCCAAAAGTAAGTTTTGTACACTGTCCAAGTTATTAAAGGTCAAACATTAAACACCATTCATAATGTGTTTTAGAACTTTTATAAAGACTTGCATAGATTGTAAAAAGGTTGATGCAGATTTAGGTTAAGAAAGCTCATTTTAACTTTAAATCCTCTTAAAGGATTAGTTGTTCCTTTTGTTTTTTGTTTTTATTATGGGGGGACTGAAATCATAATAATTTACATAGAGTATTAAAGTAACTGTAATAAATAATCAGATGCTCATAAATCCCCATACAACCTGAGTGTTACAATATATATATATATATATATATATATATATATATATATATATATATATATATATATATATATATATATATATATATATATATATATATATATATATATATACATATATATATATATTTATAGACTTGTTATTAAACTTAAAATCCTAGAAAAGAACTATACCAAGTAGCACTTGATATATGAAATTCATACCCACAGCAACTGCCCTAGAAAGAACACACATAAGCTTATTTAAGTGGGGGGGAGGGTATAAAATGCAACCCACCATGTTTTTGCCCACAGTGTTCCTTTCCACCAACTATCTTTCCCTGGTGCTCATAGGTTCATCACCAACACCAAAGATTTTTGCCCATCTAAATATGCAGTTTTGGTAGAGATTTCCAGTGGCAGGGGTGTGAGGAAAATTACACTCTCAGCCACACTTGACTCTTGGGTTTGGCTACAAGGGGTTATAATCAGTCACCTTACTCACAAGATAGACTAACATCAGACACCAGAAAACATACAAACACCCTAAAATTACTGCCACCATCTATCATTAACAGCCAATAGAAACCTAATGTGACTATTCTTCTGCTCTCTGTAAAAGGTAATAACTCACAATACACCAATGCATCACACACTCTAGTACAATAGATAGTCACGGCTAGCTCTTACTAGTTCAACAAGCACTCCAGCAGCCAAAGGGTTAAATTACATTCAAACACACTCTCCTACTAGCCATACTCGTTAATTAGCATATAAATAGGTAACTACACACACACACACAGACCAAACTTATTAAATTTTATATTTAATATTAACGAAGTAAACAGTGCATTTATTAAAAAAATTGTTACCATACAATACATACTGTACATAAAATACAGAAATACAAACAGTAGGTAAATAAAAAAGGATGAAAAACTGACAAACCTATACATACCAAGCTAGAATTTCTTTGTATCCTCCTGAGGCAAGAGTTGGAAACTTGGGCACATACTCCCACAAAGGTGAGTCCTCAAGTATGAGCTGCCATGGTTATATCTCCTTACCCTTTTATGGCGTGCTGGGACACCTTCCCTCACCCTCATTACATTATGCATGAGGTAAGAGTGCCCAAGACCCTGCCATTATCGACCCCCTGTAGGTGGTTGTTGGTTTTGGGACAGGTTACTGAAATATAATATTGGCACTTGTCAGTACCCAATATTATAATGAAATAGGGGCATGTGGTGATCCATATGTGGGTGATTAGAATGATACCAAACATGAGGGGTTACCCCAGGAACCATCCCTCCTAACTGATGGGTATAGGTTGGCCCTGTTTGGTATCATTAGGAAGCAGTGATCTCCTCATAACCAATATGCCAGTTGTGAGGATGTGAAACCTATGAAGGAGGAGATATGGATCCTTTCCTATAATATATATAGATTCTCATACATGTACCCTTTTACAGTTCTAGCTTCACAGCTCCCTTTTTGATCAACAGATTAATAGAACTGACTGGCCCAGCTTCCTTGTCCAAATGGTGTGTCTCCAAATTGTCTCAGAAAACAAATGTGGATGACACCTTTGCATAGCCCCTCTGTCGAAGTGTCTAAGTAAGGGTCTCTTTGTGGATCCAAAACTAAATGTTTCCAGTGTTAACCCTTTACAATGCTAGCACAATACTGCTCTGGCATGATAAAGGGCAAAGGCACCAGCAGACATAGGTGCTTTGATTTGTGCAGATTTGTGTAGTTTTCTTGCCATTAAAACAAATGGGTTTAAAGGGGGGTTCAACTTTAAGTTAACTTTTAATGTGCTATAGAATGTCTAATTTCTAAGCAACATTTTAAATGGACTTAGTCAAGCCCTCTCCCATTCATATTCCGGTCTCTTATTCAAATAAATGCATGGTTGCTAGGGTCATTTGGACACTAGCGACTAGATTGCTAAAATTCCAAACTGGAGAGCTACTGAATAAAAAGCTAATGAGAGCCACTTGCAAATTGTCTCAGAATATCACTGCATTGTATAAGCTCGTCTACTAGCAAACTCCAGAACAGTTTAAGTTAAAAGTGAATAAAAGTTTTCTGGGATTTTCTTGAACAGAGCTCATTATGTTTCTACACAGTAAAGTATGGATAAAAGCAGGATCATGATCCTTTTGCCCTTAAGGGTTAGTAACAAAAATAATTTTATATGCTTTTAAATATAATCAATTGCTAACTGTAAAAACAAATTTGTTTGCTTTAGAAGCTCAAGTATAGTTTATATAAATAACATGTAGCCAAGAGGGGTTGGCGTTTAAGTTCAAATACGGCCCACAATTGCATATAAGATATGTGATAAGTTGTTTAGAATTACATTATTTCTCATATAAATAATACTGTTGTTTACAAGAACTTGTGGATTAATTTGTGGGTACTGAAGAAACAGATATAACCTTTGAATAAATGAATTTCACTTTTGGGCCCTGGGAGCGTATTTGCTCCGCTGTTCTCTGCCTGCATTTGGTAGGCTGGAGGAAAGCAGTGGATCCTCTCTCATTCACAGCTCTGTATATCTGTACTGACAAGTACACCTTCCATCATGGAGCAGTCAGCATAAAAATGTGATACCAGGCATTTTTGGCCTTATCTCCACTATGTTTACCTGCACCATGCTTGTGTGAGATTGTTGCATCCACCCTCTTTTACCCTACTATGGATTCAGAGTCCCTTAGTGGTGAAAAAACATAAACATTGGTTTATGTGTATACCACAACATGTTCCCGTATGTTCTAGGTGATTGACTGAACTCCAGAAAAAGATCAGGAAGGACTTTGGACTGTTAGGATTCTAGAACAGGGCTCTGAACTAGAGAGTCTGCACAACCACGAAGGAGGTGATACAAGATCTGGATTCATTACAGTGTGTGGTGGAGATCCAGAACAGGGGGCAGAGCCTGAATACTTTTCCACAGTGAAGGGCAGATGACAGAGACTTGGCAAGTGACCCTAGCTAGAATATTTACCCATTTAATGTAGGGCCCCCACTGTAAAGCCTAAAAGCCCCACTGAATTAAGTTCCTACAGCAGACACCCCTGAATTTTAAAGGAAACTTGGCTTTAGATGTTCTACACCATTAATTAGCAGTTGTAAGAAAAGGTATTAATGCACAGAGGTATTAATGCACTCTGCCAGGATGTTTTAGGACAATTGTAGAAGGACTGATAGTGACTGAGCTAGATGTCAGATAGGCTCCATGTCACTGTGAAAAAAGTGTTTACTTCTAGTTTAACATTTGTGTATGTAATATATATTTTATATCAATTATCCTACTACTCAATGTGACGGTGCACCAGTTCTCAATTGGTGCAGGCATCACAACAAAGCCGGACCCATGTCCAGGCTATCTCACTCTGCTATGGAGAAGCAGCTATGCCAACTGAACATTGTGAAGAAGTGTAAAAAATAGGTCAGACTGGAGAGATATTTAGGGGGTTCTATTATGAGTAGTGTTAACTTGGTTACATAGATGTAGTCATACAACTGCTGTAAACATGGGCCTCCCTTAAATTAAGCCTCCCTAAGCAAAATTAAATATGTTATTGATATAATTTGATAGCACTAAATAAGGAACTTTGTTCAGTAAAGACATTTAGTATTTTGCCTTCCATACAGAATTTAACTCAACTATTAAGTGAAAAGAATGTGTACAGATTTTGCTGTTACATTACAAATGCCATTCAAACAACAAGTTTCACATTAGTTTTGATCATAGGCTAAAGGTTACATGATAATATTTGTAAGTTAAACACAATTCATGGGAAAGGAAATGCTCTTATTTTTTAAAAATGTTTAAGGATGATTAGATTATGACCATTGTTTCAAAAGATGACCTGGGCATCAGGCATATCACTAATATTGTCAAAAGCTGATGGGGATATCCTATTCTGACACTGCAAAAACTAGAAAACAGAAATAAGTGTTGTGTTGTTCTCATGTATAAAAGTTCTAAGTTTAAACGGTTCCTAGATACATTATGGTGCAGTATTTTAGTTCTGATGCTTTATTGTGCAACAGCATACTGGTGGCTCCAGAGAAGACTGATTGGAGACAGTAAAATATAATAAAGATTGGTTTACATTTCTGGTTTACTAATGTCTTTAGTTATGCCATGTGCCCAGTTTACAAGATTATCAACAGTACCCAAGAAAGCTGACATTCATGAAATACAACACCTGAGCTTTCAATTGTTTTCCTGTTGAAATATGTTTCCTGTTGATAAGTTATTCAAAATAAATAAATAGAGAGTATTTGCAACCATAAAGATCTTTTTTTATTTTTATAAATCTCTCTTTATTGATTTTAGTTAAAAAAAAAAGGGGGTTGGTTACAGAAGGGAAAAAGGGAATAGCGAATAAATAAGATAAGTTCACATCAAATACATCCAAAACAGAGTATTGACTGGTCGAGTAACATCTACTCAAGTCACCTTTGTAAAGTATTATGATTGACGATTTACGATTTTGAGCTAGCCCATTATACCTTACCCAGTTTATTCAAAAGAAGAGACATAGAAGAAAAGGGTACATTTATTTTGGTTTCATTGTGATTTTACCCGAAAATGTCTTATCTACCATGTTACTTAAACAGTATCCTAAGTAGTGGTATTGATACTGGATTGAATTCCTTCCAGGTATTGGGCCGACGGATACCACTCCAGCTCCCCCTTCTATCTAGAAGTTTGTCTCTGATAGATTCCATCGCTCTGGTCCAATTCACCTTGGTTATCAGTATTTGCTGATCTGGAATTTGTGGTCTTTTCCAGTTTGTTGCTAAAAGCGTTCTTGCTGCTGTCAGGATATGTGTGGCTAGTTTACTGGATTGTTTGGAATTTATGGTCCTAATTTTCATGCCTAAGAGAAATGTGTGGGGGTTCGTTTGGATAGTACAGCGTAGAACCTCGGAGAGCAGAGTCGCTACCATCTTCCAAAACTCCTGGGCAACTGTGTGTAGGAAGGATCCTTGCTCCCCAAATCCTCTAAAGCAAGTGGCATGGTGAGGGTTACCGCTAAATCTGCTGATAGGTTTAGGAGTATAGTAGTATTGTATTTTGTTATAAAATTACTTGTTCTTACTCCATTCACAGTGCCTCTGCAATTGTGAATCAAAAGAATATGGCATGCCGCAATATTATCTATTATATACAATTTACCAGCAATCTCATTATGCAACATATCCAAGGCTATTGTGATACTTAAATCTATAATTAGTATAGATGTGGGTATATATCATTTATGTGAGGGAATGGAGGGGTCATTGTCAGTGTGTGTGTGTGTGTATATAGATGCTGGGTTTCATTTGGAGGGGTTGAACTTGATGGACTTTGGTCTTTTTAACTGTGTATATATATATTATATAAAATATAATACCTCAGAAATGTAGGAAATGTAGGAATACCTCTAGCAATGTTAGCAGAAAACAGTGTTTCTTTGCTATCAATAAATATGTATACAGGTATAGTTTCTTTCACTTAGGGGCATATTTATTATGCTTTGTAAAATGAAATTCACTGTAAAAAATGATAAAAGCTGTGTAAAATAAATAGCAAGTTCAAGGTGTGTTTTATTTTACACCATGAGAATGGCAGATTTGTCGCCATTATTTTACATTGCTTATGATGGACTTCACTCTAAGAGGCATATTCATTATGTTGTGTAAAAAACAGTGGGATAATACACCACACATCGCCAGGCTTTTCTGTGTAAAATTGACATTCCAGAAGGAATGTAGATTAACGGTGGCAAACTGACATTCGTATGGTGTAAAATTTCACACACCTTGATAAATTTGCCATTTTTTTTGCACAGCTTTTTACACAGTTTTCTCAGCGAATTTCGTTTTAAACAGCATAATTAATGTTCCCCTAAGAGGCAGAAAAAATCATGCATTTTCAAAGCTGTTTTTTACATGGTGAAGTCTGGTGATGTGCGGTGAATTATCCCGCCAGATAATACATCTGGCCCTTAAGCTCCCCATAGACGCGACGATTCTTCTTGCCGAACGACCGATTTTAGGGAAGCTCGACCAATCCTTCGAAATTATCGTGCGGTTAGTGGGATTCGAACGATCGTACATCTTATGATTTTTCGGCCGACATCTGTCAGGAAATTGATCGGCCAGGTCAAAAAATCTTTGTCGGCCCCAGTGCAATCTATCTATGTTTGCAGGGCCAAGCAGGCAGCTCCACTTTGTTTTCCTGGCAAATTGGTCTTTTTAGTTGATGATTAATTCGTACGATTGTACGATCGTTGAGAAGATTGTGGTCTCACGATCAGGATCTGATCTTTTAAAAATCTCAACATCTATGTCCAGCTTTAGACTGGATGGGCCCTTGTATTTACATATGTAAGACTTGTTCACCTCAATTGCAACCCATTGTTCTATTATTTCAAACAATTATACTGTTTAATTAAATAATAGTCTCTGTAGTGACATTGCCATTTTTCAAAGCATTCTGAAAAGGTTTAAGGATAATTAATCGTATGGCTTTACTGTGATGAAGCCTCTGTCGTCCCTGTATTGTATTGAAGTTGCATTTCTCTTAATAAAGCCTAATAAATAATGACTAATTCTATATTATATTCTACATTTTTATAGGTTCAGCAAGTCTCATAATTGAATTTCTGGGTGTCTGCTTCATGATTAAAGAATGAGTTAGACATATGCGCCATTTTTTATTATAGAAAACAATTGCTGTATTTAGATAATGTAGACCCACCCTAAACAACTTAGGAATCAGTTTTGTGTCCCAATTCATAATTCTGATTTCCTGCTGTGTGTCTATGGAATACACTATAGACAAAAATATCCAACTTATATGTTGAAATGTGCAGAAAAGCTAAAGTGCACCTAATAAGAACTGTGCACCTAGTAAGAACTGTGCTCCCAATGTATTTTCTGTTTATGCTAATATAACTGAAAATCAATTCAGATAAATACTGGGTATTTGCACAACAATAATGAGCAATTTCCAGAATAACTTTATTTTTGTGTTTCTACTTTAAGAACCCTGTTCTGCTTTAGCTTAAGGAACAGAAGTCTGGAGCACAGGACAATGCAAGCATTTGAAACTTCCTTGGCAAGATATGCTGCATGCTGATATTCTGATACATGACTTTCTCCAGCAGACTCAGCCAGTAATTCAGCAGAGTCCAAGAAAGCTTAGTCTAGAATGAAGTGAGGCATTAATTTATTTGCAAATATAAAAATTATATATCCTGGTTGTATAAAAAACTTAACAGAAATATCAATGTATTCACCAGATTGCTCTGTGGTATATTTCTATATTGTGCATGGAAGAACAAACTTATAAAAACATGAGGTTCTACAACCGGATTTTATAAACAGTTTTATTTTTAAAATGAATGAGTTTGGTTATCTCCATACAAGACTGCAAAAAAATTGCAGGCACATTTAGGTAGAAATCACCTATTTTCTGGAGGATTTTGGAGACTTACCTACATTCACACCACATTACTGTCATCAGACTGTGTTGTGCAGCCTCTATTCTCCCATTAAGTTGCAAGGTTACTAACCTACAGGAATCTTTGCAACTACAATTCCAGCTGGAAAATCTGTTTTTAAAATCCACCACATCACATCATTCTGGATTGCATACAAGATAAATATTGCTGTGCTTCAAGGTTTCCAGAATCCTTCACCTATTTCCCACAGACTGTAAGCTTACAGAATAGGTATTTTCTAGCAATTAGGCTAGATGATAGCTAGTTCTGCTAAGAAGCCAGTTACACTGTAATCCATAGATTATAGTGGCATAGGAGACAACCATCTACACAAGATCCTTAGATTATTCACAGCTATTTGTGGCTCTACCAGGTAATCTATCAAAACAAAAGTGCATTTCCTGCACATATCTGTCCATTTTTTAGTAACTGTGTGTTGCCTGGTAAATGCCACCTACAACATTTTCTTGTTAAAGTCGCTGGTGAAACTTCCCATCTGGATACAGAGTAGCTACAACAAACAAGGGAAAGTTGTGCTCACCACTAATTTTTAAAACCATTAGGCGGGGGTGCAATGAGGCTGTGACCACAAAATACATATAGACAAATACAAGAGTCCTCTGCACTCAACCCATTATCAATATATTTAAGACAGAGACATTTTGTGCATACTGCTACTGAAAAATGCCTTACCTTTTAAACAAAACAAGGATTGTTTGTCCATATATTGCAATATATTTAAGATGGCCAACTACGTCAAAGTCATCTCATATCTGGCCAGTCCTATGCTCAATTTTCATCTGATTCATTAAGAATTCCATTCTTCATTATACATTTTACAAAGGGACTAAGTTTTACCTGCAACTTACTCGCTGCTTTCAAAGTAAAACTCCCAAACTTGGTTGCCCTTTTATTAGACACCAGTGGGATCACCTGACTATAGCTGGGAAGGGTGGGAGCTACAACAAGGAGCTGGTCACTGCTCCTGTTTAACTATAACAAACAAGGGAAAGTTGTGCTCACCACTAATTTTTAAAATCATTAGGCGGGGGTGCAATGAGGCTGTGACCACAAAATACATATAGACACATACAAGAGTCCTCTGCACTCAACCTATTATCAATATATTTATATTTGAGTGCAGAGGACTCTTGTATGTGTCTACAGAGTAGCTACAGTTATTGCAGAAAATTCTAGGATATAGCTAAACCACCATTTGAAAGTCTTTCATCTGGGCCTGGCTTAAGTGATAACTCCAGATGTGCCTGTGATAGTGTAGGTAATGGTTTATATTAAACTTGACCCATTACCATGCTTCTTCATTAAAGGCATCTCTTTCTTAGTTTGTATAACTTTTTCAGTCCAACTTATCCACAGGGATGCTACTTAAAGGGATACTGTCATGGGAAAAAATGTTTTTTTCAAAATGAATCAGTTAATAGTGCTGCTCCAGCAGAATTCTGCACTGAAATCCATTTCTCAAAAGAGCAAACATATTTTTTTATATTACATTTTGAAATCTGACATGGGGCTAGACATTTTGTTAATTTCCCAGCTGCCCCAAGTCATGTGACTTGTGCTCTGATAAACTTAAATCACTCTTTACTGCTGTACTGCAAGTTGGAGTGATATCACCCCCTCCCCTTTCCCCCCCCAGCAGACAAACAAAAGAACAATTGGAAGGTAACCAGATAACAGCTCCCTAACACAAGATAACAGCTGCCTGGTAGATCTAAGAACAGCACTCAATAGTAAAAACCCATGTCCCACTGAGACACATTCAGTTACATTGAGAAGGAAAAACAGCAGCCTGCCAGAAAGCATTTCTCTCCTAAAGTGCAGGCACAAGTCACATGACATGGGGCAGCTGGGAAATTGACAAAATGTCTAGCCCCATGTCAGATTTCAAAATTGAATATAAAAAAATCTGTTTGCTCTTTTGAGAAACGGATTTCAGTGCAGAATTCTGCTGGAGCAGCACTATTAACTGATTCATTTTGAAAAAAATTTTTGTCCCATGACAGTATCCCTTTAAAGTATATAACCTAACCTATATAAATGTATCTCCCTTTTATTAGATTAGCATGGGGCTTCAATCAATCAGGGACTATAAGGGAGCTGCATGACCCCCAACCCTGCTTCATTCACTTTCTCAGTTCATATTAACAGAGCCCCTGTATTACTTCTGCTTCAATTTGAAGCATAATTTACTGTGTATTTTTATTGGAATTTTCTACAGTATTTAGAATACATGAGCAAAGCACTTAATAGGATTCCCTAGTACAATATTTAATAAGTTTACTCCTTAGGGCCACTACCCAAGAACTTTTTGTGCACAGTGATACAAGCTCAAGTGACAATATTTAAAATGTATATACAGTATAGCTAGGTATTAACTGGTTAGTAAATAAGCCGAGAATGGATTTTTGTAATTTTTTGTTGTTTAAAAGGAATTGTGTATCTGTGTTTGCAAATATGGAGAATTAATTTACACCTATATTAAAAACATAGTAACTCTAATAAATGTACTTTTATGAATGCTGCCATTAGTTTCCATGCATATTTTGTATTGTCATCATTTATGTGTCTAATATTCCATACTGAGATTGCACCACATTGCACCTCAGTAAACCTTTGTTATCCATTGAGTCATTGTTCAGATTGTTCTGAATTATGAAAAAGGGTGTCTCCCATATACTCCATTTAACCAAATAATCCACAATTTTTAACATTCATTTCCTTTTGTCTGTAATAATAAAACAGTACTTTGTCCTTGATCCATGCTAACATATAATTAATCCTTTTTGGAAGCAAAACCAGCCAATTGGGTTTATTTCATGTTCTAGTAGACTGAACCTTTTCCCTGCCATCGATCATAACATTTACGATCACATCAAAAGTGCACCACCACGAAATTTAGTAATTCTGATTCCGACCTAGAATCTGACTCATCATCTGTCAGAAGGTAGCGGTAGCAGTAGCAGTCTGGCTTCCCCAGAAGTCCCCTTGGAGACAGATGAGGTGAAGGAGGAGGCTCTGCCCCCCTATTACTGGAGTCCCTGCCGTAAAGGTCAATATGACTAACTTTGACCTTCTCGATTTCTTCCATATATTTGTTACAGAGGCAATCCCTGAGGATATGGTTCTCTACACCAATTTCTGTGCTGAGTAGTTTATTGCCAAAAATACCTTAGGCAAACATTATAGAGCTCAGCGGTGGTGTCCCACAAATATCCATGAAATTAAAAGGTTCTGGGCACTCACCTTAGCAATGGGGCTTGTAAAAGCCAACACCATAGAAGCCTACTGAGACACCACAACAGTACTTACCATCCCTCTCTTCTCGGCCGTCATGCCCTGAAACCGTTACCAAATTTTACTGCCGTTTCTTCACTTCAACGAAAATGCCACGGCTGCCCCCCACAACAAGCCCGGTTATGACAGGCTGCATAAAGTGAAGCCCCTTATCAATAGTCTCTCCCAGCACTTTGCAGAGCTTTACACCCCCTCCCAAAACATATGCATACATGAGTCCCTAATGCTTTCCAAAGGGGAATTTCGCCAGTACATCCCGAGTAAGTGTTCTTGCTACGGGATGAAACTCTGCAAAAGCAGAACTGGGTACACCCAAGCGTTTTCATTTATAAAGGCAAGGACTTCAGTTTAGACTCCTCAGGCTGTCCACTTGGATTGACTGTAAGTGGCAAAATTGTCTGGGAGCTAATCACTCCACATCTGGGCCAAGGTTACCACTTATACGTGGATAACTTTTATAACTGTATAGCCTTGTTTAGAGCCCTCCACTCTTGTGGCACCCTGGCATGCGACACAGACAGGGGTAACCGAAAAGGCTTGCCCAGGGAACTAGTAACCGAAAACCTAAAGTGCGGGGATACATATGCTCTAAGAAGCAATGAGCTCCTGGCAACAAAATATCACAACACCAAAAATGTGCTGATGCTTACTAACATTCACCAGGCCTGGATTTGTGAAGGCCCGGGCCTAGGGCGGCATGCTGCCCAACCACACCCACATTGGTTCAGAAACACTGTGGATTCGCAGGAGATAAAATAGTTTTTTAAATTTCCTGTGCACCAATCCCCATTGCTCCGTTCCAGACAATGGAAATTTCCATGAATTAAAGGGAGGGGACGGGGGCGGCGAACGTCAGAGGGCCTAGGGGTGCCTGGTATGTAAATCCGTCCCTGTCATTCACAAAGACAGCATCGTTGTGCAACACAGAAGCGGCAGTAGGTCCCCTAAATCTAAGCCGCTGTGTAGCCAACAGTAAAGCAAACATATGGGTTGTGTGGATAAAATGGATCAAATGAAACACTAATATAATGCCACGCGACAAACAAAATCCTGATATAAAAAAATGGCAATTTACATGATCCAAATGGCCCTTTACAATTCATACGTTGTCTACAAGGCAACAGCACCAGGTGCCAAATAGTCATGTTATAACTGCCAGCTGCAGCTGCTCCCTGCCCTGCTGTTTGGAGATGGGGAGGAGGCCCAAGAGATTGTTGCTAGTGAGAATGGCCCTAGGCTGACGGATAAATATTTAAATGACCACATCCCACCCACACCCAATAAGCAGTATCCCCAAAAAACCTGTAAGGTGTGCTGGAGAAAGGGGAGTTAGACAAGATGTCTGCTACTACTGCCCAAGTGCCCCAGCCGGCCGGCCTTATGTTTCAAGCCGTGCTTTGAGCTGTACCACACACGGGTCCACTACGAGAAGGATTGAGGCTAGTTATAGAGTACATATTTGGTTTTTGTTCCCTCCCATGAGCCACCGGGAAAGCAGTGTTGGAAGCCTGGCAGAGACGCACATTAAACCGCCTAACCGCCCGCCCGCTGCCAAAACCCCACACCATTGCCAATGCTTTCCTTAGGGACTTCCAGGTGCAAGCAATCCCACCCTCCATCCACTGAATAGGAGCATCTGCCTACGGTTGTGAACACCTCTACCTGAATGCTCTCCATCCAATTCACAGACTTCCATTCAGCCCGGGGAAGGAAACTTTCTACCTAACAACACATGCTCCCTGTCAGTGGGACTGTCCTATGCCACCACTCAGCCCAGCCATGAAACCCCATGGAGCAGCCATTAAGTCCTTTGAAGCGAATATTAAGCCCGGCTGGTGAGCCTTAGGAAGCAAACATTAAGCCTGGCCATTAAGCCACGTGGAGAGAGCATTAAGCCCGGCCCCAGAGCCCTGGGGAGTGACCATTAAGCCCGGCAATTAAGCCCCAGGGAGCAACCATTAAGCACGGCCATTAAGCCCCATGGAGCGGCCATTAAGCTCAGCCCCCGAGCCCCAGGAAGCGACCATTAAGCACGGCCATTAAGCCTAGAGGATCGACCATTAAGCCCGGGCGCTGAGCCCAAGGGAGCCACCGTTAAGCCCGGCAGCTGAGCCCCAGGGAGCGACCATTTAGCCCGACCATTAAGCCCTGCGGCCGAGCCTCGGGGATGGACCATTAAGCCCGACCATTAAGCCGCCGAGCCCCGGGGAGGGTCCATTAAGCCGAGCCAATAAGCCCCGGGGAGTGACCATTAAGCCCGTGCCTGAGCCCCAGGGAGTGACCATTAAGCCCTGGGGAGCGGCCATCAGCAGAGGCTAGCGTGGCCTTCCATGCTAGGAAACCTAACCACCAAATTGCACAAGTTACAATGGCCTGCTAAACAACTTGCAGGGGATGATGGTCACCCGGCTTGGAGGCCCCCGTAACTACTTGCACAGAGGATGCTCTCTCTATTTCTCCACATGCGCCACACCCCAAATGGCCCCTGCACTGGGAGGTGCAGGAGAAGCAGGTTAAATTTTCACAATATGACTGGACATGAAACATAACAAGTCCCTCTGGGGGAAAGAAAAAAAAGGTCAGGGGAGAAGACACCTTCAACCCCCAAACAGTGATAGAATCACCCTACCAGGCACCAACCTCTCCCCCCACGGAAAAGGAGAGGAGAGAAAGAGAATGGACCCCTGTCAGGGGTTCTTACCGCTATTGCTATAAGCAGGGTGGGAAAACCCTCTGCTAGGCACACACATCTCCCTTACCTCTCCCCCCACTGAAAGGAAGAGAGGAGGGATGAAGCTTATACTCCCAGCAGGGGGTTCCACTCACTTCTGACAAAAGCATCTAGAGACACTTTACCAGGCACACATCTCTCCCAAACCTCCACCCCCCTCACCCACAGAAAGGAATAGGAGGGAAGAAGCATGCAATAAGGCCCACAACCATTGCCAGGCAGAGGCTAAAGGACAGAGTAGATAGATAGTGTGTTAAGTAGGGCCAAAGAAGAGAGATAAGCGACTACAGGCCTTACTCCAATCAGACACCTGCTCAGGGGAAACAACAGCACAGGGCACTCACACACAAGACAGAAACCCACCTCCCATAGCAAAGGAGAGGGAGTCCAGGACCTGTCCCAACACATGGCAGGGGCCAGTAGCACTACAGGAGTGATTCAGGAGCATCCACTCCATCCATTTACAGCATCCCTGCCAGGAGATAGCAAGGCAGAGTGCTTTCCCCCCACAGGAGCAGTGTACCAAACCCAGACATGGTACAGAAGTGCTGCAAGGTGTGTTGGAAGAAGCCATTATGCCCATTTACAGCAGTCCCGCCAGGAGGTCAGCAAGGCAAAGGGATCTCCCCACCAAGAGCACAATGCCAGATCAATCTGAGGGACTGAGACTTGCAGAGTCTTCCAGGCCAGCCGGGGGCTCTCACACCACGGCTCTGGGCTCAGGTGTCGAGAGTCAGCCTCCCCCTACCTTCCTGCCCACACATGGCTGAAAAACATAGCATGGTGGCACCGTGCAGGGGGCCCAAGAGGCAAATTTATCCTCATCAGGACTTCCGCAGGAGGGCATCCAGGGGCGCCAGCCCAAGAGGACCAGGGCCCGCCATGCAAGTCAGCTGAAGCGCAACACTTTGAGAAATTTTCCTCAGAGCCCTGACGTACCCCAGGAAGGGCCTGTTGCCACGACAAAGAAGGCCCAACACTTTGAGAGTGTCCCCTGGGAACTTCCAGGAAAGGGCATCAGCTGGCGACAATGGGAAAACCTTCTTCCCCTGCACAGGCTCCTGAAACTCATGGTCAGGCTCCCGCATGTCCCCCGGAGGACTTCCCGGAAAGGGCATCAGATGGCTGCTCCCTACTATCCTGCTGGCACATGCTTGGAAAGAGTAGCCTGTGGCAGGGGCCTAAGAGGCCAGGCTGCTGGCTCCTCTCCCCAGGCTCCTGGAACTCCGGCCTGGTCGCCCGCAGGCGCTTCATCCTCATCCAGACTTCCATGAAAGGCCATCTGCTGGGGATGGGGGGAAAGCCAATCTGCTTACCAAGGAACGGTGCACTTGCAGCTGGACACATTTTGAACCTGGCCCCATGGGGGACTTCCATGAAAGGTCATCTGCTGGGGACAAGGGGGAAAGCCACTCTGCTTGCCCAGGAACAGTACACTTGCGGCTGGACACATTTTTCATCTGCCCCCCTGGGGGACTTTCATGAAAGGGCATCTGCTCGGGACAGGGGGGAAAGCCACTCTGCTTACCCAGGAACAGTGCACTTGCGGCTGGACACCAGCTCCTGGAATTGTTGCTGCTTTTGAATATGCAAATTCATTCTCACCCACTGGGATGTGATATCACTATCCCTCTCTGCAAGGACAGCATGGCTGTGCTTGTTCCAAGGGTTGGGCCTGGCAGTGTCAGAAGAGCTGGCAGTGTTTGGCAATAAAAGGATTATGGTATGAAGATCCAAATTACGGATCAATCTGTCCCATGCCTGTATAGAAATATGGATCTTAATATATGGTTCCTGGGGGAAAGACAATGTTTCGAGCCCTTGGTCATTGGTTGGGGAAAGTGTACCTAAACAGAGTCCCAACCTGTAACTATTGGCTCAAGAATGTCCCCATTTCTGCTGTATAGGAGCTGATTTTGAAAGCAACAGCAGTATGTCAGAAGCAGCAATTGGTTGGGAGCCATTATTATAACATGTTGTCATATTTATTTTCTGTTTTTTATTCAAGTCTGGAAAAGTCTGGGGGAACAATAAAAAACAATACTTTAGACTTATAATTAAACTTTTATAGCTGTCCCCATATGACATGTTGAATATCTGGTCACCTTATCTTAATAGTCCCAGAATGATAAATTATTTAGTTTAAAGGGGAAAAAAATGAATGTTTGTTTTTGATACCTGTGAAAAGTATCAAATAGTTAGAATAATTATTTGGACATGGTATGGCGGCATGCCAGTTTTATGATGTAACTAAAAACCTATTATTTATTCACTTGGAGAGAATAAATTACCAATTTAACATGGGGCCATGGAATGTGCATTGACCAATCCCCTCCTATACTGTATGCATAATTGTCTTTTTCTCACTAAAAAATGCTTGAATTTTATCAGTATAGAGAGCTCATACTATGCTATTCTAGTTTAATTTAATAATTTCTCATCACATCATCATTCACATCAGTCCCTGATGCAGTGGAGCTTACAATCTTAGGTCATCCGATCATATTCACTAGGGATGTAGCGAACGTCGGAAAAAAAGTTCGCGAACATATTCGCGAACTTGCGCAAAAATGCGAGCGGTTCGCGAACGGTTCGCGAACCCCATAGACTTCAATGGGAAGGCGAACTTTAACATCTAGAAAAGACATTTCTGGCCAGAAAAATGATTTTAAAGTTGTTTAAAGGGTGCAACGACCTGGACAGTGGCATGCCAGAGGGGGATCAAGGGCAAAAATGTATCTGAAAAATCTGCCTGTGTGTGCTTGGAAGAGATAGTGTAGGGGGAGAGCTGTTAGTGATTTCAGGGACAGATGATAGTAAGTTTGCTGGCTAGTAATCTGCTTGATACTGCTCTGTATTGGAGGGACAGAAGTCTGCAGGGATTTGAGGGACATTTTAGCTTAGGTAGCTTTGCTGGCTAGTAATCTACTGTTCTCTTTAAACAACTGCCATACGTTGACCTTGTAGGCATTGTTTGCCCAGTTTTTTTGGACGCAGCCACTGAAGCACAGTTGCCATAAAAAATATGCCATATAAATGCTGAAAATAGTAATTTTTCGCCATACGTTGACCTTGTAGACATTGTTTGCCCAGTTTTTTTGGTTGCAGCCACTGAAGCACAGTTGCCAGAAAAAATATGCCATATAAATGCTGAAAATAGTCATTTTTTGCCATACGTTGACCTTGTAGGCATTGTTTGCCCAGTTTTTTTGGTCGCAGCCACTGAAGCACAGTTGCCAGAAAAAATATGCCATATAAATGCTGAAAATAGTCATTTTTTGCCATATACGTTGAGTCAACGTATGGCAAAAAATGACTATTTTCAGCATTTATATGGCATATTTTTTCTGGCCTCTGTGCTTCAGTGGCTGCGGCCAAAAAAACTGGGCAAACAATGCCTACAAGGTCAACGTATACACTACTACAGCGGTGGATACGGATTACGTAAAATATATGAATGCTGCTTGAAAAAAGTCACTCCGGTGTTTTTTCTGGAGACGGTAATATTATGGATATTTAGACAGAATGGGAACAAGGTCACACAGCTCGATGGCGGGTTGAAGAAAACAGTGTGCAAATAATGCCTACAAGGCCAACGTATACACTACTACAGCGGTGGATACGGATTACGTAAAATATATGAATGCTGCTTGAAAAAAGTGACTCCGGTGTTTTTTCTGGAGACGGTAATATTATGGATATTTAGACAGAATGGGAACAAGGTCACACAGCTCGATGGCGGGTTGAAGAAAACAGTGTGCAAATAATGCCTACAGGGCAAATAATGCCTAAAAGGTCAACTTATACACTACTACAGCGGTAGTAAAATAAAAAAAGTAAAATAAAAAAAAAATGAATATTAAAAAAAAAAATTAAAGTTGGTGCTGCTGAACTACTAGGAGCAGCAGATTAGCACACCAGTCCCACTCCCCAACACTGCTAGACTAATAGCACTGGGCTCTTATAGTAGTAGTAGTAGTAGTAGTAGTAAAACAACAAAAAAATAAATAAAAGCAGTCCTTACAAGGACTACTGTTATTGCAGCAGTCAGCAGATGAGATCAGAAGCAGGACAGCTGCCCACTGCAGCTACATACAGAGCACTGCAGTAGAAGGTAGATTACTAGCCAGCAAAGCTACCTAAGCTAAAATGTCCCTCAAACCCCTGCAGACTTCTGTCCCTCCAATAACAGAGCAGTATCAAAACGATTACTAGCCAGCAAACTTTCAACTGTCCCTGAAATCACTAACAGGCAGCAGCTCTCTCCCTACACTATCTCTTCAGCACACACAGGCAGAGTGAAAAAACGCTGCAGGGCTTCGGTTTTTATAGGGAAGGGGAGTGGTCCAGGGGAGAGCTTCCTGATTGGCTGCCATGTACCTGCTGGTCTGGGGTGAGAGGGCAAAAAAAAGCGCCAACAATGGCGAACCCAAAATGGCGAACGTCGCGCGACGTTCGCGAACTTCCGGCGAGCGCGAACACCCGATGTTCGCGCGAACAAGTTCGCCGGCGAACAGTTCGCGACATCTCTAATATTCACACACACAAAATAGGGTCAGTTTTATCAGGAGGCAAGAAACTTGCCTGTATGTTATTTGGAGTCTGAGAGAAAACCTCAGGCCTCAGTACCAAGAGTAAATAGACAGGGGAACACATACAAACTTCCTACTAATAGTGTAAGCTTCGGATTCAGGACCCCAGCACTGCTAACCACTGAGCCACCTTTTTATGTATGTCATCTAAGGACACTGTTAAAGTTTCCTTCATTGGTTCTATGCTACAAGTGTTCATATTTTTTTGTTGTTTGCACTGATTTAATTCTGAATGCAAACTGATTTATAACTGTACAGTATGTCTCTGTTCAGACATTTCCTTTCCATGTCCTGTAATCTAAGGTTCCTCTTCATTTGCATTATACAAAATGGAAGAAGAGAGTTCACTTTTTTTATTTATTTATTTTTTTTTGCTCCCAGGCCCCATTACCTGTGTTGGCCCTTGTGGATTTACCTTCATGCATCTGCATCCAAAATCTCCATTCAGATTTAATGGCACAGGCAATTTCCCAGTTGGCACAAATGAATAACTGGCTCAGACTGTTATTTACCATGCCAGCTTGAGGATGAGTTGCATCAACAAACCCATTCAGCTTCTATTAAAGTGACGGCAGATGGTAAGAGTAAAATATGCAAAGAGCTTGAAAGTATGTTTCTTGTCTTATCTTTCAGACACAAGCTCATGGAGCCCCTAAACAGTCATTATAAACAATTATTATACAAAAGGATAGAAAACAGTTTAATTCAAAATATAACTAGTAAAGAACTGTTCTTCACCACTCTGAATATAAATAACATCCATTTAACATTGAAGTTATTGTTAGAATAATAACTTCCAAATGCTGAACAAAACATACTGTACTTCTGTAAAAGCGCTTTGGGTAGAAGCAAGACATTCCTCTATACATTACACACAACTTACAGTATGTTGGATGCTACTTAGTAGACACAATGACCTTGGAATTCAGATCTAAGCAGTACTGTAGCAGAGATCTGTAATGGATATGAAACTTTAAGCACAGCTTTAAGCACTGATGTGCATACCAGGTGCCTATGCCACTCATTTGCATAGTATTAAAGGGAAAGTGTACCCCCCTTTTCAAGGCTTGTGCTGAACATACTTGTTTGCCTATTCTTTTAATTAGTAAATATTTATATGATTTTGATTATTTCCTGCTCTAAAAAGGGCAAAATTAGAAAATGAAACTAAAACCACATTTTGTTTCTTGATCCCAAAGAGCAAAGTTAAAAAAAAAACAGCAGCCCGCTGTAAAGTCTCTACATAAATAAAATCCTCCCTTCCCCAGTTGCAGCCTGTTCTCTCTTTAGATCTTCATTTCACAATTGCAGAAATAAATCAAAATAAATTAGTAAATTAGCCAGCTATGGATATCTGTGATCCAATAGTAAGAAGGATAAAGCATAGATTACTATAGCACAGTAGTGGAGATTAGGAGTCCTGTAGGATATATGATGAGTCCCTGCCATATCTAATGCAAAATGGAGAGATTTTTATGTTGTTATTTTGTTTTTGTTCATGTTACCTATGAAATAGGCTGTCTCTTAGTAATCTAATTATATTTCATAAGTAAAAAAAAACGCAGAAGGCATTTTAGGAGCTCTGGATTTGACACCCAACAGCCTCCAGTGGGAAAATATAAATATCCATCTAGTCTCAACTTTGTCTGTATGTGCTCCTCATATTTAGGATAGACCTGTAGGGTTCAGAATTAATTAGTTTGGTTCAGAAATTTAGGTGGGCATATTTACAGCACAGAAGCATTTTTTAAAGTGATAAAGCACAACTATACTATTGTATATCAGTTGATATAGCATAAGCAATCAAAGAATGGTGGCATATAATTCTGTTCTGTGCATTTCCATTATAAATAAGAAAATTTGAACTGAAGTTTGATCAGAACTAAGCAGTTAAAAAAAATGTAAATTAAAAAGTGTTGGTTTTATAAAAGAAAGTATGTCTCTATAAATGATTTACATTTGCAATATCTTTATGTAGTATCTAGGACTGTACAACAAAATGGCATACACAAAATAAAAAAAACATACCCCATTCCCCTTCTCTGTACTGCTTTCCTTTAAAATGCTCTTTTTCTAGAACATGCCTTCAGTTTTTACAGCCCCTATGTCTTTCTTCACCAACTGCATTCAATATTAGCAAGGGCTTTTTTTTGTCTTTTTTTTTTACATCAGATTTTTATATATATATATATATATATATATTATTTACATCCTTCAGGGAATAATGTGTAGTCCAAGTTAGAAACATATCATTTTGTTTGGTTTGTTATTCAACTTTTTTCACCTGTCAAAATGTTCTCCTTTATCACTCATTAACTAAACCAGTTCTGTTCTTTGGGCCCTAACAACATTTTCCAATTGCCAACAAACCAGGCTCACACCCCACAGGCAGAGTACGGCACACACAGGCAGCTTAGGCTAGGCAGAGTAGGGCACACACAGGCTGCAAAGGGAAGGAGAGTTTGGCACACACAGGGTGATGATACCTTTTTTTTTTACTCAAAATTTTTTTATTGAGTTTTCAAATGAAATAAATAAAAATAAAATAAAGGCACAATCACAAACTTTACATTGCTCCATACAAAGCCTCATATATTCTGTATGCAATACAATATAATTGGCATAAGCAATCCTATATTTAACATAAGTTTAAGCAATGTAGCAATAATCTCCAATTAGAAGAGAAATGCAGACATAGAACAGATAAGAAAAGGAAGAATAAGAAGGAGAAAAAAGGATCAGAGAGTAGGGTCCCCCACATTCGCTGTTGGAAAATACTGCAATACCCATTGAACACCCAACACAAACCAATTTAGCATACAATTCTATAAAACAAACTGCTTGTTTGCCATATAACTGATCCACAGAGCCCAAGTTTCCATAAATCTGTCCAAAGTTCCCTGAACTCGAGCTGATAACTGCTCTATTGTATAGATAACCTGTATTTTTTTCAAAGTCCGTTGCCATGTTATGTCTGGTGACAACCAACTAATGGCTAGACTCCATTTTGCAGCCGAAAGAATATGCTTGGCTAACTGCCTGGATTGTTTATGTAAATCCTTGATTGAAAAATTATGCAATAGTTCCCAGGGGTTCAATGGGAATGACACAGAAAATATCTCTTGCAGCAACATATGTACTTTAGTCCAGTGAGCTTTTGCAGTAGGGCAATCCCACCAAATGTGTACTGTGATGATACCTTTTAAGGCTTACACAAGGTAAGCAATCACAGCTGCCAAACTTTCATGTGGAGGGTCACACAAGGGGGGGGGGTCACGGACCTGAGTTGGACAGCACTGCCTTAAATCAATCTTAATAACTTGTGCCTTAGCTGAGTTATGATCTTTGTGCTCTAAATCTGTAGACCTAAACACAAAATTAAGTATTTCCCAATTCAGACAAAAATACTTATTGGGTTGCATCATAAAACATTAGCTCAGCAAGGAGAAAGTCAACATTGCATGACAGCAATGTGCGATCGAGACAGCAGCAAAAAACAAACAGCAAAGTAGACAGGAACAGGAAGTGTCAGGAAGTAGAAACTTCCTTAAAATGAACACGTCTAAGCAGAAACCGAGCTAATACTTGAAGACCTTGACAGTTGAGATATAATGTAAATTTAGATCTTTAAGTACCCTGTCCTTGTTTTGAACAGTGTTTTTCCCCAAAATTAAATCGTTTTTGCACAGTCCAAATAAGATTGCTATATATTCACAAACCAGTCTTCAATCCTTATTAAAGCTGCATGTGTATATCCAGACAGCAGCACAATGCCACATTTTACATTAATATTTTTAATGAATGTTTATTCTAATTGCTGATTCTTCCCCATTGGTTACTGCATTTGGGAAAGCTTGTTTCTGTTGTAACATATTACCATGTGTTACAGGGTGGGGGTATACATGATCTTTACTTGCTTACCCATTACTACCATTTTATAATAAATAACTCTTAATACTAAAATATTATTTGTCAAAGATTTTTTATCACATATAAGTTATGTGTATAGACACATAAATGCCATATAAACACTAAATAGCTACTGAAGTAATAGAATTATGGGTAAATCCCAACATTTTACAAAGCTATTTAAATATGAGGGGCCTATTTGTTAAACCTCAAATTTATTTGTTGGAGGTTTTAAAGGGGAAAACTCAAATTTTAAAGGGGAAAACAAACTCGAATTTTTAGAGATTTATTATACTCCAAAGCTGCTAAAAATCTAATTCCGAAAATACTCCACCTTAAACCTGTCTCGGTCATGTAAAAGTCAATGGCAGATGTCCCTGAAGTTGTTTCTTGACATTGTGATCTGTGCTGGATAATCCGATAAAGTCAGGGTTTTGTCCGATAATCCAATAGAATCGAGTTTCCCAAGCAACAATTTAAGTTTTCGGATCATCAATCATACTATTTGAATTGACATTGAATTTTGTTGTGACATTTTTTCAAGGAGAATTATTGATAAATGAGTTCAATTCATGAAACTTTGTTTTAATAAAAACATGAAATAAACTAGTTTTAGTAAATTACCCCCTTAGACTATACTGCCTGTACTGTAATGTGATTCTATATTGTATAAAATAATATTTTATATAATAATATTTTTATAGAAGATCACTTACATTATCACATTTTCAAGTAAAAGATAAATGTTGGGTTGATTGCTCCAACCCAAAACGACATTTATTAGGTAAGAAAAGTCATGCATTGTGAAAATAAAAAAGAAGCAGAAAAAATATTTCTAACCTTTTAACCTAGACACTTTCCCAAATACAGAGGAGGTAAATGTAGAAGAAAAACGGTCTTTCCCTTGTTACTTAGAAACTTTCCTATATAAATAGGGGGTAAACTTAGAAGAAAAACTATGTCTTGACCGTGTAATTTAGACACTTTTCCATATGTACTGTATATACACTGTAGGAGATAAAGGTGAACATTTAGATCAGAGAATAACAATAAATAATTTTACCAAGAATTTCATTTGAAATGTGTTTTTAGATTACAAATCAAGTTAGACCTTATCGGACAATGCCTACTGGAAAAAAAATCCAAAAAAACTCTAAAAGTCCAAATTGATTTCAAGCGGTCCAATAGCATCAGCGCAGCTCCCACTGACTTCTATAGGACAATTTTTACCTGGCAACGTTTTGTATTAGTGTTTTTCATGTTTTTTACACTTCCTAAATCTTGAATTTTTAAAGCTTTTTTACAAAATTGAGAAAACCACAAATGTTTAAAGATTCATAGAAAAATTTTAAATTTCATTGTTAGTAAATGGACCCCTAACTGTAATAAAATGAAAAATGTTTATATGATGCAAACAGGCAGTGGTTTAGGTAAGGGACTATAATAAAATTAGGGATTAGGGATGCACAGAATCCACTATTTTGGATTCAGCCGAACCCTCAAATTCTTTGCGAAAGATTCAGCCGAATACCGAACCAAATCCTAATTTGCAGATGCAAATTAGGGGTGGGAAGAGGAAAACATTTTTTACTTCCTTGTTTTGTGACATAAAGTCATGTGATTTCCCTCCCCACCCCTAATTTGCATTTGCAAATTAGAATTTGGATTCGGTTCGGCTGGGCAGAAGGATTCGGCTGAATCCTAATCCTGCTGAAAAAGGCAGAATCCTGGATTCGGTGCATACCTAAAAATAATAAGAGGACAGAAATATAAAGATATATAATAAATGTACCAATAACAATATTGTAGCAAGAGCAATAACATTTATCATAGTCCTTATCAAAAGTAGCCATCCACAATCAGTTATCTGTTCCTTTTCTCAATGGCTCACATATATGCTTTACCCTGAATGGTTGACACATCAAATAATTCTGGTAGATTTATGTAGTCTTGTTCAGTCTGAAAAAACATATGGACCTAAAAGTGGGGTAAGGAAAAAATGGGGACTCCAATATGTATACAATGACACCTTACAAAGTTTGACAATTACAGCATATATATAATACATATTAAAAATAAACTTTATCAGTAATTTCTTGCCACATCTATGCCCTCTTTAAATTACCCAATTTGGCCCTTTCCTGGCCAAAAATAAGATAAAAGATAAAACTAGATTTTATTAAAAGTGAATTGGTGGCCCCTTTGTCTACTTCGACGACTGAGTTGTTGATTCAAGATTCATGTGTTCACGAGGCTTGTTGGTTTATGTTTGAGTGGCTCATCAAAAAGTACAAAGATTTACTGGTTAAAACATTGTTGCATCTATATCTTACATTTTTATCTTATTATTATTTACTTATTTTTTTTTTCAGCAGGTATTTCTTGGTATAGCCACGCAGGCAATTTTTTTGGTGCACTGAAAGCTAGTGAACTCTTTGGGGCAAATTTACTAAAAGGTGAAGTGATGTCATTTCGGAACTTTGCCGATTTAATAATGCCGGCGCAACTTCACTAGCGAAGAGGCTGCAAAAGAGTGCAATTTATTTTTTTGGGGTAACTGGCTCCCCCCTTCATTTCCTAAAATATGGCACATAAACTATACACTGGGCTCATGTGTAGGGCAATATAACAAATCTATTTTCTTTTATTAAGGTTTCCCGGACTTGTGTAGTGTAATTTATTTGCTTGACTGCTTATTAATATTCAAAATAAATTACTAATATGTATTCCCCTACAGTTAACTAGTTATAAGGTCTCTGAATATGTTAGGACTCTAAGGTGACTTCTTATATCCAAACAGTTTACAGATAAAGTCATCTTTATACCTGCTTAGAAACTCTTCTAAAAATATTCAGTTCAGCTATCAGAAAAGTTCTGCTTAGAAATATTTCTAAATGTTTGTTCCAGCCATAATTTTGCAGTTGGATAACTCTATCATGATATGTCACACATAATTCACACTTGTATCAATAAATACATTTATGCTTTTCAGTCAATGGAGGAACACATTCTTACTGTCTAGATATGATGTGCCTAGCTTACAACCTATTTATACTGGTAAACCCCAGCTCCCAGTATCCACTGACTGCCTTGTATTTTTAATGTTAAAGAGGCAGAGCTGGCTGCACGTTGAACATGAGGTCACTACAATCACTGCATATGACAGCCCATGACACCAGTTGATGAACCTTCATTGGAATCCTTGAGCTATTGTTCCCCTTATGAGCCCCTCACATAGATGCAATTTCGTAGCTGAAGACAACACACACAAAGTAATATTTATTTCATTTTTTTACAGTGATTCCTTTGTGGTATTCACTTTGGCTTAACTTTCAGGCAGTTGTAAATACTCTTGTTGTAGTTGTGTGGCCATCTTACTTGACACCTTAGTTTCTTTTCTTGCTACTGTGATCGCACCATGTTTATGTAGTCATCACTGGTGCACCTTATAGTTGACTTAACCCCAGCAGTAAGAAGGGGAAACCTAATTTAACAAAACCTGGGTCATGTTTATGCACATGACTAATAGGAGCAATCAGACTTAGCTTTCTTTCACACACCAAATCGGTATGTATGAACACAGGCCACTGAGACTACTGTGCTTCACTATGAATTGAGACAGGTCGCCCATTCATAAAACTACTTCAAAAGACCCATTTTCTCATCTGTTCCTATTTACACTGCAGATTCTTGTTCTTTGGCATACTGTTTGTATAAACCTACTTACAAAGTATAATATAAAAGTAGACATTGCTCGTTACTCTAAATGCTACAAATTTAAGCTATCCATGTTAGGTAAGAGGTTTTATGTTTAAAAACAAGCCCCTGTTGTGCTCATGGAAATAATAAAATATTCACAGATGTGCATGTAACACAGATCACACACATATTATATATGTATTTTAGAAGTAGACTAGGGAAAACATTATTCCTACAAAATGTGGTGATGCTAATTTTCATTGCTAGCAATGAATTCCAATTTTCATAAAATCTTTGTTTCACTTACATTTCTGACAAGTTGTGCAGGTGTTTGTTCTGATAAAACATGGCTACTTTAGTAAAACAGTAAAACAGTATGTTTTTAATATACCTGTGAATTGGAAAACATAAGGAGAGAAAATGTATTTTGATTGAATTTTATGCAGTTTACTAAAAAGTGAAAATTATTCTAAAAAATATTGTTCATTTACTAACCCAAAGTACAGTCCCAAAAAATGGTGTCTATCCAAATGTTATGCATCAAGATATTTATATAAATGAATGCACCTATATACTATGTGCAGTATACAGTAGAATTGTTTATGACCCATGTCCTGTGTGTTCAGTTCACATTCTAGAGATCCTCATATCTACATATAAGTGGCACCTTTAAAGGTACATAGAAAATGTCTCATATATGTTTACCATGTGCCTAATAAAAAATATACCAAGGTGGTAGGTAGTTGTTCTCTGTCAGCTACAGCAGCAGGACCTGACTAATACTGATTGTAGACCGTGCTGTCAATGAAGCTCTGTACATGGCAGCTTAATTTTGTGTAGAGTACTCAGTTTGCAAAGAATCATTCAGTGTTCCAGTGGTTTTCAGGTTTTTTTTTAGTTCAAACCCCCTATGTAGTTCAACACTTTGTACTATAACTAGATTACAGATATCTGAAAATGCCATGTGTCCACAGTTCCTAAAATATCTGGGACAGATGGAATTTCCGTATTTACAGTAGAAGAGCAGGAAGACATTGTGCCCAAATCTTGCCATAATTTATATTCAGTCTAGGCCCTCCAGTAACAGGGCTGTATCAACTGAAGGAAGGGCTTCTCTACACCAGTATCAATAGCCATATCAGCCATATCAATACCTGTATTTACATGTAGTTGTAGTTATCCAAAGTGAATAGATCTACTATTGAGTGAAATAGAAGGCAGGAAAAAACAATTTGCACACTAAGGGGCAGATTTATCAAGGGTCGAATTTCGAAGTGTAAAAAACTTCGAAATTGGACCATCAAATTGCATTACTTCGATATTCGAAGTCGAAGTCAAAGTTTTTTTTAATCGAATTTGGCCATATTTGGTCAAAGTAAAATCGTTCGATCATACGATGAAATCCTTCGAAACGAACGATTCGAACGATTTAATCGATCGGTCGAACGATTTTACTTTGACTTCTAAAAACTTAGCCAAATGTTGACTATGGGTTCTAGGAGGTCCCCATAGGCTGACATAGGTTTGAGGTGGCAAAATGAAGTCGAACTTTTTTAAAAAGACAGTACTCCGATTTTCGAAGTTGAACTTTTTTACTTTGAAACGTAAAAAAGGACTATTCGATGGTCGAAGTGCCCAAAGAATAGTTAGAAATTCAAAGTTTTTAAATTCCAAAATTCACTTCGACCCTTAGTAAATGTGCCCCTTAGTATGATGTATTCAGTTTATGAGAAAATTTCTCAAGCAACTCAGCACTCATTTTTTTTTAATTTGTTATTCTTTCCCAAAAAATATGTTGGCTGCACAATATATTTTTAACACCGCAGGAGGATGAAGCAAACATGCAAATGCAAGCAGGAAACAAGACATTTTTCTAAGAAACAGACTGCAATTTGGAAGTGCTTTTCAGTAGATTCTAAAATTCTAATTTTACGTTTCTGTCACCTTTTTGAAAATTACACATTTTTTGTTACTGAAAGCTTTTAAGGCTTGTGCTCTTTAGTCCTCCTGGGGTCAGAAGACCACAGCTAATGTGTGTGCACTGAACTGGTTGCCTCAAAGTCAAGACTAAAGCTTCGATTTGACTTATCATGCTCTGCTGAAAAAGTAAAGTAAATATTAATGAAACAGAAGACTACCAACTGAGATATTTCTACAGAGAAGCTAGTTATTCATCATTATTATGGCTGGCGATGAGCTGAAATGCAAAAGGCAATTTTAGATTTTCTGTTAAATAAATTTGTCATTATTAACTATATATATATATATATATATATATATATATATATATATATATATATATATATATATATATATATATATATATTTACCTTACATTGCTGTTTAGCATAGGTATAACTTATTTCAAATTCTATAATGAAAAACTGAACTATGCAATATCTATAAAAACATTTCTCATTTCCCCTTATCCCAAAATGTTGAGTTAATAATAAGGAGGTAGAAATTAATGGGGCATACTGCACAGATCTAGCACATCAGAGCTTCATACACCTTCTTGTAGTAAGTATTTTATACACAGGGTCATGATATTAATAGCTACTTAGTGACTAGCGATAATATGGTTTTCTATCTGTGCATAGCAAGAAGGTCAAGTTTAGAGCTACTAGAACAAGAAGCAGACCAAATGTACAAAGGGTTCATCAAAGTGAAAACCATTCCTACACTTCAACATATTTAAACCCTATTACCTTACTTTATGTTACTATACCACTATCTATAAAAATGCCAGAACAAAACTCATACATTTCACCAAAACAACAAAAAGAGAATTAATGTAGAACTTTTCACTCCTTTTTTACTAGCTTGAACATAAAAATGAATGGCATTCCTTTCTTGCTGGATTTATTGTTGTTCGGAAGCCACTAAATTTATATAGCGTTTATGTTTATTAAGCTCGGCATTCAAAACATTTCATGGGGTAACAGAATATGTTAAATTGTTGCAGTTCAATATAAATGTATTTATTTATGTTAGATTTGATGAACTGGCAAAAACATGTTAAGGAACAATTGCTCTTTTGAAAAATACTGGATTGTTCGTAATCTTATTATTTTACCTTCACTTTTTTTTGGAACGGGGCAATTTTACACATTTGGAAGCAACATAAAATAAAATGGCAGTATTTTAAAGTGCAAATACACTGAAAACAGTATTCTGTGCACAACAAACTATTCTTATAAGGAAGGAACTACTTATAAACTAAAAAGACGTAGTAAACAAAAAATTAACTTTTTTTGCATTCTTTCTTTTTACAGTCATTATCCGATTCACTAATTTTATACAGTATGAGCAAACAGAGCCCAACATGTGCTTTATATATTAAATAAATGTACTACGCTTTCAAATTGTTTTGAAAACTTTTATATGTTGATTGGCATGATGATTTACAGATGTTACTCAGTGTGGCTAATAATGACTTCCATACCTTGCACACTAAACACAAATTGTAACTGCTACCTTTAAAGAAACATTCACTGCTGTAGCAGTGTGTGATTTGGGTTCAGTAGCTAAGTAAACAAAATGGCATACAATGAGTTCCACATGATTAGAATCCAGTAAAATAGGCACCAAGTAACTGGAAAGCCCTGTCTGTCTTGGTTGGATTTTGTATAAGTAAAATAATTAAATACATGGAAAATAATTGTGAAAATGGTAGGAAAATGTTAGTGGCCACAATTGTCCTAGTTCTGAAGTAACTGGTTAGTTGCTATGAGTTACAGAGCAAACTTTGTCTGTGTTTGTGCATAGCTTTGTACTTGCCTAGAGTGCAGTAATGCAAAGGTGGCAGATCACTGAAAGACCTGGACAGGGTCAAAAATGGTAAAGTCACAGAGTCACAATCACCAATAACCCATGAGCCAAAATCAAATGTTAAATGAGTTGGTGAGCAACGCAAGCATGAAAAAAATTCATGGGTGGTACCAAATAAGGGCTGTTATTGGCTATTTGGTAGCCCCTATGTGAACTGGCAACCTACAGGAAGCTCTGTTTGACAGTATTTTTTACAACCAAAATTTGCCAAAAATAAGCACCTGGTTTGAGGCCACGCGGAGCAACATCCAAGGGGTTGGTGAACAAAAGGTTACTCATGAGTCACTGGTTGGGGATCACTGAGATCACTGACCTAGAGAATCCCCTGCCAAAGTTCACTTTCCTCATTCCTAGACCAGAAGACCTGTCAAAAGCAGTGATTGCATTGGTTGTCTTTTTTTTCCAGTTTGAACCTGGGGGTTGGCTTTCTGCTTGATGAATCAACATTGCCATAATGAAGTGGAGCACTGCTTGCCCTTGAACATAGTCTATATAATAAGACAGATTCACACATTAAAAGAGTAATTATTGTGTTCCTCGTGAGAAGTAAATTAAACAGTTATCATGTATTATTTAAGCATGAAGTACTTTAATTGCTGATGACAAAATGAAAAGAAAACTGACTTTTTTTTGGTAATATGTATGTGATGACATTAAGTATCATTTCTGCTGTCAGTAGTCATGTCATATGTATTGCCAGAATAACATAGCTGATGACTTCTGAAAATCTTCTGAAGGATGTAAAGTTAATACTGTGTTTCAACTAATTCCCTGTGTTTTTGCTATTTTTGCTCTAAAATCGAATATTTCAGCAAAGTTTGTTTTCATGGAATATAATTTAAGGTTTAATGTTCAGTATGTGCTTCATATGTTTTTTTTTCCAACCACAATAATCTCAATAACTTTCTCTAGAGTTTCATTTTTGTATATTACAGTGTTTTGGTGTAACTAGCTTATAGTAGATTTTTGCTTATACTGAATCAGTTGATATTCCCTTAAGGTACAACACTACAAGAGAAGGGTAACCTTACGTTAAGCCTTTAAAGTGAAGCAGAAGAAAACCAAATCGCAAAACCAAAACTAGATCACTCACCACAGAAGAAGACAAGAACAGCCATAAAATCAGGCTTGAGCAATAATCAGCAACTGAGGAGACAAAATACACAGAAATATTGCACACAGCAATGTAGGAGTAGTGAACTAATTCTAACCAGCAGCAACAGGTTGGTGTAGCAACCATGCATTGTTTGTTTTGTAAAAAACACATCACAACAACAAAGATAAGGATGGAAAAGGACATCATGGTAAAAGTCAATATGCTTCAGTTCGTTGGTATTCTTGCACGGTAATCCTAAATACATGCAGTTATGCCACGTACGCTAATAATTTTGTGTAACATTGTTTTCTTAATTAACAAAAAATATGATGTATATATACAAAGTAGAAGCCCAGTATTATAGGAAGGGTTCATATATGATTTGGCTTTGTTCACTAGGATCTCAGAACTGCTAAATCCTTTTATTTGCTTCACTGGCTTTGAAGTAACTTATAAATCTTTCACTCACCTAGACTTCAGCCAGTAAATTTATTTTCCACGTGCATGCGTAAGTATGTTTTTAACCGTGCTGCTTTTTAACCATAGCCTTTTTCATCAGAAAGACTTTCTCAGTCCTTCCCAATAATAACTTGTTATTTATCTCATCGGCTATATGGGAAATGACTTTGTCTTGTGTAACTGCAAATCAGCTACAGTCTATCTGCTGCTTCATATATATTCTCAAGCGTGACTGACGAAATGCAGCTCTTTAAATTGGCTTCATTTACTGACACTAAGAACAGTCACTGTGTAGGAGCGTGAAATGTTCTGCACTTAAATGATTTTAGCTGGCTTTCAACAGTCACATTTTTCATATGTCCTTTCATCTGTTCCAGCCAATAGTACAAACAAAATGCAAAAATAAACTATTCAAGATGAAATACAGCACCCTTAATGTGCTATACACTAAGTTCGTGTTTCCAGAAGTTTGATTTTTCAGTGCAGCAAGAATTGCTGTATACTACACAGTAGCATTGTATTTCCAATCCCTTAAATGCCCTGTTGATTGGTTGATTGATTTACCAAAATGTAATGATTTGTGAAAAATGACTAGCTACATAGAATTTCCTCAAAAGGTTTGTTGGTTTTGGAGAACTTCAAATATTTTAGCAGGATTTTTAGCAGAAGTTTTATGGAGTTGTCTTCAAAAGTTATAAATTAGGTAGAATTTTTTTTTTGTAACTTCTGTAAGGAAATAGTATCATACAATTTTAATGTATATTTTTAAAGCAAAAAAAGGGACAGATTTATCAAAGTGTGAAATTAGAGGTCACCACAGCAAAACCCACTTTCTTATTAGTCTTATGGGATTTTTAGAAAAATGTATTTATTAAATGGTGAACTGTAACACCCATTAATAAATACACTTCTAAAAATCCCATTGCAATGAATACTTAAAGCATATATAGTGTATATGCAACTCCGAAGAATAAAATCTTTACGACTAAAATAGGATGATATAGTTCTATACTGGGTAGATTTCCCTTTTAGCAACTATAAAGCACTGTGCATGGAAAAATATTGAGGCATTACGGATAAACTGCACAGCTTCATGTATATGGTCTGTGACCAATTGCTTTTCACTGATTCCCATTCAATTGTTGGCCAAGAGCCAGACATTCAGATCAACCTGATACATAGTCAGATTAGACAGAGCCACTCATTTGCCAAGTTGGTCTTAAATGTAGAGCCAGCTTAAGTTTTAAAGGGAAATAATATCCCCCTTTTTGACACAAGCTCATTTAGTTGGGTAAAACAAAGCATTTCCATAATCTTCTCAGCACAAGATTGATAAAAAGCTTGGAGAAGCCCTGAAACATTACTTGAAAGCACTATACACCCACTGTGTTTCACAAAAAGTCCATTTGTGGAACTGACCTGGCTGCCACTCTTGCACTGAGGAGCATAAGGCATATGCATAGCTTCAGAGCTTAAAGAGAGTGTGGTTTTATACTGGGGTGTTTAGAGTAAAACAACACATAACCTGAAAGGAGAAACCTTTGGGAAGATGGTTACTGTGTTATAACATCTCCCAGGCAAAGGGGTAAATGTGACTAGGGATTGAAAGAAGGATTTGGCTCTAAATTCTGCTGAAACCCAGTGCTTTTCTACAAGATTCCCATTTTGCTTGTGTACATAAAAAAAAACATTACTACATTTTGGCGGTTATTTACTATACAGATATATAGAGCCCAATATAGTGAAGTGCATTTATTAAAAACTATATTTGGCTCGATATTTCTTATTAATGATGGCATGGATGAACATCTGAACAATCCTACAAGTTTGGGTGAGAGAAGGCAGCGAAATAGACTTTCCGATCTACATTCAATTGCATATCATTTGCTGAAATCAGGTGAGTAGGCTGGCTCACCGAATCAGTTGGTGGAGGAAAGTCACAATCAACCTTTTATTGCATCTGTGTTTCCCACAAAAAACACACATCTTTTATGTGGTTTTATCATGTTGTTCCTTTATTACCTTCCATTTGACATTTTTTTGGGATATATACAGTACACGTACTTGTTGCACTTGTTGCTAATCTTTCATTCAATTTACTACACCATGAGTTTTATATGCGCTTCCTTGAAGTTTTACTACACCTGTTTTGAATTTCGAATTCCTACACATAGGGGAAAATTTAGGGAATCTGCAATTTTTTTCATACTGAGCAATTCACACGAGAAGATCCAGATTAAGCACTAAACACAAATTGACCTGCAAGTAAGTACAGTTTGCTAACAGCTTTGGTTAACAGAACTTGATATCATTGTATTTAAAATGTAAATTGTATTGTGGTATTTCTGCAATTCCGCCTGGCTTCTGTTGCACAACTCCAGGAAATATACTTTCTAAAATAATGAAAAGCAACTGTAAACAATCAAGTATGGAAGTAAATCCCTTTATTCATTATAACAGTGAATCTTGCACATTGCTTTGGAATACAAATTAAAAATGTCTATATTAATGTTATGGTTTCATTAAGCTACTTCTTAGAGGTGCACCTTTACTTTCTAGGATCATTCCCGAACGTGTCATTAGCAATGCATTCTCACTGGTCAAATTTTAATTAGTTCATGTTTCACAAAATGCTTTTGCTTTTAACATATCATTTGCGGTTGAATTTTTACTGAAGTCTGTTGATTTAAGATTTACAAGGGAAAAAAATGACCTTTGTTAAGTGTTTGTTCTAGCACGTAGACAAAGAGATATTGTGAAAAAGAAATACAAGTAACTATCTGAGAGCTGAAATATAATATGAGGTGCAAAACTGCTAGGAGTTAAGAGTGTTACATGAATGCTATTTTAGCCATGACTAAAATAATACCATTTAAAAGTGGAGTGATGAATTGGACATATTGCATTCAAAGGACTTGGTGATAGTATGCATTAATAATTTCTCTCCATGTTTTCTAGTTTTTACAGTATGTCTGTTATAACAAGTCCGTATCATCACCTGGAATCTTGAAAACATTTTGTAAATTAACCTTTGTTTGCAATATTCTAGAACAGCAGGGTTTTTCAAGTCGGTATGTACAGTATATTTATAAAGCAAATTCCTTATTGACTACAATGACATATAATTGCAAGTGGTTCTTATAAGGTTGTGTGTAATGTGAGAAATGTTTTTCCTGGTCAAGCAAGCCAGAGCACCAATCAGCTTCAATCTGGTCAAGCGTAGTTACAATAATGATTTGCTGCAGTGGATCAGTGGACACATGGTAAACTTTTACAAGTGATCTGGAAGCTCAGGGATTAGTGCTAATTCCCAAAGCACTTGCTTAGAAATTAATAAATAGGGGGGACGCGCAGATTGCAGCACTGTTAGGCATCATGCAGCCCTATCATTACCGAATGCCTAAAATTGCAAACATGGCAACTTGCACCCTTTTTGAAGTTTCCAATTTGAGTAATACATGAGCATAAAATTAAATATCTATTCCAAACTAAACTTTATACATTCAGTGCACAAAAAAAACCGAGGGCTAATACATACTTGTCATATTTGTGATTTTTGTTTCTTGCATGTTTGTCCTTCTGCAAAGTAAATAGTAGATAGGCATGTTAGAATGACCTGGGCATTTACTTCTAGGTTTCCCCATTTTAAATTATTGCAAGTGGTATTATTTGATAAGCAATATATAATCCAAGAGGAAATACATCTAACAGATATAACACAGTTCCATGCATATAGCACACAATGCATAACATTGGTTAGCCAGTTTGGAATGAACATGACCTGTGTCTATTTAGTTCATTAAAATCTAATTCAAAAAATACTGTCAGCCTTTTTAAAAGTTATAAAAAACCTAAGCTGTTTACTCTAGTGAATTCAACTGATGTTGATATACATGTTTGGATTAATACGTCCTAAAATAAGATAACAGAGTTAGGTACTTAATCCTGGTGAGCGACTGTTTATTGCTGAATTACTTTTTGTTTTTTTCTTGGAATAATTCCAAAAACCCCAAGAGGAGGAAATAGTATTGTTTCAAAGTAACAGCACTTTAAAACCAAACAGCACTTTTAATTCTCTTTTTATATCCACGCATCTTATCACATGCATGTTTACAATGAATTTAGAGTGTATAGTAATACTCAATGCTTTATTACAGCATTAGGCGGATTGTGGTTATTGTGTTCTGTAGAGTATTAGTCAGCTGAAGTAAGCAATTTGGCAGTTGTTCCCATTCATAGATAAACTTTCCAATTTGTACAAAAGTATGACAACAGAACTTTGACAGAAAAGAATCCATGTTCTGTATGCAATAGTATACAGTTACAGTAACTGATTTTAACAAACAAAGAAATCATACATAGGGGGTTATTTAGTAAACATGAATTTATCTGGTCAGGCTTTTTGGGGCAAAAACTTGATTTTTTCAGGGGAATTATTAAACTTGAATTTTTCAAGATTTATTATACCACAGTGCTGCAAAAAAGCCCAAATCTGAAAATACACCATCTCAGACCTGTTGAGGTTCTGTATATATCAATGGGAGTGGCACTTATCTCAGTTTGTAATCTAAGTTATTGTGGTTTGCGCCGATTTTAGCTTTATAATCTGAAAAAATTGGGGTTTTGGCAAAAACAGAAAAATTCTGGAAAAAAGCCAGATATATTCGTACAATTCGAATTTTTGCTTGATTGTATCTGTTTTTTTCACATTCCTATTAAATCGTGTTTTTTTTTATAACAAATAAGCTAAAATCGGTCATGGGAGTTTGGTTGTGTTTTTTTTTTAATAAAATATGAAAAAAATTCAGATTTTAGTGAAAAAAAACATTTATCTCTCTCAGAACAGGTCAATACTTAGTACATAGCCATATGGGAATGATAAAAAGCATGTGACCACCATATTTATGTAAATAGGCAATCCAGATAACAGTTCTTATCTAAAACCTATATTGATATTAAACTTTGCCTAAATGGTTCATTATAGTTTAATTGACACATGCATTTCCTCACTCGTCAGCCATCGTAGCTTAATATCTGAACACTAGTATATTAACACGGACAAAATCTTCTGAAAGTAACTAGTATATGTGCTCTGTGAGCCAAATACCTAATACACTGTGGGAAAATAACCATAGATATTCCAGAATATGTAGAATCCTGTTACAGTTTATTTTTAATTTTATAGGCTCAATGTGATACCAGGTCTGAATATATATATATATATATATATATATATATATATATATATATATATATATATATATATATATATATATATATATATCTAAGGACAGTCATTTATGGAAATGGACAAGTAGAATTTCCATCCTCCAATGACTGCTTGAGGTTGTGGGGCTTTGGCTCATAGTTCTAATTGGTCTACCCATGCATTTCATGAGATTCAGTGGTCTGAAATTTCTCCAGTCTCAGTCTCAGACCAATCCCAATTTGGATAACCTGAGATAATATAATACTGATTTGGGAACCTAATAGGTAAGGCCATCTGAAAACATTTATGTGGCATTTATCTTCTACTCTAGTTACTGTCCCCTACTACTCTTTGGCTGAGCTAAGGCTGTTTAGCTACATAACCTCTCTCTCATGACCTACAATACACCAATTCATTTCTTATGACCACATAGTTATGGGCATATCTGTCCTGTTTTGCATTGCTGAAAATTCATGAAACACGAAAATTTGTGAAATGCATTGAAGTCTATGGGCGACAACATTTTTTGATGCTCAACAATTTTTTTTACCCATTGAAATCTACAGGCATAATTTTTGCTGCAAAACATTGCGAAAAATTTCGCTCATCACTCCATGGCACCCTGAGCAAATTCTAGACCTCAAAGGGAAGCCTGAACAAAAACATCTGAAATCCACTAACAAAGAGAAAGTGACATAATAATATCAGGGCTTGCACAATGACAGCCTATCATAAGATAGCATGCCCTTACCTTTTTACTCTATTCCTTTTCCTCTATTGGACTTTTGGTTTATTTATTAAGGTTTGACGAGTACTTATTTTCCTTTGATCAACACTGTATTTAACTATATTTTTAACGATATCCTTTGTTTAACATTTTAGACTGTTTCAATAAAAGTTATGTTTTAACCTTTTACAACTCTTAAACGTGGATAATGCACTCTTTGTTGGAATTTATTTTCTTTTTCTTCTATATATATGTGATGTTTTTTATGCAAAACATTCAGTGGACCCTTTTCTTAAAGGATGTTTTGTTGTGGCTGTATGCCATATTTTTCTCTCTTTAGTTCTTATTCTCTATTCTTTATATATTTTATGATTAAAATCAACCAACAACAAATGCAGATGATATCCCATGCCTCCAGGTTGTTCTGGCCTGACCTGTCACAGTGGTCTGAAAAAAACAAGGTCTGGTATATTGGAGGATAGTCAAACACAATCAAATCCCTGTATGTCTCCCATGTTTGTAGTCATGCTCCAAAATACAGAATAGACATCTTCTACAGTGTGCATTTTAAATAATTATTTTAAAACATTTACTTGTTGATGTTAATAGGTTACATAAATTCCTGTTGGTGGCAAAACAATCCTATTTTTTATATTTTAGTTAACACAAGGTATATTGATGTCAATTAAGAAAAATAAACCCCTTATAATAGAAAATACTCAATCCCTGTATTGTATTGCATTTATTTATATAGCATTAAAAATATAGAGTGCTTTACAAGGCATAAACATTAAAGGGTACACACTTTGTATTAAATAGTGAGCATAAACACAGAGTAGAGTAGAGTAGAGCTGAAAGAGATAAAGGGGTAGCTCAAGAGAAAAGGAGGAGCCTAAAATGTAGTGGATGGAGAGGGCAATGACCTTTCAGGCAAAAGAAAAGAAGCAATTAGAGACACTAAATTAAGGTGAAAAGAAAAGGGAAGAAATGAAGAAGAGGAAAAGAAAATGAAAGGGACAGAGAAGGGAATTAAAAGAAAAAGGGAACAGGAGTGTAGAAAAAAACTAGACAAAGAGAGGGTAAAAGAGAAACACATGGGAGATAAGATAATAAGAAGAGAAAGCGAGGCAAGCAAGAAGAAGCTAGTAAAATAGAAAATATTTTGATGCACTACAACAGCGCAGTCCAAATTTTTATACATCACAATATAAGGTTCTCTGCAAGGCTCAGGTGCAGTAATGCATAGAAACCAATATGTTGTTTATGCCTAAAGAGCTGAGATATAATTTCAGCCTACAGTCATTTGCAGGAAAAATCCCATTTATTAAAGGTACTTGCATCAACATGTGCCTTGCACCTTATAGCTGTGCTCAGCATTGCTGCTTGTCATCTGCTTCTCACCCAGCAAACACAATCATTGGAAAAGCACTGTGGGTAAGAACATAGAGATTGCATCCAGAATTGCACTTTGCACACTGCGTCAGCAGCAATGAAATCACTAATTATCAATTATTACACAACCCCAGAATCTAAATAATTATACAACACTACAAGAAAAACAACAAATAAAAGATTGCATCATAGTCCTGTGTTGTTGTGTTGCTCCCTCCATTGCTCGTGATTTTGGTATAATTATGGTCTTCATGGTGTGACTGTGTGGAGGTTGAGCTTCTTTGAATTACAAATAATTGGAGTATGCTGAAAAGTATTTTCATTTCTTAAACACATTACAAGTCATTTCAATGGAATTATAATGTTGTGGGGATTATTTCTTTTCTCTTCTGCTTTACATAAAGGGGCACATTTATTAAAAGGGTGGTTCACCTTTAAGTTAGCTTGTAGTATGTTACAGAACGGACATTTCTAAACAACTTTTCAAGTGTTTTTCATTATTTACTTTTAATAGTTTTTTTTAATTATTTGGCTTTTTCTTCTGAATCTGTCAACCTTTCAACTGGGGGTCACTGACCCCATCTAAAAACAAATGCTCTGTAAGGCTACAAATGTATTGCTATTGATACTTTTTATTGCTCATCTTTCTATTCAGGCTCTCTCCTATACATATTCCAGCCTATTATTGAAATCAATGCATGGTTACTAAGGTAATTTGGACCCTGGTAACCAGACAGCTAAAATGGCAAACTGGAGAGGTGCTTAATAAAAAGCCAAATAATACAAAAACTACAAATAATAAATAATGAAAACTAATTGCAAATTGTCTCAGAATTTCGCTCTCTATCATACTGAAAGTTAACTCAAAAGGTGAACAACACCTTTAAAGGTCAAATTTTTCTGGTTGGGCTTACTGTCTGAAAAAGTTTTTTTTGCTGCCATTTTTTTTTCGACAATAATCCCGACAAAAAAAATTATTTATTGATTTTTTTTTTTTTTTATGGATATGATTTATTTTGCAACAAAAATGCAGAAATGTAAAAGTCAATGGCAGATATCCCTTTTACAATTGGAAGATGTTTCTTGCCTTCATCATCTTCGAGGGTTTCTGGCATTTTGACAATGGTTTTTGTGTGACAATCCGAAAAAGTTGTGGTAGTCGAGCAACGATTCAATAAAGTCACACGATTTGAAAAACACAATTTTCCTGCATGTGCTTTTTTTCATTCTGATTTTTTAGTAAAGAAAGTCCATTTGTGGTTGGGAGTTTGGTCAAATTTTTTGTTTATAAAAATTAGAAAACAGTTTTAATAAATACCCCCCTAAGTTTGTGACATTTTGGCTGTACATCATCTACTGCTTCATACTCTTGGTGCCTCTGTACCTTAATAGTCTTTCTTTGTAGTATTTCTTATTATTTCATATATCTTACTCTGACCTTTACATTTCAAGAGTCAAGACGATTAGATACATCAGCAAGTCCATGGCGGGAAATAAATTAATTGTTGCTGCTGTGGGTAGAAGAGTTGCTAGTCATATAATCTGTGACAGTTGCATAGAAAGCAACAACAGGCTAAAACAAAGGCACAAAAATGATGTTTGTGATATATGGTTGCATTATTTTTATTTCTATCCCTTGAATGAAAAACCACCAAAACAAAATTGTCTGCAATTTGTAGAAAAAAAATTAAAAGGTCATATGAACAGTAAGAAGTAAACAACATTTTCCGAGTGAATTGTTTGCTAACTCTGCAAAGAACACGAATAATATAACAAACGTAAAATGAAAAAAGCCGTGCAGTCCTTATTTTCTAGAGCTAGAACTTATCAACCATGGCTGAGGGTAGAAACAGGCATTAATACAGCATCTGACAACCAGGGAACAAACTCAGTAGTCGTGATAACCATCAGAATTCTTGCTATTTGTAGTTTTCTTCTTTTTTTTATTTGTTCTCAGTTCCATTTAATCAGCAGGACAACTTGCCTTTGTAGCAAAACCTCTTAGTACCCTCCCACCACATGGGTATATTCAGGCCAAAGTATGTGCAAATCGTAAGAAACAGGTGGTGGCTTGGCAAAGATTTACCATTTTGATACCCATTAGTTATTTTTGAAGGCCTCAGAACGCTAACCAAAGGCAGTGCTAAATGATATTCCTTTAAGCACTTAAGGGCAGAGTTCTGCACAAGTATCAGAGATATGCATCAACTCTTTTGGAACTCAAAAAGCAGCACAGTCCTATGCAAAGTAAAATGAAATTATAGTTTTCCAGTAAACAATGCTGTCATCATTTTTATATTGCTTCAGTGACTGAATCTACAAAATCAAAATCTCAGACTGGCACAGTTAGGGTAGATACAGCCAATTTCCTATTCCAGTGTAATTTTTTCTCAACGTTATCATTTCCTTTGTTTTCATGATGCAGTCTTGATCTGAGCACTGTTTTACAACTTACCAGAAGAAGGCGGGTTTTGATGAACATTAAGAATAATGGAAACAGACTATAATTTGGGTTAATTAGGGCAAGAACAATAGTGCTCAGCAAAAAGACGGTCTGAAGATAAAACAAGAAACCCCATATTGTGTAATTTGTAGATGAGTTGTTATTGTGCACTCCTTTTTTCACCGCCTGTATGTGGCCGCTGTGATGCATATCTTGTGATATCCTGCCCTGAATAATGCAAATGGTCTTGTACAGTTTGAAGACCTCCATAGAGTCCAAGAAAAGAGGGTTTTACTGCCTGTTCAGTTGCAGATAGGCAAGAGCAAAACAAACTGGAAAGAAAATGAGTTGAATATATCTCTTCAAAGTCTATTTTTCCATTCCTTTCACAAACAACTCCCTAAAAAATCAAAAGCTGTTAAAAAGATAACTGAAAATATGTTTTTGCCAAACCAAGACTCCAGGGTCACTTATCAGTGAAAAAGAAATAAACGAAGCATAGGTTTCTCAGCTCATACATCACATTGCCACAGTCATGCTAACTGTTCTAATTTATTGTACACTTGTAAAGGAAAGGTACACTATATATTACCCTATTCTGACAGAAGTATAAATCATGTTGCTGTTCAGTGGCTGGCTTGTTTTGTATGTATAGACTTGACAATTATTTCTTAACTCCCGCTCATGAACAGGAATGGGCAGAATAGGATTTTAACCCGTTGCAACGTTTCAAAATTATCTTTCTGGGATGTTAGTCCTGGCAAAAATGGCAAAATTACTTTGTTGTCAAATACATGTTTTGTTCTTGTTTTTAATGAATTCAAATAACTGTCGGGGGGAAGTGATACAACTGTATGGATCTGTTACACTATCCTGGAAGGCTTGTAATGTAACAGAAATAGGTAGTCTTATAAATACATTAAAATGCAATTGTTTGTATGCAAAATCCAAATATATTACCTCCACAACAAGTAATAGACAATAGCTATTTAGTCCCATGGTACCCAGGCCAGAATCTGGCATAAAGCACACTCCTTTACCTATACCCACAATACTTAATCCACACCACCTTATGAATCCATAATCATAATGGATTTTGCATTGTGGTCTTCACATTAGAGGTTATTATTAGTGTCCAACAAAAAAGTCTTTGTTTCAATAACTCCACCAGTGTCCTCAGGGCACTGGTGTATTCACACATAGTAGACAGAGAAGAGAGAAGGGAGACCCTGCCTCACAACAGGCCACAAAAATAAATGTCACTCAGATTTCTTCTTTTAATCGTTTTTCTTTATATAACTGTTTATATTGGTTCAGTAAAATATTCCAAAAAGTATACATTTTAAATAAAATGAATTCTGCATATTAATATTTTAATGGTAAATTTATTTTGGTAAAATATTTAATTCAGAATGTATAATCAGATGGACACATCCTTATGCCACCTGCTGCCAGTATGTGGTCACTGCATGGGTTACCATTCTGCAGGTATCTTTATCAGTTGTAATCCCATAACTTTGAAGGAATCATGACTTAAAATAAAAGTTCAGATCAAAGCACAGACACTGCAGGTATAACAAGTATAGCTCGAGCGTATTTTTTTTAAGATCATGGAAATAGTTTATGGCATAGCCTGTTCTAATTTCTTTACAAGGTAGATAATGATAGGTATGGTGTAATCACCATAATTATTGTAATTCCAGAAGCATTCAGAACTTACATTGACAAAGGCCTTTCTGTGCAAGTGAGAAAGGTCAGGCTGTATTTGAAGGATTGATTGTCTTTGAAGTCACTTTATGACATCTTCCATCTTTTTCAACTTTACAGATATTTCTGGTCACTACACTTAATATATGGTATTTAAGGACAATGCTTAGGCAAAATGCTTATTACTAAGAATATATTTTCGTTAAATTAATTACATATCAATTTCGATACAATGTCTAGTGCATAATAGTACACATTTTCAACTGCACTAAATAAGAATAGGTAAATGTCCTTTAAAGGGCATGTCAAACAAACTTTGTCTAATAAAAGAAAACATAATTCTATGCAACTTTCAAATATGCATTCACTAAAAAATGTCAGTGCTTTTAAAATTATTTGTACATATTTGTTTGTTTACTTTTCAAAAAACTTAAATTGTGTTTTTTTGTGGAGTTCCCCTTTACCAGTCTGAGCCATCAGGGCAGAGAATAAAATAATATAATATGTGTTTATTAAAATGATTATTATTATCAGAGAATGCCTCTGAAACCTTTCCAATTTGCCTAAGAGGGGGAAAAACAATCTTGGATTTATTTAATGTATACATTATTTTTATCAGACTTAAGGCATGGTGATTCAAATAATGGCAAGATCCCTTATCCGGAAAACCCAAGGTCCCAAGCATTCCTAGTAATATATCCTATACCTGTATTAGCAAGGAACAGCATGCAGTAGCAACAGTAGTGAAGACCCCAGGATTCCTAGCTATAGCGCTCACAAGTAATACTTTATTTCTCAACCATCCAGACTAGCTTACCAGTGCTGCTAAAAAAACAAAAACATTTTAGCTCCAAACATGATACATGAGAGACAACATTATTTATACACACTACCTATGAAATTGCAAGAATCTCTTGCAAAGAAATCTTCTGTGGCCCTAACTGTGTTTACTGCTCACATAACTTGTCAATAAACATGAGACTCAAGTTCTTCAAATTACACAATTCAATATTTTAGCATCTTGCAGAAATTGAATAGAACGAGCCCATTTGCCCAAAAATTCTCTTCACTTAGGGGCAGATTAACTAAAACTCAAATTAATATATTTTTTTTTTGTTTATAATCGTTTTAATGGAAAGAAATCCGACCAAACTCCCTTACACAATTTTAACTCATTTATCAATATTTTTTCTCAAAAAGATTGGAGTGACAAAACATCATGACAAACTCGCTTCTTTCGGATTATTGGAAGAAACTCCCACATTTTTCAGATTAACCGGCGCAGTTCAAAATGTAAAGAGACAACTTCAGGGACATCTGCCAATGACTTTTACATGATCGTTTCAGGTTTGAGATGGCGTATTTTCAGATTCAGATTTTTAGCAGCATATGATTTTTCCCCCTAAAAACCTTGACCAGAAAAAATTGAGGTTTAATAAAAGGGCCCCTTAGTGTACTGCTGCATTTGTGGATGTTTTATCATTCTATGGCATGGGGTCCTTTATCCAACCCTGTTATCTCCACCAAAGTGAGACAAAAGTACCCTAAATCCACTTGTGCTCACAATAGGACCAAACATTTTATATGACCCTTACAGGTCAAAAGACTTTGCCAAAGTAGAAAAAAAATTAGGCTTACAAACAGAATCCAGCTGTTTCATTTGTTTTGTCTGCAATGGCATGTTTACATTACGTTTCATGTCATTTGAATCCCAATGGCCCTATTCTGTATGAATAAGAGCATACCGGAGAGGTTAGACAAGAAGTTGGACAGGAGAAAGAATCAGGAAGAATCCAATTGAATACTGAATAATTTAATATCCAAAGTGAATTGCTTCATTTCAAATGAACAATTTAAAGAAGACTTTTTTTTTAAAAAGAAAAACAGGAGAAAATACAAACAGATATTTGCTTGTACAAAGACTTTAATATTTTTTCCTTAAGCATTCTTAAGCAAAAGAACAATTTACATTTTTTAAGGTAGAGACAAGCAAGCAAAAAATGTTGAACCTTTTGGCCAATTCTGCCTAAACCGGCCAATGTCTGAATGTTTACTTCAAATTAATCAGAATTCAGATCAAAATCTGTATACAGTCTGATTCCTGATCTGGTTTTTGACTACAAAAGAGACTGTATCTGGACCTATACTATACATTTGTGTAGGCAAATGATTGGTACATGCATTCAAAAGTTTAAACTAACAGTTTTCAAACGTATTTTATATATTTGTGAGAATTTACTCGCTGCTGCATATTAGAAGTCACATCAGAGTTCCATGACCTGTATGAAAACATTTGGCCTTTGCCCTCATGTTTTTATATAATCATGGAAGTCCTTGTAGCTTATAATATCCTTATATTTTACAATACAGGCTACATAATTCACTATATTATTAATAGTTGCTGTTTATTCTACATTTACAATGATCCATTAAATGGACACAAAGAATTCAAATGTGGCTTTATATTAAAGGGAGCCAGTAACATCATACATGTCATGAATTAAGGGTCTTGGCTAAGGTACACAAGTATTGTCCAAAACAACAGCAGAGATTGGTGTTTTTGGACAAAATTATTGTAGTCATATTTGTAATATGGGCTAGGGTAGAGTTTCTGACATTAAGGCAATGACACACGGAATTTCCAAGAGTTTTGTCAACTGATCTTTTTTTAGCTTTGCAGGCGGGTGGCAAAATGCTTTGAATAGTCCTTCATTCATTAGGATGAGAATTTCCTGCACATGCAGGTGCATGCATGGGTCAGGCAATTATCTCTCAAAAATTAGCCAATGGTTTAGACTGGACCAATCATCTAATATTTAACTAACCTTTCTACAGAAGAATATTTTTAAAATAGTAACTGTCTTGTAGAGGACAAATAAAATGATTCTTGTTTAAATAGCAAAGGAATATAAGGAATAAGGAATATTTAAAACACTAGACATACGGTAGCTTGATGAAAACTTTTAAGGTTCACATCAGCTCCAACGTTACAGGATAAAGTCTGATGAACAAATGTATTTCTTTTATCTATAAGTGTTACATACATTGTATAGGTGTCACTAATTAATAGGTAACAACGGAAATAAGGTTTCAGACTCAACCAATGGATGAGTTATATCCTGAAAAAGACTAAGGGCCATGGCCCTTTAATACTTTTACATCAATGATGGTGGGAAAAGCATTTTGAGAAGATTCGTTTCCTTTGGTAGAGAAGATTACTGTGGGCAACAACTCTCCTCAAAAAAAAAGGAAAGTTATGTTCCCACTAATTTTTAAACCATTAACCAGGGGACAATGAGGCTGTGATCATAAAATCCATGCAGACAAATAAAAGCACTCAACCCATTATTAATACAGGTATGGGACCTGTTATCCAGAATGCTCGAGACCTGGGGTTTTTCGGATAACGGATCTTTCCGTAAATTGGGTCTTCATGCCTTATTTCTATTTCAATTTAAACATTAAATAAACCCAATAGGCTGGTTTTGCTTCCAATAAGGATTAATTATATCTTAGTTGGGATCAAGTACAAGCTACGGTTTTATTATTACAGAGAAAAAGGAAATACTTTTTTTAAAATTTGGATTATTTGGATAAAATGGAGTCTATGGGAGATATCCATTCCGTAATTCGGAGCTTTCTGGATATCGGGTTTCCGGATAAGGGATCCTATACCTGTATATTAAGGACATTTTGTGCCTTACGCTACTAAAAAATGCCTTACCATTTAAACAAAGCTGGTATGTATGTTCATGTGATGCAATATATTTAAGATGACCAACTACATCAGTCATCCCTGGTTTGACAAGTCATGTTACATCACCAGTAGGATAGTAATGATAGACTTGTGTTGTGTTGATAGTAAAAATGGTGTATAATTAAAGTAAAAGTGTATAATTACCCACAGAAAAAGCCCTAAGCCTTGTAAAATGTATCAAATCTAGATTAAAAGGCACCAATCTGTACTGGGTCACCACTCTCAAAGACTGAAAAGAAAGTTACCAGAAAAAAAATGATAACTTCTATAAAGTTACATTGGGTTGAAAAAGACAAATGTCCAAGTTTAAAATGACCCCCACTGCATAAAGCATTGAACTGGGGGGGGGGGTCCGTGCCCACAGCATTAGGTGCCTGCAACCCCCCCCCAGCGTATTCATTCGCAGACAGCCATAAGGAGCGGGTCTGGGTATAAATATATACAGTATATATATATATATATATATATATATATATATATATATATATATATATATATATATATATATATATATATATATATAATATAGTTCACAAGAAGAAAGCACTCACGACTCAATTTTCATAAAGATAAAAGACCTTTATTCCATTAACCACATGTCTACGTGTTTCGATCCCAGAAACGCGTAGACATGTGGTTAATGGAAATTTAAAGGGATACTGTCATCGGAAAACATGTTTTTTTCAAAACGCTTCAGTTAATACATTTCTCAAAAGAGCAAACAGATTTTTTTATATTCAATTTTGAAATCTGACATGGGGCTAGACATTTTGTCAATTTCCCAGCTGCCCCCGGTCATGTGACTTGTGCCTGCACTTTAGGGGGCAAATTCACTAAGATTCGAAGTTGCGCCAGGCACAACTTCGCCGCACTTCGCCAGGCGCAGTTTCGCCAGCGCTCCGCAAATTCACTAAAATCCGAAGTTGCGCACAGGGGTAGTGTAAGGTTGCGAAGTTGCGCTAGCGTTGATTCGCTATGTAAAGCGAAGTTACGCTAGCGAAGGCTAATTTGCATAAGGCGCCAAATTCTAATTTCAATGGAGGAATACGTATCAGCACTTCAAATGCCTAGAAAACCTTCAAATCATCAAATAAAATTTTTTATTTTGCCCTACACATGTGCCCACTGTCTAGGTAAGTTGCCATGAGTCAGGAAATGTAGGGGGGAAGGAGGGGAGCCCCAAAAAAATTTTGATCTTTTTCAGCCTATCACCCATAATGTAGAAAACACGCCAGCGTTTTTTGGGACTTAGAAAAAATTTGGACTTTTTTTGAAACAATCCCTATCTACTCTATTGCGCTTCGCCAGGTCTGAGGTGGCGAAGGAAGTCTAGCGTAAAAGGTAGCGTTCAGTACACTGCGCAAGTTAGTGAATTTGCGTAGTTACGTCGCAAAGGGAAAATTCGCCTGGTGAAGCGTGCGAAGTAACACTAGCGAAACTACGCCAGCGTTCGTTAGTGAATTTGCGCAGTAACGAAAATGCCAAACGCTAGAGAATTAACGCTAGCGTTCGGCGCTTAGTGAATTTGCCCCCTAGGAGAGAAATGCTTTCTGGCAGGCTGCTGTTTTTCCTTCCCAATGTAACTGAATGTGTCTCAGTGGGATTTGGGTTTTTACTATTGAGTGTTCTTCTTAGATCTAACAGGCAGCTGTTATCTTGTGTTAGGGAGCTGTTATCTGGTTACCATACCATTGTTCTTTTGTTTGGCTGCTGGGGGGGGGGGTGATATCACTCCAACTTGCAGTACAGCAGTAAAGAGTGATTGAAGTTTATCAGAGCACAAGTCACATGACTGGGGGCAGCTGGGAAACTGACAATATGTCTAGCCCCGTGTCAGATTTCAAAATTAAATATAAAAAAATCTGTTTGCTCTTTTGAGAAATGGATTTCAGTGCAGAAACATTTTTTTTTCCCATGACAGTATCCCTTTAAGTTAATGGTTAAAGTCTTTTATCTTTTATGAAAATTAAGCCGTGAGTGTTTTCTTCTTGTGAACTGTAAATACATTGGTGAGCACCCGGCACTTGCTATCTCGATTGGTATGTGCAGATAGATGGAGGTATATATATATATATATATATATATATATATATATATATATATATATATATATATATATATATATATATATCTATATATATATATATATCTATATATATATATATATATATATATATATAAATAATACCCAAAATTATACAGGATACAGGTGACTAGTGATGTCATCATTTATAAATGGTGAGCAGTGATGTCATTTTTGTCACATGACACTAATACTTGTGTACTATAATAAAGTACCCCTCTGAGTTCCATGACTGTATAAAAGCACTCGGCCTACGGCCTCATGCTTTTATATGGTCTTGGAACTCAGAGGTTACTTCTAATATCCTTATATTTTACAATAGGGTACTCTATTCACTATATATATATATATATATATATATATATATATATATATATATATATATATATATATATATGTAGTATACATCTGTATAATGGAAGCCTTCCCTACCTATAATCTCACCCTCCTCCCCTGATAAAGGATGAATCATACTAAAGATTAAGAGATGAACTGAATGTTATATTCAAGACAGTTGCATTGTAAAATTTGCAACAAATATTTATTGTTGTTTTTTTTGCCATTTTTGAATTATTTAAATGTTTTTGTTCTGCAGCTCTCTTGTCTGGAATTCAAAATACTATCTGATAGCTAGGGTCCTAAATAGCTTGGTAGCAAGGCCATAGTTTATATCGTACACTGAAAGAAATACACGAGAGGGCTTCATTACAATAATAGCATTACTATATGGTCGATATTTGGCCAGTCTTTATTGGCCTTGCAAAAATACATAGGCTGGTAATTTTACCACAAAAGGTGGCAACCTGTGCAGACACCAGTGGCCCTGCTTGACACTGCCAGTCCAGTCTGCCTATGATGACTGATAAAAGAATAACGAGCAGTAAGAAGTAATGGCGATATAGTCGCTGTCTTGGAATTTCAAACATGTATTCAGCGTCTCTGTGTTTTGACATAAAACTCAGACAGACTGGCTAGATATAGCGAGTGAGGAGAGAGTAATGGAGGAAGATGAGAGCTGTAAACACTACAGAACATAACCATATTTATTCACTTCCTGGTCGGAGCGTGTAGCAGCCCTATTAACAATACCGGCGCTTGGACAAGACCACTATTGTTCAAGGGGGTCGGACTGTCATTCTACATACACTGCTGTTATGCATTTCATCGTACAGCTACTTCTGGGATCACGTTACGCTTACCATTACACGCACCCCCTGTTGCTGGTGATTTATTTCGCTTTACATAAGGAGGAACAGAAGCTTTTGACGTGGGAGGCGGGCAACATAGATTTCCCTCCTCCCCCATTGTTCCGAGGGCTGCTGGTGTCTCGCCAACATGCAGAGGGCGGAAAGACCAGTCAATGAATGAGTGGGAAGTCCTCACTAAACCATCTCGGCGTAACCGTGGGACTAATGAGTTCATTTCACTTACTTGATCCAGCCTAAGGGAGGGGGCGGATCACAGCACATCAAGGCAGGTCTAGAGAAAGGGTCAGCCTAGCAGACTGTCTCGTCTGCATTAGTCTCTCATCACTGTCTTTATCTGACCCTGATCAGGTCACAGCACAGAAAGGAGCAGCCTGTCGCCGCTGCCTGCTGATCGCTTGGTTACTCGCCTGTCACGGTGTTATGTGGGTTCTGGATGCCCGTATTACACAGTCCCCAGCGCCTCCCCTGCTCTCTGGCCCCTCATAGATTTCACAGCCCCCCCTTTCCCCTTGATGCTGATGCTTGTAGTGATATTACATGGCATACACATAGATATAGCATACAGACCATAGTGAGTACACCAGAATTATGGAGCTGAAATTAACCCCATCAGTCCTGGTGATATTGGAGTTTTGCTCTCACGTGCTGTTTCAATGAAACATTTGCTCATTGGTAATGAAACATCTCTGAGTCTTTATTAGCCATTATTCAGTAAGGCAAGCATAGGAATAAGGTGTACACGAGCGGTTTCATTGGCTCAGAGTACTGGGAGTTGTTAGAGTCGGCTGGGAGTTGTTAGAGTCTGCTGGGAGTCCGAGATACTGGACCAGGACAGGGAGTTGCCAGGGAATGACTGAGCAATGGGAAGTCACAAAGGCTGTTTGGGCACATTAACCAGAGCTGACCTGGAGTTAAAGGGTCCCTGTGAGAGATTCATGGGATTAGGAGGCAGAAAGAATTGAGTGGAGTGAGAAAAGCTTTCTGTAGGACTGGAACAGGTAAGGAGTCCAATGAGAAATGAATGTGATTACAAGAGAATTGCTACAAGTGAGAAACACACAAGGGCACATAAGGTTAGAAGAAATCCCAGCATGGGACATGCTAATCAGATCCAGACACCGGTCAGTTGGAGAGATGGTTAGGAAACACGGGGCAAGCTAAGAGAATGAAACACTAGTAGTACAGAAAGTTTGTTATAGGATACTGGCATTGAGGAAAAAACGAAAACACTTAAAGCACTAATTCTGAGAATAGTTCGGGGGGCAGGTTTGGGGCAGTACTACAAAGGGAGAAGGGGATACACTGAATACATTTTGGATGAATAATAAAAAGGAAAGGGTTGTAGTTCGAGTAGAAGGAAGGTAAATCAGGGGCAGTTGAAGAAACCGAGTACATAGTGATGCAAGGATTGCAGAGTCCATTAGTCCAAGGCAGTATGGCAACATGCAGGACAGAAAGCACTACCAGCTGCAATAGATAATAGGTTTCATAAACTGGCATATGGACCAGGGGTTCGCAGTGCTGAGTCAATCACTGTCGGTCACCCAGGAGTGGGAATTATAGCCAGACCCTAGCATAGGCATATGGAGATGGGGGTGGGGTTGAGGCAAAGGAGGCCACTTGTCCCCGTTTTCCTCAGGGAAAGAGCAAGAGCCCCACATCCCCATGATGGTTGGTGTTTGAGATCATAGCAACTGCCGAGTCTGCTAATGTTTCTGGAGCTGCTGCCTGGTTAGGATGCAATGAAAAGCAAAGCACTCTACAGCAGGAAAATAAATTAATAGAAAAATCAGGGGGCCATTAAAATAATAAATGTAAATAAGTACAATATACAATACAAATAAATATATGCAATCTGATTCAGTGTGCTAAATTAGCTTTTTTTTCTCTCTGTTTGTGTATATTAGTGCCTGCGATTTTGTGCATTATGTGGAGCATGGCTGTGGCTGCTGCACCAAGGAAAATCCCCAAATAACAGTTTGAACTGTTTATTAAATCTTAACCAAAGAAGTGGGCTAGAAATGTTGTACATTATGTTTTGTGCTTTTGTACCAGCCCAAGGCAACCACAGCCCTTTAGCAGGGAAGATCTGTGTCTCCAAAGATGCCCCAGTAGCTCCCCACCTTCTTTTCTGTTGATTCACTGCACATGCTCTGTGCTGATGTTACTTACTGAGCTTAGGGACTGACAAAATATACAGTACACATACAATATAAATGTTACGATATAAGGCTGATTAGTAATTAATATAGATAATTACTACATGGCAGCAAAGAAACCAGTGCAACTAGCACCAGAATTTAATAATCAGCCTTGTAGCTTCAGCTAATATTATAGATCAGCCTAATTTTCTGATGGATAATTTGTGATGACCCCTAAGCTTAGCTTCTCAACAGCTGCTCAGAGCCCACTGTGCATGTGAGCGTCATAGTCACTTTCCAATATGGAGACCCCCTGTGACAAGTTTGAAGTCCTGGATCATTGCTTCTATTGAGAAGGTGGAACTTTAGGCTGGTGCAATAAGTTCATTATATAAAATATGGCATTTTTAACCATATTCATTTTTAGGGTTTAGTTCTCCTAAGGCAATAACACACAGTGGGGACATTGCACATCCTGCAGGCAAAATGCCTGAAAGTACATTTCAGTCATGGCTTGGATAGCTGCATAAGATACAGTTTGCTTCTGTTTTAATGTATGGGGTGGGTCCATACCAACTATAGCCCCCCCCCCCCAAACACACACACACATGGTCTCAGGTTCTGTTGTATAGTAGTTACGTCACTGGTTACACCCATAGCGCTTACATTAATACAGGTTTTGAATTTGTGCAGCCAGGAATAACTGGACTGAGGCATAATGATGAACCCTTTCTTCCAAAATGATGACACCTATTATTGTGTTATGTATAGGACAACTCATTTCTTTTTTATTTATACACTTTACTTGAGCAGCACTTAATATCTAGTGATTGTATAGCTTAGGAAAATAGTTTGCTTTTAGTTAATAACTTTGCTGCACAATGGAAAATGTCCTGTGGATTCCTAAGCTACAGTGCTAGTGTGAGATCAGTGGAGGTGCCACTCTCTGTCTTTTATCTAAGATCAGTGACCTCCCCTCCCATGATAGGATCAGTGAAAATCAACGCAGGCTGTCTGCACACACCCCCGACACAAGCAGCAGAAGCAGCAGCAGCAGGCTCACTGGAATCAGAATCGGGATGATTAAGGCACGCTTGTGTGTTGGGTTAAAACACTGGAGGAGGGGTACAGAGGAAGAAAATATAGGAAACGGAAGCCAACCAAAAGTGTAATAGTAGCAGCAGTCTGTCCAACAGCAGCACCAGCACAGGGACCCTCCTCTGATCAGCCCCCCCTACTTGTCCTCAGCCCCAGCAGTAATCATACTAGTTAACACTAGGTGAATCGCAGCCTGCTCTCTGTTCTTGACTCCTCACTCTAAAACCTGCAACAGTCTGGATGCTATAGGACCATGCACAGCTGCTTCTCCACTGGCAAGTGCCTGCTGCCAATGTGCCTCACCTTTCCTGGAATTTCCATCACATTTACTGGCTGGATTCTTGTTCTCTCTTCTCTGGTTCAAATGTCTCTGGCATCCTCATTCTTGACAGGTAAAGGATTTGTTTTAGGGGGGTATTAATAGTGGCAGACATTGAATATATGTTTTTATGTAATGTACTGAATATACTCTTTTAATGAGCCATTTGGCTCATTTAAACATGTTTTTTTTTTATTCTGACTGGTCCTTATGATGATGATCTTGCTTTATTTGGCCATGTGGACAATAGACAACTCTGTGCTACTGCTCTTCTCTCATGGGGATTTGCATGTTTCTGTACATCCCATACAGAGAATCAGAAACGGGTTTGTGTGTAATGATACTTTCTGGCAGTTAAACAAATAAATATGTTTTTAAAGCAAATGTCCCTGTGACACTATAGGCATCCAGAGGGACAGGGGGCAAGGTGGGGGTGACGTACCCCCTGGTTTCTCTTCTCAAGCAGGACAAGAGCAAGGGCCCCAGGTCCCCATAATGGTATTTGAGAAGTTGAGCAGTTGCTGATTCTCTCATTTTCTCTTGATAACATTTCAGGATCTCTATAACAGCTTGATACTTGTTACATTGTTTCTTTTCATCCAGATACTGGATACAGGATGCTGAGTGCAAGAGAGAGTGTTAGAAAATGTTTGTGCTAAATCTTTTTTGTTTCTGTGTGTGTGATTGTGTGAATTGGTGTGCAGTCTGCAAAACTTTTTGAGTGTGAATGTTTGTGGTTGCAATGTCAAGGGAACCCACCAATTCCCAGTCTTGGTTGCTCTTTATTCTGTTAGTAGAAGGTAGACTGTATTATTTGTATATCATTTCCCATGAAGTCAGAAGTCCTGCTTCTAAAGTTACCAATAAGACTGAATATAAAATAGTGACTATTACATGCACCTTTTCATATAACACATGTAGTGGAGTCTTTTGACTTATATACTATATAAGTTACAGCTGGGATAGCAACATAAGTGACTGTTTGCTTCTGGTTAAATGCTTTTAAAAGAGATTAATATCAGGTGATGAAAGAAGGACTTTTATGTGTTATTTTAAAAAAGCCCTTTTTCTTGCAAAGGATAGTTTTGATTGTTGTAGTTCAGCGGTAGCCTAAGGGATGCAGGTGGGCCTTTAAGGTCTTATTTTTTAAGTGGCATAATGTATTTATACTGACTTAGGAACCCTCTGGCTGCAATGTGTACCGTGGTACAGTTGGGCTGCGTGCAAATAATCTCATTTATTCAGCTTTCTGTGGATCTGGAAGTCCTGCCTGCTTCCACTGGAAGTCTTTCCCTTCTGGAAGCTGTAGCTCAGCTAATTCTTGGGCCCTTTTACTATGCTGTGTACCTTGTCAAGTATGCTAAAGTACAGGGAATGTAATGTGATTATTTTTGCTTTTTGTAGGTGCAATATATATTTATTTCTAATTAAATGCTTATAATTATGTAGGGTATCTTTAAATTGATCATGCAGAAGCCTGAACTTTATTGTGGCTGCACTAGCATGCCCTTTATAGTTAGTGTGGCTACCAAAGGTTTGTTGTGGCCACAGAGATGAGATATTGGTATTCTAGCTTACTGAAATATATTTATGTATTCATGAGTAGTATACAGGACCATACTTGCTTTTGAGATGTCACTGTTTTCTACTGAAAGTTGAACTATTTCATTTTCTCCTGCATCTGAAGAATTGAAATCTGTAGAATGTTTTCCCCTGCTGCCTAAACACAACGAGGGAGGTTTCTAAAGGCTTTTCTCTCATCAATTATTTGTATTTAGTTCTTCTGATTTTGTAGATGCTGGCTCAGCATCCATAAGGATATGATATAGGTCTTGAACTTGGGCACCCACGAATAACAGAACTGTGGCATATGGATAGAGCCTTTCTTCCCAAATGATATCACTCACTGTGTTATGTATACTGAAACACGTTGTTTTAATTTACATACTCTACCCAAAGAGCACCCCCAGTTAGATAATTATTGAAACTGTGTACTGCTTGCTGGGTTTTAACAAGAAATTGATTTCTTACAAATCATCTCTCAAATATGGCGTACCATAACAGTTAATTATTGTATACAGGCTTAGTCTAGGAAAACAATTTGCTTTTGGTTAATGATTCCCCCCACCCCTTACCCTGAAAAATTTCCTGCGGACGCCCATGCAGGCACCTAGGGCTATAGTGCAAGTGTGAGATCAGTTGAGGTGCCACTCTCTGTCTTTTATCTAGGATCAGTGACCTCCCCTCCCATGATAAGATCAGGGCAAATCATCGCTGGCTGTCTGCACACACCCAGACACCAGCAGCAGGCTCACTGGATTCACAATCGGGATGATTAAGGCACATTTGTGTGTTGGGTTAAATCACTGGAGGAGGGGTACAGGGGAAGAAAATATAGGAAACGGAAGCCAGCCCAAAGTGTAATAGTAGCAGCAGTCTGTCCAACAGCAGCACCAGCACAGAGACTGTCCTCTACTCTTATCAACCCCCCCCCCCCTTGTCCTCAGCCCCAGCAGTAATCATTCTAGTCAGCTTTAGGTGACTCGCAGCCTGCTCTGTTTTTGATTCCTCAATCTAAACCTGCTACAGCCTGGATGCTATAGGACCATGCACAGCTGCCCATCCACTGGCAAGTGCCTGTTGCAAATGAGTCTCAACTTTTCTGAAATTCTCATCACATTTACTGGCTGGATTCTTGTGCTCTCTGCTCTTGCTCAGATGTCTCTGGCATCCTCATTCTTGACAGGTAAAAGCTTTGCATTAGGGGCATATTTATGTATTATTTATGTATTTTGTATTATATGCATGTACTGTAGAGTAATGTACCGAATTTACCTATATGCCATTGTGTTTACGATTTTAAAGTACCAGTATAAAGCAGGACTGGTATTTGTTTTGATCATAACCCTGCATATTGCCATACCACATGCTTGGAGAATTAGATATCTTTGCACTAATGCTCTTATCAGTCTTTCCCATTTATGTATATTCCATACATGATGGGTTTGGGTATCAGGCAGTTGCAGAATTAAGTTCTTTTTGAAGGACATTATTCCTGTGGCACTTGGTGCACAAGAAAAAGAAAGAAAACCTACGTTTAAGCTAAGTAAGTAGTGCTGAGTTTCAAAATGCGATTGCAGAGTGAGATAACACTAAGTTGATCATAGGCAAGGTCAGGAGAGCTAAAGAGCTCTTGATGGAGTGCAAACTGGTCATTGATCATGAAACGTTTCAGGTTCAGAGCCAGTGTCCTGAGAGCCCTGTCTTCTTCTAAAAACTTCACTGTGCCTAAAAAAGAAACACAACAAAAAGAAGCATGTCATAACTACACACACTTTTTTTTCTAGACAGGATGTGTTTTGTTAACTAATTGAAAGCTACCATAGATCAGTCAGCTTGGCACAGTTATTAAAGATGTGTCTCTGAGCACCAGATGCCGTGTAGACATCCTGCTAAAATAGATATGTTTGGGGCATGTAATAGTAGATTCAAATATTTTGGTACAGAAGTTTACAGCTCAATTACTAATTTATGCTAAACTGTCTCAGTTCATTTTAGGCATTACATACATAATGCTACAAAAGTGATAAGAAAACTCTTTCTTGCTGTCTGACTAGGAGATAGATGCCTATTATTTCCCCATACACATTCTTTACTGATATTGTAAAAGTTGTGCTGTATACTAACAGGTTCTCTCCAACCTGCATAAGTCTGTGGTATAAAGAAGAACTACTTTTAACCTCTGCATTGCCAGTGGGTGTATAAATGCATTTCAATTATTGCTATCCTTTCTGCTGAGAATTGTATCCACCATGGGTACTGTCTCAGCTTGAATACTTTACTGGTCTTTGTGTAATTTGTTGTCTTTCTGTTATTCTCCAAGGATCGATCGCCAAATGCGAAAATGAGGGAGAAGCCCTACAAATTCCATTTATCACTGATAATCCTTGTATCTCTTGTGTGTGCCTGGTAAGTTTGGACATTATTATATTATTGGAATTCACAGCTGAAGCCATAACGTATAAGAGCTAGTGTACAAAACTCTAGCTGATTGATGCTTTGATGTACTATGTTTCTGCAATGAACTCACTGCCTTTTCGTGTGAAAGAGTTAATGCATGCCTTACAAAAGCCCTTCCATTCAAGGCAGAATGGAGTTAGTATAAGTTGTTTGCACTGCAGCAGATATCCGATCCATGGGAAGATATGACATAAAGTCTCCTACTTACAACCTTGGAATAGGAAAGCAACAGTGAAGCTATGTAAGCTCTGTCTAAAGAAAGACAATGCTTTAGGAAGAATTTGCTTTAAAGTATACATTCATAATTCAGTGCAAGTGTTTTCACTACCTTTTCCTGAAAAAAAATATATTTATATAAAATGCTTTTGCAAATGAATATGACTTTTTTTTTCTCTCCTTCTCTGTATATCTTAATCTGCAAAATAGCAAATAAAGGCAATGGAAACTTAAATAAATTACTGCATTGATTTCTACCTTGACCTTTGTATCCAAGGCTGTCTTTTTGTTTTACTGTTTTATATGCCTCTGCTTTTTAGTTTATGTGTACCTTTAGCCTTACATTGTTTTCATACTGATTTTGTGACGTACACCTTTTATATGCTGTGTATGTAAATGCAGAGGATGCAATATAACTTGGTCTTACACACAGGTGTTTTGTGTGTGTGTTTGATGCATGTTTTAGATGCAGGTTTGAGCTCACCGAAACACATGATTCTATTTTAGGGGTCTTACATAAGGGTGTTTTGTGTGTTTGACATGCTGGTTAGAGTACACATAAATGCATTAGCTAATTGATTCCATTATTTCCTGCCTGTTTGTACTCCTGTACATTTATAGCTGTATTACTGCAATCAAGTTTCATTGCGCTTTTTTTAACACAATGTGCTGCATTTCTTATATTTATCATTTTAGTGTTATTTAATCTGTAGACTTTGACAATAATATTCTTACTGTTGATGTTTAATCCGTAGCTCCCAAATCGGCAGCAGACAATGTGGGCTAATATAGATGTGAGTTAATTTATCTGGAAACCTGGTATACAGTACATATAGTTCTGAAATACAGTAATGCCAGTAACAGTGAAGCCCTATTTAAGCAAATAATTCTAATTTTTAGACTGATTTCCTTTTTTCTCTTTAATAATACACTACACTTGACTTAATGTGGACTAAACTGTCATAAGATTGTGGCACACCAGGCATGGTGATCAAAATTACTGAAAGACCCCTTATCTGGAAAACCCAAAGATCCCATGTCTGTAGTGAGTAATACTGGAGCTTTTTATGGAAAAGTATTGTTTTTTTTTATATTTTTCAGTTATGATGTTGTGAATCTTAGGGGAAAGTGTGGACTTAGTCACAGGGGTACATTTACTTACGTGCAAATTTTCACTTTGGAAGTCTCCCCCAGACTTCAGACAGCTACATCAGACGTTATTTTGTGATGAATATGCGTATTCATCAAAATACGCAATTATGTATCAGTAAGAGAACATTGGGCTACTTTCATCAGCGATGATTCGTTGGTGCGAAAATTGTTCTTCCTAGCGAAACTACGTAACGTAAATTTAAATTCAATGTGTACAGTATATAAAGGACATATGTATGTATTTATAAGTGATGTTGGTGAAATTGCTGGAAGTGGACACTTTTTATTAAAAATGTCCAAGGAAGCAAAATGAAGACAGAGATCCTCTATTGTCCTAGGCCATGAGCTCACCCTAAAACAAATGTGGCATGAGGTTCCAATGTTTAAAAAAGTGTAAACATGTTATTTTTAACAGTTACAAACATAATCCCACTTTAAATATGAAAAAAGGCCAGCTTTTTTACTTTTGCTTATGACTTTTTTTGGAATACAGGATATGATGTCACTGATATAATAATGTTGAGGATTTAGCTTCATTGTATTATTTTGCCAGTCAGAACCTGGTGATAGATTAGCGGATTTACGATCGTTTGCCTCAGCGAAAATTCGCCTGGAGAAATGCAGCGAAAGTTTTCCAGCAGCAGGGTAATTCGCTAGCGAAGTGTGTCACTCATCTTTTAGTAAACAGGCAATATCGCCACAAGTTTTTAGCGAGAATTTGCTCTGCTAGTTATTGGAGACTATTAGAATAATTTACAAAGAGAATGCTGAAAGGTGTAGTTCTGCCGTACATTTTTATGCCTTGTCTGATAATTAACTTCTAATCTCAACCATACACTCACTAAATGAAACATTTTATTGACTACCCCTGATATTGTGAATGACACTCCCATTGTCTAACTGCAGAACAATTTTAAATCAAACTGTACTTAAAAGAAATGTTTACAGAAGTTTTATCGGATGTTTCAATATGTGCTTGCTTGTGTGTATAACTTTAAGCAAACACTGTATTAATTATCCCTAATACTCATAGTATGGCTCATTTCTTATTTTTCCACTGCAGTTTATACAAACACCCAATAGAAGATAAAAGTAAACTATGCTAGTTATCCACCGTGCAGCCAAGTTTATTGGTTTATTAACATGTGTTAATGAGTAAGAGTCTAATTTTTACAAGTCATAAAAAGCTTTATTTTTTTTATTCTTTTCAACACAGTATAAATCTTTATAAAGACTTGTTAGGTAGGGAACACTAAAGCCAAAATGTTTATTGTTTAAATAATCTAGTTTTTGGAGTTAACAGCTAAAAAATAGACTGCAAAGAATTATGGTTACCAAAGACTTCTTGCTGGCATGCAACTTATACTCGTCAAAGGAAATGCACTCTCTTCGGTGTAGTGGAACTCTTTATTTCCCATTTTCCCATTTTACACTGACCAGCAAAGGGGACATATGCTTGTAATTTCTGTTCAGATTCATTCTTTTCAGATTCAGGTACTTTGAAAACACCTTTGTGCCACCTCAATGATCACAGAGGTTCTCTCCCTACAGAAAATCTGTTCTGCCTCCCTTTAGTATCTGGGGGAACCAACCCAAATGTGAAAGGTGTTGCAACTTTCTCCCACTACCCTTACAGTCAATTTTCATTGTAAATCGCTCTTTCAGCCAATGAATTGAATTAATGATTCAGAACAGATAAGCGGATTAGAGACAGTTAGCCATTGCCTCTGAGATCTCATCACACACTACTGTTCATTTTGCTGATGAGCCTAGCAAGCATATCCAGAGGCAATCAGCCAATGTGTGTCTAGGCTATGACAGAACAGTAGTATATCTCCCAGCATCCTCTAAAAACAAACAAACTCAAAGAGTCATAGTTTCACAGTAGTTACAGTGCCACAGGTTAGCAGTTGTTGATTGTAAATCATTTATCAGAATCTCTGTGGCTTATAAAAACCTTTGTTTTAACCAATAAAATATCCTTAACGTTATTCTACTGGTGTAAAAAATATTTCGATTTGTGTTTGTATTATAATAAGAACAAATGTGACTCCATATAATTAGCTTGTTTCTGAATAATGCAGCTCTGATGGGAGTGAATAAGAGAAGTTAGTTATAGACCTTTAGATGCAAAAAAATGTATTTTCTTGCTGCTCATAATTTGTCTGACAATCAGACCTGATGTTATGGCAGGAAAGGTAGCTTAGAGTCTTTGTGGCAACAGTAGAAAATGTCTTAGTGATTCAGTTACTCTGAATCACTAACATGTGTCTCAGTTAGTACATTCTTGTATATATGGTCTCATAGGGGCTTTGGATAACATTTTTAAACCACATGAATGTTGCACATCTGTCCCAAGCCAAGAAAAAAGAGACAAAACCATCAGGTTCTTCCTACTTCTCATTATCCTATGGTTGGAAATGGCAATTTTGCATAAATAAGCTGGCTGTAATTGTTGTCCGACATGTGAAAATGAGGTTGTAATACCTGATCAGAAGACCATGTTGCAAGGATCACTTTGACCACAAAACAGAACTTGTGGGTCAACGAGAACCCCAGGCAGTTTGCATTATGATTGCTACACACATGGCAGTTTAAACATCAACCATGCTCCAAGCAGATTTTTATGGGGAAAAAAACTTGGGTCTACATTTAGAGTTTTTAGTGTTCGATGTAAACAACTGAAAAAAAACCTGCATGAAAAAAGCAAAATTAACTTTACAGTAGCATCTTTTTTATATTACAGTCACCCCACAATATCCTGGACTGCCTTGGCACTTAATGAGTTAAGAGGGGAAAGACATTTGTAAATTGATTCATATCTTGAAGGTGTTGCTGCCCCCGCCTGAAGCAATTGCATTATTACAACACACAGATGCAGAGAAGAGCTGTTCTGTCATTTAAATTGCATAAATTGCATATCCCCTGGCAAAATGGTCAGGACCTCATTATATCACAATCCACAATTTTTTAATTTTACTGTATTCATCTTTTGGAAAGGAATCAATTATTCTTTTTAAAATTAAAGTGGAAGCCTGAAGGGAAAACATGGGACCTTCGGAATAATATAAAATATTAAAATGTATAATTACTTCCTTACTGTCTAAGGCTCAACATGACATCTCTGTCTTATATTAGATGAAAAATTAGCATTTTGTACTTTAAGGAGGACCTGGGCTGTTTTCAGATTCCATTTTACATTTTTTGCAGTTTTCAGTTGTTTTAAATATCTAGTTTTCATAAAATGTTGTTTCAAAATTGCTGTGGTTTTGGTTTACTTTCTGTTTCTCACGTTTCTTATCTAAACAATTAGTGCTATGGACATTTGTATTGCAAATGTCAGTTGCTGAGATTATCCACATGCTTTTGACTGCAGTGGGAAGTAACAAGATCACAGCTTCCCATAACTGCACAAAAATGACCCCCACATTATGCGGGGAGCAACCTGTTCAATGGCCACGGGTACACTAGATCTTCGAGGTTCTAAAGACTGCAATATTATGAATCATATATGTTCACATAGGATCTGTGAAGCTTATGGGTGAAGGATTTGCTATGTAGCTAAAATTTCATGTCAAGTATAAGAGGATTGCACAGAAATAACAATAGACATCCAATCTAAAGGCACCCTGGCACCTAATCTGGAAGAAAAAAGCAGCTGGAAATTTGGTGTACGTTGAAATATCTTGTCCTCTGCAAGCTAAAAGCAGCAAGCACATACTGTCTGATATGATTTATATTCATTTCTGCCAGTGGATATTTTGCAGAAAGGTTCCTGCAGTGTTGTTGAGGCAAACCCAGTCCAACTATTGCAATGCTGACAGCATATACTGACATGCTATCAGGCTACATAATTTGATGAAGTCATATATAAAATATAGAGAAGTTACTCACTATTCTAAACCATATATTATACTTGGATGGCTACATTAATCCCCTTGACCTCTTGTTGGACAGCCATAGACTTGGTGGCACAAAACTGTGCACCTTCGAAAAACAATTCTTTCAAAATGTTTAACATGTATGAAGCTCTTTCGTGAAATTATTTCTTCTATTTGCTTCTGTATAAATTGATTTCATGTATTCAACTAAGGCATGCATCACAATGTGACCAGATTGCCCAGTGTGGTCCTGTTTTTTTTTTAACAAGTTACACTTAGTAGTGCTTATCTACTCGTGTGCTATATTAAAGCCCTTTGTACATAGTGTGAGTATCTCTTTCCAGTGCAGACAAAGGCTTCAACAATGAGACACATGCTGAATTTGATTTTAACAAATTGATTTCTTCTATGTTGAATCTCTTTGAGAATATAAATTAACATTTCTGAACCTTTAATACAGTCTAACATAAATTGTGTTTTTGGTTTACTTATATTTCACTTATTTATTCTAGCTTAGTTAAAATATCCAAATCCCTTTTATCTTACAATTTTGTTTCTCCACATTCTGCCAAAGAGTGATGTAATTGCTGGCTCTCCATGTGGTCATCATGTTACAGGTACCATATGATTTGTTCTTTGGAACTTTAACACCTAAAATGTTTTATGAACATATATATATATATATATATATATATATATATATATATATATATATATATATATATATATATATATATATATATATATATATATAGCGCGTCAGGGCTCAGTTAAGAGTACCCAGCACTGATGTCACCCTGGAGAGAGAAGGGGGTAAATAGCAAACAAAAATAAGTAAATAAGTTAAAACATCTGCTTGTGTGAATACATATGTCACACTAAACCACAGTCTTTCAGAGTTCTGTCAGAAGACCACGTGAATGGAATGTTTTGTATAAAGCAAGTACCTCAAAAGTGGAAAGTTCTTGGGAGCAGCTACAAATTGAGAAAAACGTTTACAATGTCAAAGTGTATTTCGTAATAATTAATGGGTTTATGTATGAAACACGGTGCCTATTTTCTATTGCACCAAGGGACATTTGTAAAATATTACTACATCTCAAAATATAATCAGAAAATCTTCATTTTGCTGAGTATTGTTTTCCTATATTTAAAATCTTTTTTTCTTCCAAAATGTTGGTCGAAATACTACCTGAGTCATGTAAGGAGTTTCAGTGATTATAAAGTATTGGTGAATTACAAGTTAATACAGTATTTTATCACTGGCTAATCTTAGAAAGTATATTAACCAATGAGTATGACAGCATAGTATCTGTAGATGTGACTGGCAATAATTGGCCACAACCAGGCAATTATATTTATTGTACATTAAAGCACAAATCATCTTGTTCTTTAATGTAATAATATAAATAGAGTAGTTGAGGGGTGAAAGAGGAAAGGGAAATCGAATTAGAATTTTTTAAAAAAATTTAATAGAATTTGGATAATTCACCAGTCGAATTTAACAGTATAGACAATAAAAAAATTTGAAAATTCGAATTCTTATTTTTAATTCAACCCTTAAAGGGATAATGTCATGGGAAAACATGTTTTTTTAAAAATGCATCAGTTAATAGTGCTGCTCCAGCAGAATTCTGCACTGAAATCCATTTTTCAAAAGAGCAAACAAATTTATATTCAGTTTTGAAATCTGACATGGGGCTAGACATACTGTCAGTTTCCCAGCTGCCCTCAGTCATGTGACTTGTGCGCTGATAAACTTTAGTCACTCTAGTCTTCACTGCTGTACTGCAAGTTGGAGTGATATCACCCCCTCCCTTCACCAGCAGCCTAACAAAAGAACAATGGGAAGGTAACCAGATAGCAGCTCCCTAACACAAGATAACACCTCCCTGGTAGTTCTAAGAAAAACACTCAATAGTAAAAGGCCCATTGAGACTCCTTCAGTTACATTAAGTAGGAGAGATAACAACCTGTCAGAAAGTAGTTCCATCCTAAAGTGCAGGCACAAGTCACATCACTGGGGGCAGCTGGGAAACTGACAATATGTCTAGCCCCATGTCAGATTTCAAAATTGAATATAAAAAAATCTGTTTGCTCCTTTGAGAATTGGATTTCAGTGCAGAAGTCTGCTGGAGTAGCACTATTAACTGACGTGTTTTGAAAGAAAACACGTTTTCCCATGACAGCATCCCTTTAATAAATTTGCCCTTAAGTATTTAGTTTTTTTGGCAGGGTTGAAAAATAAACAAATAAATAAAATACATATATACATACAAGTACAAGAGCACAGCTTATTGTGTGCACATAACCTTTAATAACATTACACTTTATGGGGCACATTTACTTAACTCGAGTGAAGGATTAGAATAAAAAATACTTCAAATTTCGAAGTATTTTTTTGGCTACTTCGACCTTCGACTTCGAATCGAACTAAAAATCGTTTGACTATTCGACCATTTGATAGTCGAAGTACTGTCTCTTTAAAAAAAACTTCGACCATCTACTTCGCCACCTAAAACCTACCGAGCATCAATGTTAGCCTATGGGGAAGTCCCCATAGGCTTTGTAGCCAATTTGGGATCGAAGGAAAATCGTTTGATCGATGGATTAAAATCCTTAGAATCGTTCGATAACAGGAAATGCGGTAAATCCTTCGACTTTGATCGAAGGATTTTACTTCAACGGTCGAATATCGAGGGTTAATTAGAGTTTGCCTCTGCTTTGACATCCTCTATGAACTACAGAACTGCATCATTTACTGGGCATAAATTCTATCTGAGAATACCACAAAACTTGCAAGCAATATAGTAGCACAGTACTGTTTGCCATGTTTAGATGAAGAGACTATTTTTTTGTTGTACTATGTCCTTCTTTGACTGTCCTATGTCTGATTATTTATGCAATATGATCATAAATCATAGCCCAAATCCGTTGTGTCCAGCTTTGTTCTGGTTATCTGAAAATACACAGTGAAAATGTAATTATTATTGGATTAAATAGCAACACTGCACATCTACAGTCATTCACATCCCGGGAAGATTAACAGAATTGTGATATATAGGTTGATATATGAGCTTTTGTAATATCTGATTGGTAGGCTGCTTTGTTTTCATTAAGACAAAAGTTACCGTTTACAATAAATGCAGGAAATTGCTGTTACTTTGACTCTGAACTCTATGTGCATAAGTCTGCAAAATAGCAGAGCAAACTACCCATTATAAAATGAACGAATTGTTTTTGAAAACAGTGTAGGCCTCCGATTGTTTAGAACTCTCAGTACCTTTTTCCAGACAAGACATAATTGTTGCAATTATTTAAACATCGCCCTTCATTATAAACTCAAGTTTAATTGAAAACATATTGCTGGTTTTGCCCTGAAGATTCTGTGTGCCACACTGTTATTCCAAGATCCTATTTCCAGTTGTCTGTTTTACAGCACAGTTAAAAAGGTCTGTTACAGTTCCCAGATAACTATGCACAGATTCACTAAACAGTACCCTTCAGCTCTCATTTATTTCACTGAAAGTTGGGTAATGCAAAACCACTAACTTCTTACCTGACAGTCTGAAAGAGAGATCAGACTAATTTGCCAAATGTAGGGTTCTAGTTCCCCAGCACAAAAAGTATTTGTTTTTATTTCTTTTTAAAATTAATTATAACTATATTTGTCATAAGGGAAGTACACAAATTAGCTTTTTAGTAAAACAGATATTATTTTACTTCTAATAATCTATTTACTTATGAGTGGAAGATTGTATACTGCTTACTATGACTTATAAAATAAAATATCTCTTGAAATTATCACAAAAAGATGGGAGAATGCTTGTAACATCATTAGTCGTTTTTCCCTTCTTGACCAAACTGGCCTACTGACGTTCAATTTATCAATGTATGGGACCAAAGCAATATGATTTTTCTGTTCAGTATCCATTCAAAATTGGACATATGGCAGGGTGGATATTCTGATGGCTATGTATTAAGTATGGTATTGTAACCGCACAGGTCCATGTCATTCAAATTGTGTACCAAACATATCCAGTTTAGATCCCCTCATTTTTGACCAAACCAGCCCCAGTGCTACTCATTCATCTGCCAATCTAGTTTAGTGGATCTCATAGAGCATCATAGAGCATTGTCATCTTAGAACCAGCTTATTGAACAGTACCATACCAGTCGGACTGGGATGCCAGGGGCCCACCAGAAAACCTTAGACCACGGGCCCACTTTCCAAACTATTATTCCCCCTCTCCTCACTCAACCTCTTTATTCTCCTAGTCTTTTATCTCTACATACTATACTCAATTCTTCCATTATTAAGCCTCTTAAAGATTTAGGCAAGGACCATGAAATAGGCCAAATGATTAGAAGCAAAAGGGCCCACCGGACGTTTTCGTGGTATCCCAGTGGGCCAGTCCGACACTGGTACCATATAATTTTCAAATTTCAATTTACTTCTCAAAGGCAAAAGATTACGAGATCCAAAATATGTTTATCCCTGCTCCTGATGGCTGTGACTTCGTGCAACGTGGTTCCTTACAGCTGCATTACATTCAGCTTGTGAGCAGCAAAGTAGGGCACTGTTCTGGGGTTCTTGGTTTGTTTACAGCTAGGCTACTGTCTGCAAGAAATGTATATATTCTCTCTATGTCTGTGGGTCGGTTTCCTCCAGGTACCCTGGTTTCCTCCCACTCTCCAAGTAACATTCAAGAAGGTTAATTGGCTCCTGCTAAATATTATATGATATTGACCATAGTATTGGCCAGATTCAGTTCAGAAAAAGCTTTCTCATGAATAAGATTCAATTTGAGGAGAAAAAACTTTTCACCTAATTCAGTTCCAATTTTTTCATAAACCGTGAGATGTTTTTCTGAATTGATTTGCATCTCAAATTGAATTGCGTCCATGAGTTTTTTCATGATAAACCTTTTTCTCACTGAATTTAATTTGGCCCTATGTGTGAGAATGTGATAATGACCTTAGATAGTAAACTCAACTTGGGTCTGATATCAATGATGCATAATCTCAGTAAAGCACTGTGTGTTGGTGCTATATCAATAGAACATAATAATCTGAGCAGCTGCTAAAGGTTTTCTATACAAGGCAGAGGGCATGTAGGCTGATCTACAATGTCTGGTCCAGACACTGTTAGACTTTACCATAAGGACCATACATTTTTGTGAATTAAATTGTAATGAACTGTGTAATATTTTAAAATTGGAGTGAATGTTTACAAATATCTATGCCCTGTTTGTTTAGCAAACAAGGTTAAAAAAAGGTAAAAAATAAGGACCAAAACATTCACCTATTTTTGCCCGATTTTGCTTGCATTGCTCACTTCTTCTGCATGATGATGTAGTTTATTACAATTTTCCTTACAGTTTCAAGTGCATCACTGAACTTTTAAAAATACGTTTGCTTGATAGTCTCTTAAAATGTGCCAGAGGCGATTACATAATCATCTGGAGGGAAAGATGCACTTTCTGCTGCTACTATATTTGTCTGTGGCTAAACAAAGTTCATCTTTTTTCTCTGTCCAAGTGTAGCATTTTAATGTTTAGGTTAAAACTGTTCTTAAAGTAGAGAAAAAAGATCTTATTTGTCCACTCTTATTTTATTGTCTTCTTAATCTGGGTCTTATATTAGCACTGCATGCCATTTACTTCAGCTCAGATTCGGTTTCATGCAAAAGATGACATAACAATACTTGGCAGACTGATGCTGATTTCTGTGTGCCTTATGTTTATTATAAAAACGAGTGCACAGCCTATTCTACATCAGTGAGAAAAGCAATGCAAGTGATGTCCAACAATATCCTTAAGGTTAAGACACCTACTTATTAAAATGTGTTTTTTGTGGAAGAGCCAACTGTTAAATTTAATTTTATTAGACGACACCAAGTAATTACATCATTTGATGGAAATAACCTTTTGATTGTAAAAATTAAACTGTAAAATCTATTCCTACAAGCTGTTGTGGTGTCATTGTCTATATTCCAAGCTTAGTGATGTTACTTATGTCTCATGGCTCTTTGAGACATAATTCAAACTTGTGGATGATAGGAATTCAGTTTGCCCTGCTATAAAATATAAAGAAATTAGAAGTCACCTTGGAATCCCATCACCTGTAAAAAGAAACATGGGCTTAAGCCTTATGCTTTATATTCCTTAATAAACTACACTGTAACTCTTTATCTGCCCATCTACATTTTAAATAACATTGATGTTCAGAAGGTTAAAGTAAATGACCATTGGTGTGCGTTCATGTGTCACCACTGTTCCTCCTCTAGGTATAGGTATATTGCCAGTACACTCATAGATCCCAACCACAGTTTTTCACTAAAAGAAACCTCTTTCTTTAGGGGTAAAATCTGCACCTTCCAAGATTCTATAGTAAGGGAACAGTACAGCCATACCATACATGGACCAAAAATTAGGCAAAACTGTTTTAGAATACCGTACATATAAGGTATACAGTACTACAGTGAATTCAGCTTTTATAAAAAAAAAAAGTGCGAGAGCATTCATTAAAATCTAACTGTAGAAAAAAATGGAAAGCCCTAAAATACTTTTTACATTTCATAAATTACAGAAGAATGCTGGCAATATATTTTCATAAGTGACTGGGCTTTTGTGCACCTGATGTGCCAGTGGTATCATTAACTGTAATCTAGTGCCTGATGGTTATTCATGGGTCAGGAATCACATAAAAAGCAGGTACACTGGATTGGCATTATTGATTCATGGTGAGTTCAGTTCTGCCAAATACTATCACAGAATTGAAGCTCAGTTACTCACAAATAAAGCCCAATTCCATTCATAATAAGTCTAAAAAGAATCCAAACGCCATATGCCACACATCAAGATTTCACCTTCCCTGTTGTTGCAACAAGATGACTATGGGTTAAAAGCACAGATGAAAGAGTATCCAGTATAAAAATGCTATATATATATATATATATATATATATATATATATATATATATATATATATATACACACACCCCATCTGTACATACTGTACCACATTAAATTCATTAAATATTAAAAGTAAAACTATACCTTCAGAATGAATACTTAACCAACAGATACAAGTGACATATTAAACATAGATAGATTAGAGTAACCCATTAAATTGGCTTATATATGTCCTTTAACATCTTTTACCATGAAGTATGTGTTCTCCCCCAGAGATCACCTGACGGGAAATAATGCAGCTCTAACTGTAACAGGAAGAAGTGTGGCAGTAATAGCGCAGCTCTGACTATTCATTAGCTGATGTAACCTAGCATGTATATGTGCTCTTGGCTTGTGTGAGAGCACAGTAAGTCATTTGAGCTTGGGTCTCCTTTACCCGGGCCCGGATTTCCTAGAGCCCGCCATCTATGTCATGCACCCCTGTATGTGTGCCAGATTGCTGCAGCTCCCCAGTGCTAATTATGATGTGGCTGGGCCTGCCACTACCAGTTTAGTTTAACATCTGCATTCTTTCCAGCTGATTCATATCATTATTAAGGACTCGGGCCCAAAACTGCCAGCATACTCCAGGTGAGTTTACCAAGGACCTATTAACAGGCAAAATTACATTTTCATCCCATGTCCTTTTTAATGCAAGACAGCACTTCAATTACTTTAATAGCCACAGAATGACAGTGACTAGAGTTACACAGTTTGTTACCCACAAAAATATCCAAATTGTTTTCAATTAAGGAGGACAATTCAATACCATTTAGCATATAACTTATCTAGGATCATGTAGAAAGTACTATTTTATTTTTACTGAAAAATAAATTATGTATTTACAGTCACGATCATATGAATTACCTGGTCTATAATTAGTCAATTTATCTGCTTTATTATCTTCTTACCAATCTGCTTAAAATGGACTTTATGGGACATTGCTTTCCTGAAATAAAGTTGAACCATAATAAACAGCCCCTACATGTCCAGAAAATCTGTTTTTATCGCTAACTCCTTTTTTACTTTTCATTTTTGACCTTTCATAAATCTGCACAAAGATTTTAATTTGTATAAAGCGGGAAAGTCTTCATATCTTTGCTTTTTATCTAGTTATACTGTTAACAGCTGCAAAGAATTCAAAGAAAACTGTTCTGTAGTGATGGATCTATTTATAAAATGAGGGCACTGTGGGGAGAAATATAAGCATGGCAGCCTTCAGTTCAAAGGGATAGGCGTGGAGTAACTCTTTTGTCTGTAATTACAATGCAGAGTGTAAGCAAAACCACTGCAAGTAGACAAGTAATGACAGTGTTGTGTAAAAGATTATTTTTCACTTAGTCGACCAGCAGCCAGAAAGGGAACCTCTTCTGTTATCATGCATGGATAACTGTTGTTTTTCTTGTTTGTGTTTTTGTATGTACTGATGACTTAATTTCTAAGCACATAAAAATCACAAATGCGGTCATATTTATTATGGGTTTCATTTTGCATCCTACTGAATACATTTTAATGAAAGTAAGAAGCATGATAAGCTAAGGCTGAAAAGGAATAGTAAAGGAATAGTAAAATATACAATAATGATGCTGTAATTATAACATATAAAATTTACAGTTACATGAAATGGATGTTCTTGATAAAAGTTAATGTATTACCATAGGTACCAGATTACCATCAGTTATACAGCATTTTCTTGCTGTATAAAAAACTAGGTCCCTGACATATCTGAAAAACAACATAACACATGAACATATGTTTTGATGACCTTTACAAAACACCGTTTATTGGGTATGCTTTGTATACCGCCTCATTAAACATATTTATGGAAACTGAAGCTGCCCATACCAAATGGAAATAAAAACTTGTTGGTAGGATTAGGAATGTATATTCCATATTTGGTTTCTTTGGAAAAAGTTCTCTGTACCCTGCAGTTATTCTTTGAAAGAAACAAGAGTCCCAGTTAACATTTAACAACAAATGTCCTGCTTGCCTTGGGACAACATATTCATATCCATTACAAAGAGCATATTTAAGATAATATTACAGTGTCAATTCACAAGGTCAAAAGCTAATACTTGATTCTTTATCATTTTTATCCTGCCAGGTTTTCCATGTCATTATCCCTAGTCAATAATATGTAAAGTTATCCACTTTATTGAGTAAAAGATCTTGTAACATTGAAAATGTTTATAATTAAGACCATCTGTCTATTCACCTTGTGTTTTTGTATTCGAAAATTTATGTTGTCACACTGTCAACTTTTCTGTATAATCCCATTTAACCTAGGGTTGTGCAGCCCTCAGCTCTCCAGCTATTGTTGAATACTGGCGGAGGAAGCGCAGAACAGCTGCAGGTTTACTTCCCTTGAGTTCTAGAATTAAATTTGCATTCCCGTGTGGATATTTGGTGCCTTTCCTTACTTCTAATTTACTTTCTACTGCACTCTAAAAATGTGCTTCATTTTACAGTATCTTCACTACATTGGCAATAGGCACCCTATTAAAGCACAATGGATATTTTTAAAAAAAATAAGACTGTGACCATTCCATTTTCTTTGTTATGGCAGAAATCATTCCAAACTATTCCGAACTGAGAAACATGTTTCCAGTGAAAAGGATGGGCGGAAGAAGGGCATGACTAGGAGGCAAGGGGAAGGTTATACAGTTGGGTAAGGGGAAGCGGGAATATGATGTCAGGGAAAAGGAGGGGGTAAGGCAATAAAAGGAAAAGAGTGGGAGAATGGTACTTCCTTTTATGACCTGTAACTGTTGGAGCAGGAATGCATAGGAGGGTGTGAAGAACTGGTCTCCGGGGTGGTGCTTCCAAGAGTCTAGGGGTGCCCTAAGGGGGGTAACCAGTTGTCGCAGCGTATGGTAGCAAAATCAGGGAGTGAAGGGTGGAACTATGATGGGTTCTGGAGAGATGGATGAACAGTGTATAACGAGCCAACTCGGGCATGGCGTCCCTTGGTGGCAGAAGGGTAAATGCCATTGAGTTGATGTACTGCGGCTGATAGGTAAACAAAGTCATGATGAGTGCAGCTGTATGGAGGTGCAATTCACAGGATGGTAATCCAAGGACCATTTGCCCGAGGGAATAGGTAGGGTTAAAACAGGTCTGGATGTTATGGATGTCACAATGTCAATTCTGGGTTGTAAAAGGTTAATAATTACTACACATTCTTGGTGGTTTACTGTTGAACGTGTTAAATGCTAATAAAGAAGCTGCAGCCGTCATTATCCAACAGAACTTTTGGCATTTATTGGGGGAGAGGCTGTTGGAAGGGGGCAAGGCCGCAACTGGGTAGATGTGATGAAGGTTGAGTAAAGGGTTCTCCTGTCCCCTCCACTACTAGCCTTTCACAGTCATGGCTTACAAGTGATAGTGGAGCAGGATTCCATAGTGCTATGTCACACACTGTATTCAAAATTTCAACATGATGTTAAAACGCTAGACAAGCATTATTATAGAAAATGCTGTAATACATATACATTGCACTTGCTGATATCTGCCAAAAAAATCAAATCAATATCTATTAAAGCAAATGAATATAACTGGATTGCTGGTACATGGGGCATATAAACATATTAAGATGGTTGCTAAAATTAGTTAATATTGTTCTGCAACATTATGTGGTGTCATTATGTAATGTTATGTTGCTTTTTTACAAAATTGCTGATCTACCACTATTTAAAGCTCATTCTTCAGGTCCCTGTATTAATTGTAAGCATTTTACTGTGAGACATTTCTGTTATGAACATGGAGTGCTCAATTACACATTGCTACAAATGGTTTGTTGATATTGCATATTATGTTATTATGTGAAGCAATGCACCTGACAAAGCTCAGATTGACAAAATCCTGGTTGGGGGGGAGCTTGAATTAGTGTAGTGGTTTGTGGGATAGTATAACAAAATATGCCTGGATGATATACTTTTGTGTTTTCCACAGGCATCATTACTATAATAATGTAGCTTAAAATCTCAATATGTGACATAGTCCTTAGGGAGTGGTTAAAACCCTGCAGAGAAAAAAGTGCTGTCCTTAGTAATTTTGCTAATCACTTTTTCAAATGAATGGGATGTTGCTGGCCGAAAAAAAATTGCAGCAAAGTTTGCTGGGGGCATGGGGTGATTCTCAAATAGGATGTGTTGAACTGTGAAAGAAAAACTGCCTCGCCCATGTTTTAAAGTAGCAACTGCCTCGCTAATGTTTTAAAGTAGCAATCAGAAATTCCTATATTAATATCAGCTTTGAATATCGCCAACTATTTATAGCAAATAATCATGTATAAAACAACCTACTGACAATGGTTAAATGTCAATTTATATGTATTGAACTGAAAATATGAAATAGATGCCACATAGAGAAATAGCAGCCGCATACACGTTGTCTACCCATTTTATTGACAAGTGTGCCACTCATTTCTCTTTCTTTCTGACTTGATACCCGCCAGGTATCTAGGGGGCATCTGCACCACCATTGCGTTTGTTGTATGGGAACCAGTCAAGGCCCAAACAATACTTGGGCCTTTTTGTATCATTTTCTCAAGACATTTATTTCATGGTCTAAAGTAAATTATGTAATCATCATTGACCAAAATATATAACTGACCCCACTGCACCAAAAACACATTTGTGGCTAAACTACAAAGGAGATTTTGATCAGATTTTGTGATCCAAAAAAATCTAATGACCCATGCTGTAATGTAGGATGGAACAGATAAAGCTGGGTGGGTTGTTTTGTTTATGCATCCAACAATGTGTTTCAGTTTTTAGACGCAAACGCTGTATGCAGCATTCCCAATGATATATGTGTGGCGTCAAATGTCAAATCTTCCATGTAATTCACAAATCAGATTTTTATATCAGCCCCATTGTTTTTTGACCCATGCAACTATTTTTTGACCCTTGGGCAATTTAGTCCTTACACTGTTAAAAATTCTATGGTATAATGTTTACATTGATCAAAAAAAAAAAGGTTCACCCAGTGGTGTAATTTGGATATTACAGGGCCCCACAGCAAATTCAATTGAGCGTCACAAAAAATTGATAGATGGCCTTATTTTACCAAGATATATTAAAATTGCTTATTATTAAGGGCCTCACTGGGCCCTCTACACTTCAGGCCCCCCCTGCGGGGTCTACATCCTCTGTAGTTTAGACCCTGGGTTTTTCATGTGAAAAGTCATGGATGAGATTCAATTTGAGATGCAATTCAATTCAGAAAAACTTATCTCACAGTTTAACATGTGAAAACTCTATTGAATTCTATGACAAAAAAACTGTAACTGCATTAGGAGAAAAAGTTTTTTCTCCTTGAATTAAATGTCGTCCATGAGTTTTCATGTGATATATCATGAGATTACTTTTTCTCACTGAATTGAATCTGGCCCTACATTTCTTATCTTGCCTGTAAGTGGCAATCATAGTTCCCAGGCAAATAGTACTTTTATTAATTGTACGTATGGGTGCTATCTTTTAACGTATGACAAGGAAGGCAATTTTACAGCCATCACCTCGTAAATGTTCATTTAGAGAATAATAAAACAGAGAATCAGCATGTTTGGAGTGGAGTTTAGCACCCATGACAGAAGAATGTCAGAAGCAGCAGAGTCCATCATTGCTAGAGATACTGAGTATAAGGACATCAGAAAAGATTTTAAATATACATTTTTAACACATTTGACAGTGTGCTGGTGTGTGGGTGGACCCTCAAACCAGAGTGAGATAAACTGCATTTTAAAAAGAATTCAAAAAAACAAATTCTGTGTAAAGTTGTACAGCTGTGTTGTGCTTAGAACTGTTGATTTTGTAGGTGTATTTGTATACACGTTTCCATGGCATTGACTGCAGTTTCAACACCGTAACTGAATATGTAATACTGTATAAATGAAATAATAGGGTGATCGAAAAGTGAGATTATGATAGCTTTACATTTTATACACTCTCTGTTATGTCTTATGTTATGTATTATGTAATAAGCAACAGGTGGTCACAAGTGAATATATGATTTAAAGGAAAAAAGTTATAGTAACAACCATGTCCAAGTCTAATTTACCAAATACAACAGGGACGGATTGAGTTTTCGTATAATCAACATTCATCTTCAGTATAGTGTAATTGTATGGTTAAATAGAACTAGATTTGTTTCCTGCCTCAGTGACCCTTTCAAATCTAAGCCCAGATTGTGTCATGTCACAGATAAGCCTAAACTTTTCTTAATTCTTTTGAAAGTTAGCTGTTTTATTGCACAGGAAAACTGGGGTGGTGACTGGTTTAGGTGTTTTTTTTAAAAATATGTATTCCCATCTTTATTCCAACACTTAGGGGCACATTTACTTAGCTCGTGTGAAGGAATAGAATAAAAAATACTTCGAATTTTGAAGTATTTTTTTGGCTACTTCGACCATCGAACTGGCTACTTTGACCTTTGACTACGACTTCGAATCGAACGATTCGAACTAAAAATCGTTCGACCATTCGACCATTCGATGGTCAAAGTACTGTCTCTTCGACCACCTACTTCGCCACCTAAAACCTACCGAGCATCAATGTTATGGGGAAGGTCCCCATAGGCTTTCTAGCCAATTTCTGATTGAAGAAAAATTGTTTGATCGATGGATTAAAATCCTTCGAATTGTTCGATTCGAAGGATTTAATCGTTCGATCGAACGATTATTCCTTTGATCGTTTGAACGAACGAATATCGCTAAATCCTTCAACTTCGATATTCGAACTCGAAGGATTTAACTCGAACATTGAGGGTTCATTAACAAGCAGGCAGGGGCCATTTTTATAGACACTGTTATTAAGGCAAGCTTTGCATCATCTCAGAATCTTGTTTGTGCACCAGAATGGGGGACCCGATGTCCATCCCCATGCACTGGCTACACAATTAAATGGTTAAGAGAACTGGGGGAATGTGGGGAGTGCAGTGACATCTAGGAAGTGCTGAATGGAAAGTAAAAGTAATTGTCTGCCCCACCTCTATGCCTAAGGCATAGAGGAGGGGCAGGAAATATTTGATTGACAGCTAAGATTTTTAAATGAGTTTATGAACGCTTTACTAAAAAAAAATTTGGATTTCATGTTTAATTTGAAAAGGACTTTTATTATACAGCTTTTTATGTCTGGGTGACACGTCCACTTTAAAACAAACTCGACCAAATTCCCATCCACAAATTTAACTCATTTATAAAATAATCAACTCGAAAAAGTCAGTGTGGGAAAAGTCTAGACAAAATCGAATGTAAATTTGAATCTTACGACTTTTCCGAGTTCGACACCCCAAATCTATTTTTTTTTTGAGTTGTAGCCCGAAAACCCCAAAGTTTTCTGATTATTGCACAAAAACCCAGTGCAGATCATGACCTCTTCAAATTGTTAAAGGTACCTCTGCCATTGAATTCTACATGACCTTGAGAGGTTTTAGCTGGAGTATTTTTGGATTCGGATTTTTAGCAGCTTTGGGGGTATAATAAATCTCTAAAAATGTGAGTTTCTTTTTTTCATCTAAAAAGGTGAGTTTTCCCCATTAAAAACTAGACCATGAAAAATTTAGGTTTTATAAATAGGCCCCTTAAAATGAAATGCTGAAAAATTGCTCTCTTCCTAGGTGTTACTCTTTTATTTTATAGATTATTCCAATATGCAGGAAAAATTACATTCTCACTTTATTATCCTTAAAGGGAACCTGTCACCAGGCATATAAAGCTATATAATAAAAGTCCTTTTCAAATTAAACATGAGACCCCAATTCTTTTTTTTATAAAAACATCCCTACCTGTTCTAGACATATTTAAAAAGCTTGGTTTAATAACATATCCTCAAAATGGCTGCTGTCTGCTTGCTGTGATTGTGAATTCCAAGACTGAAGGTAACAAATATTTAAATAATTTACATAGTGTAAGTAAAGTTTATTTTGCTTAAGGGCATAGACACACACTCAGATTCGGGGAGATTTAGTCGCCTGGCGATAAATCACATCTTCTTCAGGGCGACTATTCTCTCCGAACTGCCTCCAGCTAGAATCTAAATTGCTGCGGGATGGCACTTGGAGCGATTCGTCTTCCAAAGTTGCCCGAAGTTTCCTTGTGAGGCAACTTTGGGTCGACTTCAGAAAACAAAGCGCACAAATTGCCATCCCATCGGCGATTTACATTCTAGCTGGCAGGAGGCAGTTTGGAGAGATTAGTTGGCCCGAAGAAGAGGAGATTTGTTGCTGGGCGACTAATCTCCCCGAATCTGAGCGTGTGTCTCTGCCCTTACAAACACACTAGGAAAGAATTAGGTAATATTTTTTAGGATGACAGGTCCACTTTAACTTTATTCTGTTGGCATTTCTACTTACTAACCTTCTTGTCCATATCCTTCAAAATGTGTCATGTGGTTAAACTTTAAGTCAACTTTTAGTATGTTATTGGATGGCCAATTCTTAATAGCAATGTTTAAATTGATCTTCATTTTCATGTTAGGAGTTATTCATGACCTCCAAGGCAGTATGTGAAAGAACAAAAGGCAAGTTACAGAAAACACCAGATTTTTCATTATTCACATTAGTCCTTGATCCAATGCAGTTTACAATCTAAGGACTATCACACCACTGGTTCAATTGTATCCAGTATAATGCACCCTTTTTAATATGTACCCCACATATGCAAAATACAGGACATATTATCAGCTATTAATGCTGCAATGGATGACAGTTAAGGCGTAAAAGCAGACCTGTATCACTCTCTTTTTTTGGTTTTTGCCAACATTTACTCTCCTGGTGGCTTCCTTTACATGGAACTGCCTAAATTTTATTGAGTTTCTAAGCAATAAATTTGCAAGGGAGAGGGTGTCACAGTGATTTTATTTAATTAATTAATGTTCAGTTCTCTACAGAGCTCATAAGAAGAGTTCAGTTAATGATGAGAGTTGCTGGGACTTAGTGATGTCTTTGGCAAGTGCCTCTTTTAACAAGAATTGTTAGGCAGATTCAATTCAGTGAGAAAAAGTTATCTCCTGTTTTATCATGTGAAAACTCATGGAAGGGACTCAATTCAAGGAGAAAAAACTTCAAGTAGAAACAACTAATTCAGTTCCATTTTTTACCCATAGACTTCAACCTTGAGATAAGTTTTGCTGAACTGAATTGCATCTCAAATTGAATTTCGTCCATGAGTTTTGACATGATAAACTGTTTTCTCACTGAATTGAATCTGGCCCAATATATGTTATTTTTTGTTCTGTACTACCTAGTAACTAAAAAGCCCAGCCTCAAAATTATAATAGTCATTAAGTACATAATTTGTCCACTTACTGGCACAGTAACAGAAATAAGTTGCAAAAATCAGCAAATAACATTGTAAAACTTTTGCTGTTTGAAAAGTGATAATGACCTACTGCAACACTACTGGCAATGCTATGTGTATATTTTTAAAATATAAGCACTCATATGGATACGAAATGTATGTATAGTTTTTAACATCATCTATATCAGATTGACAGTAATGATGATTTTGGAATTTTCTGTACGAATGTGTTTGAGTTTCCTCATTCTCACACTATACAAATGCCTATTATTCCCATAAGGGAAATGTGAGAATAGTAAACTACAGTTTGCAAACAAAAGAGTTTTATTACTTTTCATTGCTTCTAAGTTTTGCCATACGATTCCTCATTACAGATTCTTTCTAATTGCTCTTTACTTGTGCTGTCAAGCTGTACATGATTAGAATACAGCTACCATATGGTTGTGCATAACATAAACCCAACAGATTTAATCACTCATAACATTTTTTTAACAAAAGACATATATAAGAGACTTTGCAATCCTGTTAATTCCATAAAATATGTGTGCAACTTCTCGTTTGTGGCACATCCGTATGCAAAATTCTGCACATCAGCTGTTGCAAAGCTACTACAAAAAATATATTTGATAAAATCAGGGGGTGCTAATGAGAGTCCATCTATGCATTAGATTATAGGGAACAAAACAGTAGGGATCATTTACCTCTGCTTGCGCTTAAAATGTGCTCTTCATATATTGTGTTTGATGCCACTCAGACCTTCCTGACTAATGCTCTGATGTGGCTATTGATGCAGATGAATGTTGGAACTACCCTCACTTCCTGACTAGGTGGAAGCTCCAGGGTTCCCTTTGCAGTTGTCGCTTGCACGGCAAACACCAGAGATTACACCAACGAACACCAGCAATTTCACCTGACAGACTTTGAAAATAGTTTGCAAAGCTGTGCCCAGTTTGTGGCGAAGCGGATGTGCAGTTGCGTCCATTTTGGCATATTATCTGCAATTGTGTCAAGAGAATCACCCTAATCAGATGAAGTGTTTGCCGATTATTATTACTATAGTTGTTTGCTGCAACTATGTTGCTTGTTTCTACATCTTGACAGATCTATTTAAATCTTGTTAGTGAACCTTTTTATCACTATTTGTATTGTCTTTCAAATACTTGTCAGTATGTTTGTAATTTTACTCCAGACTTCAAATCATTGTGGAAATTGTTGACAGATTTGAGAAAAATACATAATGTGAAGAGTAATTTGAAAAATGAAAACTGTATCCTAAATAAACTTTTAAAATAATGAAGGAAGTAGTAAAATACACAGCCAAAGAATGTGTGTCCCCACTTGTGTGTCCCTAGTGACATTGTTTCAGGAGCTCCACAGAGGATCAAATTTTGACTACCAGCTCAATGACATGGAGGGGGTTATTTATTTTATACCTCGAGTCAGGATGAAAAACTGTAATACTCTAATTGATCGAATTCTTGGTTTAAAAAAAACAAATTAATCAAATTAATCGAGTTTTCGAGCAAAACCCACTAAAAAAACCTCAAACATCATAAAGGCTACAAACATCTTCAGATGGTTCAAGGGACCTCTGCCATTGACTTCTGCATGGCCTCAACAGGTTTCAGCTGGAGTATTTTTGGATTTGAGCTATTTCCAGCTTTGGGGTAAAATAAATTTAGAAAAATGTGAATTTTTTTTTTTTTCAACCTGAAAATTTGAATTTTGACTGAAAAATATACCCTCAATAAAAAACCAACTTGACTTAATTAAATGACCCCCTGAATGTTGCTGAACTATTGCTTTGCCTGACTGATAAAGGACTTTATATGCATTAAATGTATAATGTACTGTTACACTGTGCCAAAAAAATGGTATGTTTGCTACAAAAGTTAAGATGTATCAACACTCTATTTGATATGCAGCACTTTGAAGGAGTATTGTTTATGTGTTCTTTGGAAATAAATTAACTTATTTTGTAAGGAAAGTTACTGCTGCTTTACAGTCTGCATTTCCAAAGCTGTACAGTGAGTTGTTTTCAGTCTGACTTGCCCTTTGCCACTTTAGCCAAGTCCCAAGATACACGTGCTAATTTAGAATAATGTGTTTAAATTGATTTATTGCAGTAATGCATAGCGAGCAAATGTACATTTCATTATTTTAGCTTAAAGGGATCCTGTCATCGGAAAACATGTTTTTTTTCAAAATGCATCAGTTAATGCTATTCCAGCAGAATTCTGCACTGAAATCCGTTTCTCAAAAGAGCAAACAGATTTTTTTATATTCAATTTTGAAATCTGACATTTTGTCAATTTCCGAGCTGCCCCATGTCATGTGACTTGTGCCTGCACTTTAGGAGAGAAATGCTTTCTGGCAGGCTGCTGTTTTTCCTTCTCAATGTAATTGAATGTGTCTCAGTGAGACATGGGTTTTTACTATTGAGTGTTGTTGTTAGATCTACCAGGCAGCTGTTATCTTGTGTTAGGGAGCTGTTATCTGGTTACCTTCCAATTGTTCTTTTGTCTGGCTGCTGGGGGGGGGGAAGGGAGGGGGTTGATATCACTCCAACTTGCAGTACAGCAGTAAAGAGTGATTGAAGTTTATCAGAGCACAAGTCACATGACTTGGGGCAGCTGGGAAATTGACAATATATCTAGCCCCATGTCAGATTTCAAAATTGAATATAAAAAAATCTGTTTGCACTTTTGAGAAATGGATTTCAGTGCAGAATTCTGCTGAAGCACCACTATTAATTCATTTTGAATTTTTTTTTTCCCATGACAGTATCCCTTTAACTAGACCATCTAGATTGTTATATTAATTGTTATATTAATTGATGTTCAGGTGTAATATTACAACCCATACAAAAATAATCCACTGAGAGTTGAAAAGATGTATGGTGGGTAATCTTGGAACTACATTCTAAAGCACAAGGACCTAGTCTTTCCACTTAAATAAATCTGTGCCTGTGTATAGTAGACTTGGATTCATGAGTGGCAGGCTGGGGGAGGCACATAGTCCCCCTGCAGGAGGACTACCTTTCCCCCACTAGTGCTATACTCTGTGCCTTACACAGCAATGTCCCAGGTGCAAATGCTGGCTACATGAACACTTAGGCAGTTATTCACCAGATTTTTTCAGGTCAGCTTTTTGGGGCAAAAAGTCAAATTTTTTGTGGAAAAGGAAGAACTCGAATTTTTCTAGATTTATTATACCCCAATGCTGCAAAAAGCCCAAATCCGAAAACCTGGCATCTCAAACCTGTCAATGTCATGTATAAGTCAATGGCAGATGTCCCTATCCCAATTTGAAGATATCATGGAACTTTTAATGTACATTCATATTTTTAAAAGTAGTTTTTTAGTGTCAGTATCACTTTAAGTATTCTTGCATTTGCATCTGAGGCATTGGTTAATTACCCCTCCTGTATCTCATTTCCTTTTATTCTTTTAAATTATAAGGCATATCATGTACTGGCCAATATTTGTATGTAAACTATATGTTTCATATGCACCCATACAGTGCTGTGAAACAGCATTTCTTGTAATATATATATATATATATATATATATATATATATATATATATTTTTTTTTTTACAAGAAATGCTGTTGAACTCTAGGGACTTTTGCAGTAAAAAAAAAGCTTTATTAGAATCGACGTTTCGACCTTCGATGGGGACTTTGTAAAGATGACAAAGACCCCATTTGATTCTAATAAAGCTTTTTTTTTTTACTGCAAAAGTCCCTAGAGTGTAACAGCATATCTTGTAAACAATATAAATAATACTGTTAGCACCAGGGCATTATCTCCTTTCAAGTGTGTGTAGCAGCCTCACGGACTATGTATCTCTTCTCATCTACACCCAGTGAAGCACCAATCTTGAAAATGCTTCAAAAGCAAGCAAACGACATGGAGCATAATGACATGATCTACTTACTTGCCAAAACCTTGCTAGGAAGGCCTCAGAATGGAAATTGTCCATGGGCCGATTCTGTAAGACATATAAACTGCAAAAAAAACAGGTCTACAGTGTCAGTGGTGAAAAAGTAGGGAATACCATTCATGTCATATGAACCAAAATATAGCTTGCAATTTTTTAAGGTTAATATAATAATTTCACCCTACTAGCATAATGAAAATTAGGATTCTCACTAAAGTATGTAAGCTCACCAAGCTTTAGAAGGATAGTCTGGACTAAATTTCTTTTGTAGACTGTAAGCTCTAATGATCGCCTGTATCTGTATTCAAATTTAATCCATATCTTTAATGTATACACCCTTCTCTGGTTCAATGCTGAGATGTATTACTGCTTTATAAATTCTAATTAATTATAAAAATAATATTAATAATAATAATAATAATGGTGACATCTACTTCTATAAACTAAGGGTGATTGTGCTGAAAAGAAAGTGAAGTCCAGCTGCACAGCTGGTATCACACAATAAAATAATCCCGTACTTTTTGGAAACATGCAGCTGCTAAAACCCTACACTACTTTGCTTGTATTCTCTAGGATGATTTCCAAGTAAATATATTACATGTACGAAAACACTGTCCACCTGGTTACAAACAACTTGCACCATACAAATTTAGCTTTTTTCCTTCAGACTCTCGGTTTGATCACACAGAAAATTATGAAAATAAACAAATGTAAATTTTTAATTTTCCCTACTTTTTTTTGCAGATTTAGGAATGCACAGATGAAACAATAGGTTAGTTGTTTGATTCATATAATAAAAAAAGACCTCACAGATTTTATGTAACTAACCAAGGGTGCCAATGATAATAAGCACATTTACAGTGAGAAGTATTGAAGCTTAGATACTGTAGTGTTGAAGAAAAACTGTATAGCATTATTTCTGTGTCTCTATATTCAGAATTTAAGCAAGGAAAAGGCCTAGTAAAAAGCAGAGGTGTGTCCTTTCTCTGTGAGCTTTAAAAATAAAATAATTTAAATTAATTGTGCAAATAAAGTTCTGTGTCCTGAATGAAATGCTCCAATTATATTGAATATCAATACCATATTCTTTTGTTTTGTGGCCCTATGTACCCCTAGTAATCTCCCCCCCCCCATTGAAATGGATAGTGTGTTCCAAGCTGACTGTCTGTCATATTACCAGGTAAGAGGTAGGTAGGGCTTGGACCCTATTAAAGGGGTTTCTAACCTTTATTTCATTTTTTTTAATTTGTGGTTTTTGAATTATTCACCTTTTTTCAGCAGCTCTTCAGTTTGCAATTTCAGCTGTCTGGTTGCTATGGTCCAAACTACCCTAGCAACCATGCAGTGCTAGGAAAGGCCCTAAACAGAAAATTATGTGTTGCCTTAAAGTCCATTTGTTTTTAGATGGGGTCAGTGTCCCCCAATTTGAAACCTGAAAAGAATCCTAAGAAGAAGGCAAAACTTTAAAAAAGGAAAAATGTAGGTAAATTTAAAAGTTGCTTAGAAATAGCCATTCAATAACATACTAAAAGTTAATTGAAAGGTGAACCACCTCTTTAAGAGAGTGAATGCAATTTCCTTTACTGCATTGACCTCTACGGGGAGCAGAAGTCATCCTAGAGGTCCTTCTAAACTACATTGGAAAAACTGTTGAATTGGTTCTCAGTCTGATCTAATGCCCATCCACTGCCATACAATGTAAATGAAAAACAGCCCAGAAGCAGAAAGTATAGACAGCCAAAGCCAGCGATCTGGTTAAAAAATGGCAGGCTTGCTCGGACTCGTTTACCTCGAGTTATCTTATTAACAGTGGCCTAATGCAAACTTTTGTTTGCAGCAGGGCCTTCATAGAGCACCTCCTATCATCAAACTATTTTTTTTTGTTAAGAATAGCAAGGAAGAAGTCATCCAAAGTTGCACTGTGTTTGCCAATTAACTATACAAATATACAAATGTATATTTAAAAAACCACAAAGCCCAATTAAAGAAAATGTGTCTGAATGAAGCAAATTTCTCTCCCTGTTATTAAAGATCCTCCTGAATGTTAAGGTGCCAGTAGGAGAACTAGTATGAACCTAGTAGTGAGCGCATGGGACTAAAATACAACACTGCACTTGCAAACTACACTGCAAAGCTAAACCCACTTGATGTACCTGTGTCTAAGCGGCATTTAGTTGAAGCTTATTTTTTTAAGATATTTTATTTTATACCAGATTTAGCCACAAGTAGAGCAAACTGAGTGCGACCGGCAGTCCATTTCTGCTGCACAAACAACCAACTTGAAATTGTGATTTAGTTTTGGTAGAAATCATCTCACAAAAAAATACTGAAACAAATATTTTGTTTAAATCTAGATTCCATTTTAACACATTACAGTAGTGATTATGGATGAGTTCTTACCAGCTTCCAAGCCATTAGCCGCATTAAATAAAGTGATGTAGTTTTTTTATTATGTTTAATAATGTGCAGTATGCTGTCCATTGCCAGCTAAACTTTCTCTGTTTCAGCTGAGTATGTTACAAACCAGTTTGTTTTTTAGTTAAAGCATAAATACAAGCATTGTAGTCTGGGCCTTGCTGATGTAAAAAAAATATTTTTTAGTAGATTAGAGTTTATGACTTGCAGTCTGGACAGAGCCAGGCGTTATTTGCCCACATACATGTAAAACACAGCTCTATTCAGTGCATGCTACAGTTAGTGAATGAGTGCCAGGGGTGCAACTAAACAAAGCTCATTAAAGGAATTTTTCAGAGAGCTACAGCTTAAACTATTCCGTTAGTTTTAATTTCCCCAGGTGACCAATCCTCCAAATATTTCCGTTTTTTATATAAGGAAGAAAAACAGAAACACAAATAAGAGAGAGGATATGTAATGAAATTTAAGTTGGTGCAAAATGTGTACATGAAAAATGTTTGCATTTACTGCGTGTGTAGAGCTGCATTATAAATCTCTAAAGCTGGTGCTATTAACTGACAGTCTTCCTGTGGTAGCCACTAAAACTGAAATGAGGAAGGTGATACATCTATATCTCACATGCTATTTCATTAGTTATGTGAAAGTCAAGTACAATTTGATAAAAATGCCCACCGAATAACTTATTGTTTGTGTTTTAGTTCCGAATAAGAATTTACGAATTGAAGATAATGCTGAACGATTAAAAAAAAACCACAAAAACCTCTAAAAGTCCTAACTGATTTAAATGGTCCAATAGGATCAGTGCAACTCCCATTGCCTTCTATAGGACCTTGACTACTTTGAACAGGCAAAATTTTGTATCAAAGGTTTTTCGTGGTTTTTACACTTAATAAATCTCACATTTTTAGAGCTTTTAATGAAATAGGAAAACCACACATTTTTAGAATCTAAATTCTTTTGTTAATAAGTCAGCCCCTAAAAATCTTCTCTTCAATTTATTAATATACGTTTGCAAGTTACCTATAGGTAATGTTGATAATTTTTCACTGATAGGTCTGCTTTTGTAATGTTACTTGAAGTCAGACGTTCTAATTAAGTTCTGGATAAATGCAAAACAAATATGCAGCAACCCTTATACAGTAACATAGGGAATTGGATAGGTATAAGCATCGGGTGAAAACTGTTAAGGTGAAATTATAAAGTGCACACAAAGACAGGGTTGTAAAAAAAGGTTTCATCTCTGGTTTCAGTATTTAGTTAAGCACACAAATAACTTTATCCTGATGATGATAATGGAAGCAGGGATGAGTTTGACAAGAGGAGGTCCCTGGCAATTCAAAAATACAGAGACCAAAGATTGAACTACAACAGTGCTGTCCAAGTTCTGTGGTATCGAGGGCCAAAATTTTACTGGCCTGTGTGAAGGAGGGCCGATAATGGAAGTCAGTGTTGGTCACTCCCCCTTTTAAACCACACCCACTGTAAACCACACCCATATTACCACAAGAACTTTTAAGATCATATCCACATTAACGGGGGTAGTACACCAAAAAACCAAATGGTTGGTGCTCACTGCAGGGAAATCCCTCCTCACTCATATGTGAAAAATTGAAGTCATATTAAAAACATACCCTTAAATCCATATGCCTCATCCTCCCCTGTGGATAATACAACAACCCCCCCAACACATGATTAAACATCTTAGGGGTCCTTAACAACAATTTCCAAATGCTAATAACCCCAAGAACAAACCCCTAACAGGCTTACATTCTGCAGGTAGCATAGGGCAAGCAGTGAATGACACACACAAGCAGCACTGGGCAAGCAGAGAATGGCACACACAGGGAGGCAGGGCCGGGCAAAGGTATTTTTGCACCCTAGGCAAAGGCTTCAATCAGTGCCCCCCCACCCAGTCCTGCATTACCATTTCCCACCTTACCAGTCAAATAGCCCCCTGTACCTGTGCCAGCACCTATCATATTGCCTCCATTTGCACCTATGCCAATGGCAGTCAATCTCTCAGATTGCCCCCAGGCCCCAATCTGTACCTGTGCCAGCATAAGACAAAACATCCATCATATTTTTACCCCCAATCTGTACCTATGCCAGGGGCAACCAAAGGAATCCATCATATTGCCACAATATGCATCTGTTCCAGCAGTAGCCAAAAATTCCATCATATTGCCCTCAAACATCTGTGTACCTGTGCCAGCAGCAACAATATTGCCCTATGTACCTGAGCCAGCAGCAGCCAATCCCTTATATTGCCCCCAATCTGTACCCGTGCCAGCATCTGCCAAGAAATACACACTATTGCCTCCATATATGTATTTGTGCCAGCAGCAGACAAATATCCATCATATCATCCGTTTACCTGTGCAAGTAGCAGCCAAGATATTGCCCACAAATATGTACCTGTGACAGCAGCTGCCAAAAGGGAGCTGGGAGTGATTCTGTCTGGAATGGGGGGTTTATAAAGTTGAAAAACTATTGAAGGTCAAGCAAATCAGGGTTTAAAAAAGAAAGGAAATTCCCTTTAAAAGTGTGCCCCCCCCATGATTGCGCCCTAGGTGGGCGCCTACTCTGCCTGACCCTAGTTCCAGCCTTGCAGGGAGGGAAGGCAGAACAGAGCAGCAGACAAGGAAAGCTCTCAGTCTAATATGTACTACATACAGTGACACAGTGCTGGTGCCCCATTAGCATTTTGAATAAACTGTGAACAGGTGAACAATGTGGGCAGTTTCAGTCTGGATCTCAAGTGTGAACAGTACAGGCCTTTAGGGTATAAACAATAGAGGTGTTACAGGTGTGAACAATACAGGGAGATCACAGGTGTGAACAATACAGGGGATAAGAGTCTGAATTTGAGGTTTAAACAATGCAGGGTGCAGTTTATCTCTACAGTGATACCTTTTAAAGTTTACATATGGTAAACAGACACAGCATCTGGGGGGCCAAAGAAGGGGGGGTCGCGGGCCGCATGCGGGCCGCGGGCCACCAGTTGGACAGCCCTGAACTACAACTTCCCAGCATCACCCAACAGTGGGATACTGGTAGAGTTAACAGCAACTGGAGAGTGTGTTTCCTTTAAGCTAGATCTTCCTAAACGCAGAGGTGGGCTGGCACATAGACACCCCCTGGATCTTCCACCTGTTTTGTGCCATATATATGTGTAGGCTAGGGAACAACAGGTGACAAGTACATGGCTTCCTTGAGTCTAGTATTGAAATGCTCAGCAAAGATCCATTGCTTCAGATACAAGTGCTAAATCTTAATGCCAGTGGTGTAACTAGATATTACTGGGCCCCACAACAACTTATTTTTTTGTCAGGCACCCAAAATGTCTAGGGATTGACCTGTTTTACCAATATTTATTGAAATGGTACATTAATTAGTGTCTCATGAGGCCCCTATACCTCCTGCCCCTCCCCCCCCATCCTCTGTATTTACACCCCTGCATAGTGCTCTTGCACCATGGGCAGTGGTAAATGAGCTGTACTACAAATACATTCAAGGGTAATATACAAGGGTATTTTTTTATCTGGGATTAAACCCCACCTCTTTTTTAACCCTGGCCTTATATTGCCTAATATTGCAAATAATTACTGCATAGGCTTATATTTACATATGTAATTGATATACCATGCCTTAAGTCTACTAAAATATTTAACATTTAAAAAAACAATAGTAATGTAGTATAGGAGTAGTTAGCCTAAACACTACTTACACGTTTCTCAATTATTAATTATAAATGTTTTGGTTTAAATGCTAAATGTCATTTCTGTATATCTGGGCAGTAGATATCTGGACTATAAATCCCAAACCTGTACAGTAAAAAAAGTATCTAACATACACACTATCTAAAGTATATACCCTCCATTGTATCTGGGAAATATACATTTGGCAGATTTGGGCATTGGACTCTATCTTGCGTCTGTTACTGTTTAACCTAGCTGTTCATCTGCTGTCTAAGTTGTGTTGGAAAGCTGCTAACATGCTTCATAATGCTACGACATAAGTTCATCCTGCAGAACAATATTTCCTATTGAATGTATCAGCTACCACACAGCAGATTTCTGTTCCAGGAAATCTGCACCCCATGTTTAGTTCTCCCTGAGGTGGCAACAGGAAGTTAAGATGATTTCATGAAAAATACAGATGTGTCAAAGCACTAATCTGTCCATAGTAAGAATTTGAAGTGAAAAAAAGGCACACATCTGCTCTACTTGCCTCAAACGAGCCAGAAGACTGCTGGTCTCAAAAACGGTGGCTGATATAATACACCCGACAGAATAAGGAGTTAATTAAAAAACGTGACACGTTGTTTTTGAAATGTGTTTGAAATTAAAATTAATAAGAAATAAAGGGATGTTTTTTTACAAAATATTTATTGACAGCAGTTTCCAATGTTACAAATTATTGTAGCTTTCAGAAAAAGTGTCTTCTGAGTATTAACGAATGCTACATTGTAGGAGGCTATAATAATAAACTCCTTAACTATCCACATATGATTTATATGATTTGTTAAAAGCAATTACAGATGTATGATGAATGAAGATAAAGGAAGACATTACAGCCATAAACATAAAATATCGGATACTTGCTAGTTACTGTAACAAACATATCAGAGCACAGATTTGTAATCAACTGAACAGGTGTCAGGACATACAGATGGAGACCAAATTATTTTTTAAAACATTAATTCACATACATACACACCTCCCTCCTCCTGTCTCTTAAAGGGGTGGTTCACCCTATAGTTAACTTTTACAATGTTATAAAATGGGCAATTCTAAGCATTTTTTCAATTGGTCTTCATTATTTATTTTTATAGTTTTTAAATTAATTGCCACCTTCTCCTGAATCTTTCCAGCTTTCAAATGGGGGGTCATTGGCCCCTACTAAAAACAAATGCTCTGTAAGGCTACAAATGTATAGTTATTGCTACGTTTTATTACTCATATTTCTATTCAGGCCCTCTCCTATTCATATTCCAGTCTCTTATTTAAATCAGTGCATGGTTGCAAGGGGAATTTGGACCCTAGCTACCAGATTGCTTGAAATGCAAATTGAAGAGCTGCTGAATAAAAAGCTAAACAACTCAAAAACCTTTAAAAATTAAAACCAATTGCAGCCTTGCAAAGTCTTGAATGCAAGCATGTGAGGAGGTAATAAGAGAAGAGTTGAGGAGCAGGTCAGTAGAGAAGCGTAGTATGCGGTTGGGTGAGTATATAGAGATGTAGGGTGGGACAGAGTTATGAAGTGCTTTGAATGGTGATGGTTAAACACCTTCTATATTGACAAGATTCACATAACTTTACCATGCATATTTATTGAATACATTGCATATGACTAATTGTACAGTTACAATTTTTTAAAAAGTAAAGAGTTGTAAATTTTTTTCCACATGAAGGGTGAGGATTGTGCCATCACTGGTATCAGCTGGAAATCAGCAACTATTATTATGACTTACCATAGTAATCTATGTGGAAAATGTGGTGCCGTGTATGCAATCAATACAATGATAAAGAAATTGCTGCTGTTTTCCACCTGTAACAGTGGTGGTCAAAATACCCTTTGTGATATGAACCTAATGCTCATACCACCATGTCACTGCCTATGCTGCTTGCATTAACTTAACATCCTGTGCTGATAGGTAAATTTCATTCCCACATTGTTCATATTTCTGAGCCAAAATCCAAGTTAGTGAAAATATTACATGTGCCATTAGCCTAAGAGGAAGTAAAGATTTTTTTACAGGTATGGGACCTGTTATCCAGAATGCTCAGGACCTGGGGTCTTCCAGATAATGGAGTCTTTCTGTAATTTGGATCTCCATACCTTAAGTCTACAAAAAAACATTTCAACTTTAATTTAGGAATGCACCGAATCCACTATTTTGGATTAGGTCAAACCCCCAAATCCTTTGCGAAAGATTCTGCCGAAAACCAAACCTGAATTTGAATCCTAATTTGCATATGCAAATTAGGGGTGGGAAGGAGAAACATTTTTTACTTCCTTGTTTTGTGATAAAAAGTCACGCAATATCCCTCCCGCCCCTAATTTGCGTATGCAAATTAGGATTTGGTTCAGTCGGGCAGAAGGATTCGGCTGAATCTGAATCCTGCGGAAAATAGCCGAAAACTGCTGAATCCCGAACTGAATCCTAGATTATTATTATTATTATTAACATGTATTTATATAGCGCCAACATATTGCGTAGCACTGTAAAGTAACTGTGATTATACAACTACATCACATGAATTACATACATAGAATATATGGAGTAACAAACATCACAATCAATACAGGTACAAAGAGGTGAGGAAGGCCCTATGCCCTAAAGGGAAGGGAGTAATACACATTCAGTGTATCCCTACTTAAATTAAATCCAAAAGGATTGTGTTGCCTCCAATAAGGATTAATCATATCTTATCAGACACAAGGTACTCTTTTATTGGTACAGAGAAAAAAAAAAATAATTTTCTCAACTAGGTCAAGTTGTTATTATGGGTGACTTTGATTATACAGACATTGATTGGAGTAATGGGGTTGCCCAGAAAACGCCAGCAGGTTTGTAAATATGCTAAATGGCAACTTTTAATTTTGGGTAGTTAATAACCTGCTAGGAATGATTCTCTTTTGGACCTGGTAACAGCTAATAATATTAATAATACAGAACTTTAATTTGAAGCAGTGTAGGTCGTTCTCCACGGTGAGGACAGTGAGGTTGTTGAATGACCTGCGGGATGATGTTGTAAGGCAAATTCTATAAATGTCTAGTGGCTTGGATGATTTCTTGGACAAGCATAATATCATAGGCTCTTGTTATACTAAAATCTACAATTAGTATAGATATTGGTATATATATGTTTATGTGATTGTATGGAAGGGTTGGTGTGAGTGTGTGTGTGTGTATGTTTGTAGGTGCGCCGGGGTTTACTTGGAGGAGTTGAACTTCATGGACTTTTGTCTTTTTTCAACCCAACTTAACAATTTAACTATGTAATATAAAAACTGTGAATTGTTTGATTAAAATGGAGTCTATGGGAGATGTTTCTGGATAATGGGTTTCCAGATAACGGATCCCATACCTATATTGTATTGGATTGTCTGTTACCTCATGACAGAGGTAATTTTGGGGGTAATTTACAAACTACATGTCAGGGTGTAAATATAAAAAATATGGATGTAAACCGAGAAACCAATCTGCTGTGAAATAGTGGTAAAATAATTGACCCAGGTGCTACTGTGCAAAGTTGCATACAATAAATTCCTAAAAAGGCAAAATGCACACTGGGTACCTTTTTTAAAAAATATCAACTTTTATTAACCACATGTTAAAAAGGTCAATGTTTCGGTCTTAGGGGGTAAATTCGCCAGTGATGGCTTCACAGCCATCGCAACACTTCACCAGGTGAAAATTCACTCAGACAACGCAAATTTACTAAGGTGCAAAGTTTCGTCTTGGCCGACGAACACTGGCAAATCTTCTCTAGCGTTACTTTAGCAGTGCGAGCAAATCAAAGCGAAAATGCACTTGTTCAATTCTGCCTTGCGCAACTTCGTCTTGTGCTCAGGCTAATTTGCATACGGCAGGAAATTTAAGGTTGAATGCACCTTTTTATGTTACATGGTGCATCTAATACATTACATTTACACTAACTACACATGCCAAGAGAACCTTAATAAAGTCAAAAGAGTTGTTATAATTCCCTACACATAAGCATACTGTAAAATAATGTTCCCATTTGTCACCCTGACAAAAAGGAAAAGACACCAGCATTTTTGAACTTAGAAGTTTTTGCACTCAAAAAATATGATGTAAGTAACTGAAGATTGAGGAAGTTCTATACACTCCATTGCACTTTGCCTGGTCTGAGTTGGTGAAGGCAAGTCTGGTCGAAAGAGGTAACTTTCAGTAAAATCCGCATCTTACTGAATTTGCGGAGGAACGTCCATTCACCAGAGCGAAAATTCGTCTGGCGATAGAGCGTGGATCAACATTAGCATCTATCTCCTTTGCTAGTGAAGTAACGCTTGTGCCCGCTAATAAATCGGCAAAGTCCCTGAAAGTGCCATCGTAAGAGTTGGCGAAGGCAAGTCTGGTCGAAAGAGGTAACTTTCAGTAAAATCTGCATCTTGCTGAATTTGCGGGGGAACGTCCATTCACCAGAGCGAAAATTCGTCTGGCGATAGATTGTGAATCAACACTAGCATCTATCTCCTTTGCTAGTGAAGTAACTCAACTAGTAAATAGGCAAAGTCCCTGAAAGTGCCAGCGTAAGTCACTTCGCCCTTTAGTAAATCTGCCCCATGGTCTTGAAAAAGGTCTTAGGAAAAGACCGAAATGTTTACCTTTTTAACATGTGGTAAATAAAAGTTGATATTTAAAAAAAAAAAAAATATATATATATATATACAGTATATATACATATGTATTTCAAAATGTGTAGACAGTCTATTTTCTGTATGATTCTTTCCCTGGTCATTCTGTTTCTTCAGAAGTTTAAAGTTGACAGGCACTCCAACTCTTGACAACTATGGCTCCAACATTCCCCAGAAGAACTGCCCTCCAGTATGGGGGGGTGGGGTCAAAGGCTTTTGATGCATAAAGACCACTGTAGTTCACAACATCTGTGGAGGCTTCAGTCTTACATCCCTGTATTAATCAAAACTAATTATAATATAATTCTTCCATCCATAATTTACCTATGTGCATGTATATCTATCTGTATGTCTAGCACCTGTCTCTGTCTACTGTTTTAAACTATTGGGGCATAGGGTGCTTTGCATTTTTAAGTAGCCCAAAATGTGACACAAAATAGACATAAACTGTTACCAGTCTTGCATGAGATTTGTCTTGAGGTGCTGGTCAGTAATAGCTATGTTTCCAGATATTGGTAGTCTGAGCTCTAAAATACCAAACATTTTATTGTAAAAAATCCTAATTTTTTTGTCGTTCTAGAACAAAGAAGTTACCTGCAAACGAGAGAAGTGCCCAATACTGTCCAAGGATTGCGCTTTGGTTATAAAGCAGAGAGGAGCTTGCTGTGAACGCTGTAAAGGTGAAATTTAATATGTGACTTAGTTTTCACTGTGTTAGAGTATTTAATATACTTAGCAAACCAGTAAGAAACTGTGAATTTTATTTAAATATTTTAAATTATTACTACATGATGTGACTACTAAAATATTGTCCATTGTCATGTGGAGCAAGTTCCAGGTAGGTGAACACTAAGGGGAAGGCTCTTACTCCCCTTAGCGATTTAGTAATTGCTCCCCAGCTGAAGCACACAGATATGGTGTTTAGCAATGTTTCTTTAATAATTTAAAACCTGGATGATTTGTAACCTTATCATGGACATAGCCATTTAATTAATAATGATCCATGCAACTGTCATTAGCAAAATGTGACAACACTAAATGCTATATACAAAGTATCACAAGAGTTGCCCAGAAATAACCAAATTGTATGAAGCTTTGTATGAAGCGTTCTGTCAAACTTTTAGGTGTGGTTAAAGAAGGCAATGAACACTTGTTGATTATGATTTATAGTTTGCTGAGTAGCTAATGTCCTCACGTAACAAAGTGCCCATAAGCAAGTTAGGAGAAGATTAAATAAATGCTATTTATTAGCTGGGGTCATTAAAGATACTTTCTACATCTTTTATTATACAGAGGTTGTATCGGGTTTTAAAAGGGTCAAATGTGTTTTCCCAAAAATTCCCAAATACTTGTAATACTAACATATATCAGTAAATTATATCTGTAGAAATAAGTAAAGTCAACTGAACTTGTGTCTTTTCTTTGAAGACATTTCACTAGTCATCCAACTGGCTTTCTCAATTCTGAATTGATGCCCAGTGGTGTTTTATACCTAATGAGCAATCATTCTGTATAAGCAGTTGTGCAATGTTGATCTTTTGATAGCAATTACGAGTCTTAAGGGACAATTTATCAAGTCTGAAAGTATCAACAGATTTGTTCTAGCATGGACAATAATTGTCTTATTCCTTTTGTATGAATACATAAAATTAATTAAGCCATTTTTTATTACATGAAAACTGAACCAAATCAAATCAAACGGGAAAAAGTGAATTAGGAGAAAAGTTTATCTCATTGAATTGAATATGGCCCAATATATCTATGCTCTCCTTTTCCCTACTGCTCCCTGCATCGCACCCTCCTACTATCTCTTCTCTTCACAAGACGTTCCAACTTTATTCCTTATATATCATAGTTTCACCTGCATTCACCAAAACCTGAATTCATCAAAAAAGGATTGAGTTATAGCAGTGATCCCCAACCAGTAGCTCATGAGCAACATTTTGCTCTCCAACCCCTTGGATGTTGTTCTCAGTGGCCTCAAAGCACATGCTTATTTTTGAATCCCAGGCTTGGAGGCAAGTTTTAGTTGCTTAAAAACCAGATGTACTGCCAAACAGACCGTCCATATAGCCAACACAACCCTTATTTGGCACCACCTTATGGTGGAGTGTTACAAATGTTACATAAATATCAAAGAGAGATGTGTTGAAATTACTAATATTTGTATTTGGCCTTATTATTATTTGCAAAGCACGAATGGTAACATAAAAAGCCACCTTTACACAATAAAGTTAGCTTTTCGGTAATTACATTTGACATACATAAATGAATTTATTCCTTTAGATGAACTAAATTGCTTAACTGCAATAATTACTTACTTCCCCAATACAAAAGCACAAGGCAATATATTTCTATATAAAGTGTGTGGTTTGTAATATGAGAAGAAATTTGAAACTGATTGTGTTCGAAATAAATATGGTTTAAATGATTTGCATTCTGTAATGGTGTCCTTTTTCCCATTAGTTTCCTGTATTGTTGTGACCCTGTTAAGTAACTAATATAGACTTAGATCAAGTTACTACATCAAAGCATATGTATCTGCAGTATCCATCAAGTGGCTTTAAAACTGCTGTTGTAATTAAAGCTTGGTACACTAAAAATAGAAAATAATAATGATGTAGACCCTGGTTACAAATCAATCAAATCAAATTAAGGACACCTATGAGTAGATGTTATCTGTGTGATGTACAAACAGTGAACATATACACCACAGTGTCACATATCAACATTCACTATTAGTCAGACTCATAAACACATGTTAATCTTGGCATACGCAAACTCAGTAATTGCCAAAGTGAAATCCAGGTACAGTGATGTAATCAACTAAAATATGGCTGACTGAAGTCAGACTTGGACCATGACTGGTCCCATAATTAACCCACAAAACATGCGCTGCTTATTCAGTGAGCTGAGTAAGTGAGTAAGCTGTCATTAAATATACATTTATACTGGGATTAGGTTAGTTTTGTGGTAGAAGGCAAGATAAATTAAGCTCTGGTGTCCAAAGACAGAGTTGCATTAGGTTATTCATTTACATAGGTATGCACATGGGACTTCAGTATCATATATAACCGGAGGCTTTAACATACTAAAGTGAAACCTACATCTTCAGTAATGGTTCTGGAGTCTGAAAATGTTAATCAATTTCATAAGTCACTTCCATGAACTAAATGTAACCCCCCTTCTACTAGATAAACTCTGCAATATTATATATATATATATATATATATATATATATATATATATATATATATATATATATATATATATATATATATATATATATATATATATATTATATTGTTTATTCTTGTTCCATTGTTTCTTCTTGATTTGTTTCTGTTTGTCATTATCACCCTATTCGCTGAATAGTACCAGAGGCATGTGGTATTTTTTTTTTTGGAAAGCCCACATGCCTCTGGTACTATTCAGCGAATTGGGTGAAAATACAAACAGTATGACAAACAGAAACAAATCAAGAAGAAACAATTGAACAAGAATAAACAAATAAGGCCTGTGGCTAGAGGGCCTTGTCAGTCAAGTTTACAATCTAGGGGCAGAAGTTATAAATATGTTGCAATCATTATATTTATAATAGTTTGCTCCTAAAGGGCCATTTTTAAGGACCATTCAATATGAATGATTTTTTAAATATATGGGAGCTACAAGGGAATCGGTTACACACTGTAATAGACAGAAATCAAGAATATGAAAGCAAATCTGCACACAGTAGATTTCACATTGTTTTTGTCTAATAAATATATTGAGATCCCCCCATGCATCAATGATGTCTGACTGTATTTCTGCACAGTTTTAGAAAATAATGAAATAAGTGGTCTTGAGTTTCTGCTTGTCTGATAGTAACCCATATCAACCAATCAGTAGGTAGCATTTACTGATCAGCTGTTTGAAAACACATACAGTATTTTATTAGTAGCATGGCTTACTAGATGTGGGCAAACTTAACACTTTTATTACATCAGATACTATAACATTCAGGTTGAGTAGGGACAGTCAGGCTGTCAAAACAGGTTTAGGCACGTCAAGTAACAATTACTTACAAGCAGCCCTATCAGCGAAAAAATTATCAACATGTCTTACTTTTAGGGAGTTGTTTATCAAAGGTCAAGTTTGGGAGGTTTTTGAGGTTTTTCTTACCTCAAATAAACTTACAACTCAAATGTTTTCTAATTTATGAAAAAACTGGAATGGAAAAAACTTCAATCAGTGAGTTCAGAGTGAAAAACGTGAATACTCCAATCGATCGAGTTGTAGCCAAAAAAAAACTTGAATCGTTCAAATTAATCAAGTTTTCGAGCGAAACCCACTGAAAAAAACCCAGAACATTATGAAGGCTAAAAAACAACTCAGCCTTTAAAAGCCCCTTTAATGTACATTGATATTTTGATAAGTAGTTTTTTTTTGTGTCAGTATCATGTTAGACTAACTTTACAAATCCTGCCTTGTCACTTACCATTGAATTTCTACTGTTTTATAGTTTCTAAGGAACTCCTTTATAGAAAGCTTGGCTCCTTGCATATACAGTATATATATATATATATATATATATATATATATATATATATTATAAAACTATGGAAACATTAGTATTTTCCAGTACCCAGTTAAAAAGGTAAATGCTATCAGTTGTTTCAATAGGATGAGGTTAAACAGCTTTATTTGCATATGGCTGCTAAGGTCACAATGTAACAATGTGTGGCAAATGAGCATGCTCTAAGCTAAATATTCAAGGTGTGAACTGAACACATGTCTAGTTTAGTTTTTATAGAAAAGTTGGTGTTTGGTACATGTATGGGGTTATCAGCTGATCTGAAAAACATTCCCCCTCGCCCCAGTCATCCCTGATGCCGATCACTCTGATAGACAGTAGACATTTCCCATAGCATTAGTCTGCAAATTGCTCAGTGCTTGACTAATCAACCAATTTGTCAACTTGTTGAGTACTGCGAAAATCAGCCCATGAACTATAAATTGCAGGAGGGATTGCAGGTTTCGGGATTTAAATCAAGCTCTTGCCTGACTTTTAGTCCCAAAAGAAACATTGACTGGTTATATTGTTCTGTCAGGAAAAGTGTGTAAATACAAAAAATCTCTGTTGTTTTGTTTCATCAAGAAAAAAAACGAATCCAGCTGATATACTGGAAAGATAAAAGTTTACATTTTAGTATGTTATAGAATGCAATTTTCCTTGTAATTTGGTCTTCATTATTTTTACAGTTTTTGAATTATTTGCCTCCCTCTTCTGACTCTTTCCATCTTTCAAATGGGGGGGGGGCACTGACCCCTACAGCCATAAAATTATTGCTCTGTGATTCTGCAATTATATTGTTATTGTTACTTATCTTCACATTTAGTCCCTCTCCTATTCATATTCCAACCTCTATGAATCTCCAAGTACTTCTTTACAAGTGCATAGGACCAGGGATTATTCTTGTGATGCATTCAGAGATGCTGTGTAATGGTTTTGTTAAATGTGTTTTTTATATTTCGTTATTATATTGAAGGAAAGATACTGCTTTAAAAACACATGACATACAGTACTAGACACATTTAGAATGTTTTTGCAGTATACTGTTTGCGCCAGGGATGCACCAAATTCTGGATTCTGTTGAATCCAAGTAACTGGATGAACTCTAAAAACCATGTGACTTGGATTCAGTTCAGAATTCAGCTGAATATTGTGTTCAGGATTCTTTCAAACGATTTTTTTTAAAAAATGCACAGTTTGCTTAGTACATTTTTTTTTTACCTGTGATTAAACTCTTCAGTCACTATTAAGATTGGGCATGCTTACAAACTTTTTATGTCTTTCTTAAAGGTTGCAACTACCAAGGCAACCACTACAACAGCTCAATGAAATGGAGAGACTCCACACAGCCTTGCATTACTCATCAGTGTCAGGTAATAAGAAGGGATGAGATTATTTATACTAATATGCTTAAAACATCTATTGCTGCTGTGATTACAAATAAGTAGGAATAGTTTGTTTTAACATGAAGTGATACTGGGGGCTAAGGACAAGGGCAGACAGAGTTCTGGAGTTCTATTTCACTGCTCTCAGCCTGCATATTTTGTTTTCAGGCTGAGAGAAGCTGATTTTCTTTGTGCCCCATCTCCACTGATCTGCATAAGATCCACTTGATGTGGATCAGCAGTCTGCCTGAAAAAGCCTGATTTCAAGTGTTTGGGCTGACTCACTCACACACTGGTTCAGTTGTATGGACTAGGGCATGGAGTAGATCTGCTTCTCTCAGGCTAAGAGCAGTGGAGCCAACAATCCATCTGCCTTTGGCCTAAGGATCTAGGTACTCAGAATATGTTTATACACAAGAATCCTTGAACTTGTAGGTAAAGGTGGCCATACACGGGCCGATAAAAGCTGCCGACAGACCGAGTCGGCAGCTTATTGGCTGTGTATAGGGGCCCCCGACGGGCTTCACCGATCGAGATCTGGCCGAAAGTCGGCCAAATCTCGATTGGATGGGATTAAAAATCCCGTCGGATCGCGGCCGCATCTGTTCGTTGATGCGGTCCCGCGATCCGACCGCCCGTTTGCGTTCGCTAGGATCCGATCGTTGGGCCCTAGGGCCCACGATCGGATCAGCCCGATATTGCCCACCTCAAGGTGGGCATATCGGAGGGAGATCCGCTCGTTTGGCGACATCGCCAAACGAGCGGATCTCTCCATGTATGGGCACCTTAAATCATTGACTTGCCATACAACAAATGTCCAATGTGAATCAAACAACCCATGCTGAGCTATTAAATCCTCTTTACACCCTTAGAGCAATGGGAGGTCAAATGTATAGTTTTCTACCAAAATATATACGAGAAAAGGGCAAATGTGTATATCCATCATTTACCATGTAGATATATATTATGTAGATATGTTAAAACACCTTACCGGTATATATTTTTCTCTGCTTGGATGGGATTGCCTTGCTCTCACTTTCATTCTGCTGCCATATATGCCTTCATATCAGATTATGAAGTCTTGCCTCATGAGGGAACTTCGGGCAACTTTGCCAAAGAAATCCGAGTGCCATCCTGCCGGCGATATACAGTACATTCTAGCTGGTCGGGAAGGCATTTAGGTGAGATTAGTCATCCAAAGAATAGGTGATTTGTCGCTGGGCGACTAATCTCCCCCAGTAGCCTCATCTGTCACCACTCTTATAGAGGCAAACTGCTACATGGTGTTGTTTATTTAGAATGAGGTCACAAGAATGCTGAGTGTGCTGCTTTCAGTGATGTCTGGAGCCTCTGAGGAAATGCCCTTTCAATGGGGATTTTAGCAGAGTTTTTTCTTATGCTAATTTTTCACAGCATTATTTTATTATATTTTAAAATTGATAAGAAATAGCATTTTGACCACCATGGAAGTCAAAACACCTTTCCATGTCTATAGAAGATTCTGACTGAACTGCAAAAACAGCTACAGGTATATGCATGTATGTCATAGGGCTTAAAAGAACCATTAACTATTATCATACCAGCACAATGAATCCGGTATTAGGCCACACAGTTTTCTAACAGCAGTTTAATGTTCTTGATTGACAAACACAAAAATGTCCAAATTTACAGCTCACAAAATACCAACAATAATTAAATCAGACATAAAAACTTTCTCCAGTGAAGCAGTGCTTCCATTCAGGACAGGCCCAGGCAGAAAACTCACTTTTCCTAATGGTGTATACTTGTTATGGTATAATACAAGCTCACGACTCCTGCAAACATACAACTAGTAGCTCAGGAACTAATCATTTGCAGGACTATCAAGATTGGAATCACAGATAAAAGACTCCACTCTGAGAAATAACACAGTATTATCAGGTCTCATTTTGTCTCCTGCCAGTGGAGTGAGGAGGGAGTATGTTTGTGTCTGCTCATTTTACTTCAGAATGTAAGGTGTGTGAAAGGCAATCTGTTCAAGCAATCAGACAATATGCTGATAAATTGTAATCTCTGTTGTAAGTCAAAACACAAACTTCACTCCCATTTAAATCTCCATCTGTAAAGACACATGTCTGCATACAAATAAACAATAAACAATGGTTCCAATTCAGGGAATTCCATGCCACAGGCCTTTATTTTCTGAAGTGACTGGCTGGCACCATTTCGGTAAAAAGCAAGCATATAAAACTTTATATAAGCTTTTGTTTGACACATTGTCTGAGTCTGTTCATATTAAAAGTAGAATGTTGTGTTTTGATGGAAAAAGAGAAGCCAATAACGTTTTTCAGACTAGGGGACAGGGGAGGGGGTCTTGAAGCAATGGGAAGGTTGCCAGTCCAAAAGGCAGTCATGATGAGATTTGGTCTAAATGACAATTTCTTCTGTTACATGCTTTTGGAATATTATAGGCAGGGACTGTTATAATATTTCATATATCACTAATTGTTTTACCAGCCAAGACAAGGGTGTGGGGTGGGACCCTGCAAAATGTTTGTGGGGTGGGACCCTGCAAAATGTTTTTTGGTCTTGAACCCAAACAAATATAAATCTGTGATGTGCCATTTTTGAGTAGCCACCAAAATTAAAATGTTAACTAAATCACATTTGTTTTTCTTGACAGGAGGGTGTTATTACGGAATCTGAAGTTCAGTGCCTAGTCCACTGTAAGAATCCACTTAGACAGTCAGGATTGTGTTGCCCAACATGTCCAGGTGATGCATCTCTGTGGTATCCCTCTCACCTTTGTTATTTTACATATTTTTATTATTATTTTGGGAATAACTTGCAGTGGGTCACCTATTACATGTAGTACAGTAGTATACGTTTTTTTTCTGTGTACTTTGGTCTCCTCTCAGACTCAAAAAACATACAGGCAGATTATTTGGCTCTTGACAAAATTGTAGTGTGTGTGAATGTGATAGGATCTTAGTCTGTAAAATCAACTAGGGCTGGGACTTATGTGAATGATATAAAATCTTTGTAAACGCAGCTGCAGAAATGTTTCAGTGATATATATATATATATATATATATATATATATATATATATATATATATATATATATATATATATATACTGTATATATATATATATATATATACTGTATATATATATATATTCCATGAAATAAATAAAATAAAAGATTAGCTTAAAATGAAACCGTAACCATGCCCATGAATGGTACTACATAATATGGTCAAGAGCAGGTTAAAATCCACTTTCCGATTCGGGTTTTGGCCCATCCAATTTATTAGAGTTATTTTCATGATAAAGAAGGCAAAATCATGGATGGGAGTTTGGTCGAGCTTTGTTTAATAGCTTTGTTTAATAAAAAAATTAGATTAATTCGGATTTTAGTAAATAACCCCCAAAGATATCATGATCTTTATTGGGTTTTGTCTGATAATCTGAAAAATGTGGGGGTTTATTGTGATAAACTGAAAAAAACATGCCATTTGGATGTCAAATTTGAAAAAATTCATACGATTCGTGCTTTCGCTTAATTTTACTGAGTTTTTTCCCAACCCGACTTTTTTAAGTTATTTTGGTTTAGCTTGGAGATAAATTAAAGTTTTAGTAAATAACCCCCTAAATGTAACAAAGATCAAAGATTCTGTTTATGGCTTTTGTGCTGAAAAAAACTTGAATGATTCTTTCTCTAACCACTTCCTCTGTCTCTTTCAGGTTGCATATATGAGGGCCGACAGTATAAAGAAGGAGACGAATTTCGTCCAGAAGGGAATAAATGCCTTAAATGTTTTTGCATCGTAAGTGGTTACATAACAATGCAATGTAATTGAGTTCTAATTGCATATGTGCTAAGTAAAAAAATGGGATTTCTATCCAGTTAATTAAGATCTCGATTAGCAATTCCAGACAAAAAGGATTACGATTTGCATACTGATACTCTGCAAGCTGTGGCTTCCAAATCAAAATTTGAATCATGTACTGTCTCTTTTAAAATTTGACTTTGACCATTCGCCATCTAAAACATGCCGAATTGCTGTTTTAGCCTATGGGGACCTTCTAGAACCTATTTGGAGTCAATTGATGGACTTGAAGTTTTTTTTGGGAAAAACTTTGAATCAAATTCGATCTAATGCGCTATTCCTTCGATCTGTACAATTTGAATTTGGCCGAATACGGACCTATTCGATCGAAAATTGACCTATTCGTCCAAAAAAACTTTGACTTAATTTCGGTTGGTCTTTTTCAATTCGAAATTCCACCCTTGATAAATATGCCCCGTAATGTCATTATGCATTTTGCACTAATCCGCTTCTGTACACAGTGTAAACATTGGACAGATTTTGCCATGCACGCTTGAGCAGGGTAGGTTGGGGTGGATAGATGGAGAATGGTTTGTGGTTAAAGGTCAAATAAAGGGAAATGGATATTAGGCAAGCATTTAAACTGGTCCATCGTCTTAATTTAGTTTTTTCTATGGCCATTAAGTTTATGGTATATGTTTTAAAACCCTTTTTTTATTTTAAAAATTTAATTTTAATTTTGTGATCCTTCTACACCCAAGTTATTTGGTTTTGCATGACATAGCATAACATTTTTTGCATATTTTTTGTAAATGAATGTAGGATAAACCTACAAATTTGGTGAACAGTCCTTTCAAACTTTGAAAAATACCTCTAAATACTGTAATAACCCCTGTGTAGTTTGTAGTACAGTATTCAGGTTGGGGTGGACTGTGCCTGTGGGGGCTATTGACTAATTTGACTGCTTTTTTATTATAGATACTTATATTTCTTTTGCAGATCCGGCCACATGAACAGAAAGTTGTTGGTTTTCTGTTTTGTATGGGATCATAACATTCTTGGGCTGATAGCATGAGTTTACCACACATCTCTTTAGATGTTTATTTCAACTTCATGTTGCCTGTTATAAATATATGTTTTTTTTTACAAGACAAGCCATGTAAATATTGTATGTCTAATGTATTCCGTAGATATTGGTCCAGTCATAAAAAGAGTAGATAGGAAACATTACACATTTTTTCATTTGCCTGGGTTCTGTCATTGCTCTTATCTGCTGGTGCTGGTTTTACAGAGAATTCTTACTAGTTCTCCAGAATGCAGGGCCTTTGACTGACCTTTCCTAACACCCTCTTAAACATGACACAGTTATTAACTTAATGTACATCTTAGTCCACTAAATATTACAGCTTTAGTTATTTTTTATAGAGAGTCAAGTGCAGGCTTCTGATAAGAGTGGTTTACAAGAACGTATTTTCACTAGTGTTCCGTTTAAACAAAGGCACCAAATATAATGGTACCTGTTCTATATCACACTGATTTGATCAACCAGTCAAGTGACTTTTTTTTTTATTATAAGACATGAAGGCTTAATATGAGAAAAGCTGTTTACAACATGTTGCCTGTACTGTATATACCTTCTATATATGGATAACATGTATATTATTCTCTGTAATGAGCACTTCAGCTAACCTTTCAGCTTGACAGAACTGACAAAAGCATTATTATACTGCTGTAATACAGAAAATGAAATTTTGTACAAATGCAAATAAACCCTGCAGATGGTGATAAAGGGGAACACTGAAATTATTACTGCTTCAAGTGGTGCTGAAAACTGAAATACTTTACGAGACAGAATGACACATGGCAAATAGCTTTGTAACTGCCAGCAATTTTTTTACTCTGATATTTCTTGACACTTTCTTTATTCCTTTTAATTTTGTTGATTATATATTTTTAGCCTACTCTTTTTTACAGCATTCCCTGTTCACATTTCTGTTGTTACAGTGTCAATAGGCTATCAGCAGACTCGGTTACACATGGACCACACAGGCTTTACTTCTCTGCAAGTACATTGCACCATGCTATAGTGTGATTTCAGTCTTCCAAGCTCTCAGAATATTTGCTTTTTGCTAAAGTGCAAAGAATAACAAACTTAAAGCAATGCAATGCACTGAGACATCTATGAAATGATGTTGTTACTTTATTTGCAGTTTCGTATTTTTCTACACACTGGCACTGTTACTTTTGCAGGTTGTTTTATCTCAGTATATTTTTAATTGGAAAAGTGACTATGGTTGAGAAAACAGGCTAAATACAGTATGGATATCTGACGTCTTAACTGAATTATACTTGAAATATGGCAGGCATTTCATGAACATTTGGGGCACTTTTCTATGCATGAAAAATTGTGTGCAGTTCTGTGCTGGAATGGTCCATGTGAGATTTTAGGAAGTTTTCCTGGAAATTGGATTACTGATTATGTTTTTATGTGATTTAATAGTTTCTGATCTCTTCAACGCCAGGCTTCAAAGGGCTTCACAAGTTATAAGTCAGGTTTACATTTTTGTTTGTAGCAAAAAAAGTTTACTTTCCATTTAGGACAGATTTACAAACTCTTACAAACCAGGGAATTTTAAAGCACTTCCAACAGTTCTTTTTCACAGTATTTGTCCATATACCTTTCTGGCTCCTTGGAGTAAATATCAAGCACTGGTTAAGTTTCTATGATTCAGAAGCTCCGTTTTTCAATTTATTTTTTCAACCTCAAGGTATGTAGGCTGCTTTACTGCCTCATCCACTCTGTTGCATATTCTCCATCGAGGGGAACACACATCCTGACGCATTTTGTCTTGAATACTTCCTCAAACCCTCTGAGAAAAATCTCAGTATGAAAGGCATAAGGCAATCATCATACAGTGTGCCCCCACTGGAGAACTCCTTGCAGAATGGAATACACCAGCAATCTACAACCACATATTAGGAATGTGGTGAAAACAGATAATTGGACAAATATTTTATACATAAATTGTTTTAAATAAATACAAATTTACACTATGAGCATTTTATATGTCCTATAGCTGAAATGCATAAGAAAAGGGGTTTCTCTACATGGGATCTATACAGATTTAAGTGATCAAAGTGTGACCTTCTGTAAAAGTACCCATTTATGACCATAATCACACAATGAGATAATTAGAAATCAAACCTTCTGTGTATCCTTAAAATTAAGGAAAACACTATACCATATACATATCTATTGTCTGTTTCCTTCCAGAGAGTTGGCTTTGGGTATGGTGATTTATCTTCCAGTGATTAGGTTGAAGTTTTTACTTTCTAGAAGCCTTAAGGAGGCCATACATGCACAGGTATTATTGTACAAAATGAACAATATTGTACCATATTTGGTGTGTGTATGGCAGGAGACAAGCTGACCAATTTGACCAATAATACTTGGATTGGCTCGTCTGTTGGCCAATTTTTGATAGGCAGTTGAGCATCGGCCAGTGGAAACTGCTGAATCGTCAGACAGAGATAGAATTCTAATGTTTCTACCTGTTTATCTGACAATTCAGCTCTTATTGTTTGTAATGAAAATAAACAATGCCCTCGGTAATTTAGTGTGGCATTTCTTAGATCCTCATCCTTTAAGTTCCACCTTGAGCTTTAGGCAGTAAACTCTCAACAATGCAAGGCAGATCCAGCAAAAGACACATAAAGGCTTGATCTATATGATGAGGGTCAAACATTGCTTCAAACTAATACTCACATATATAACAGAAAATTATGTGCATTCCATTAGTGAAAAACATCCTTGAGGAGTAAAGGTTATTCTCTGGACTTGGTATGCTTGGTCTGCAAAAACGAAATAGAAAATATCCTGCGACTCAAAACTTATTTATAAAACCAAAAAAAGTTTATTCAAAGCATAATGATAAAAAAATACATACAAAGCCATGCTATTCTACTTTGCGCATTTCACATGCGTTGGCCTAGGTATGATCAGTCTGCAGCTCCCCAGCTTGAAACTCTGCATTGTGTAACATAAATCACTTGTTTTGTAGATACAGCTACATGGCTCTTCACTTTGCATATTGGAGCCTGTAATAAAGGATTCTCAGGCACCTAAATTTGTAACACAAATCTTGATCTGCTTTCCCATGTTTAACTAGCCCCAAGGGCAAACCACAGGCTGGCATCCTATAGAGTAAGTCACAAAAGTTCTTTCACACTCAATATATCATTATAAAAGATTTAAATTGTAATAACCATAAATATTCTCTTTTGAAGTTTCCTAAACCAAAGAAAATCCTGACAAGAAAATGACATATTGATAGCCGTAACCATGGAAAAGAATACGCTAAAAGGCAGCATTTAAACTCATAACTAAGCTCCTTGAATTACAAAACAGATTTTGTGCTCCATTGTTTCATGGACCATAGGCCTTGGGAAGTCTGGCATGCAAAGCATTTAGAGAGTTACATGGCATCATGCAGAGTGAATACTTAGGTCTATTCAACATTTGCAGACAATGCTCACCAAAACTCACCGCTCATGTTTATTGACCTTACATGAAACTTCCCCAGTGGGAGCACAATCACAATAGGGAGAGATTCATTGTTTGGATTATTATGTGACTAAACCATCAAAAGGAATTTTGTATAAATTATAATATAAAAGATACATTATTGTATTTAAACTGAAATTTAATGGGCAGGAAATGTCAGCAGCAATTGTACATATGTCTAAAACCAATATATATATATATATATATATATATATATATATATATATATATATATATATATATATATATATATATATATATATTTATTTATATTTAATACAAGTGTTCGAACTTTGCTTATTTCCTGAGTGCACGGTAAATCTGTGTTATAGATGTTATTTCAACATGCTATATAACTTTATTTGAAGAAAACTGGAGTGCTGGTCCATATCAAATTTATCTCAATATTTTCTTAAAAAACTCAGACCAAATCTGCAAGGGTTTTTTTCGGCTTATTAATTAATACACTTTACCGAAAATTTTGTTTGCAGGAAAAAATCTGAAAATTTTTTTTTTGCTGGTTTTTCGGAATTTCCAACTGAAAACTCAGATTTTTTCATATTTATGAATGAAACCCAGCGCAGATCAAAAAAATCTTTGGGACTTCTCCCATTGACTTATATGCAACCCCGATTTTCGGATTTTCCATCCTTGGATAATAAATTCTGAAAAATTTGTGGTTTTTTTTAAATTCTGATTTTATACTAAAAAAACACAAATTTTTCAGATTTTCGGCTACGGAGTAAATAACCCTAAGTGTTGCAATCCAAATTATGGTGAGGTACCTTATCCAGAAATTCCTTGTCCCAAGCATTCCGAATAATAGATCCTATACCTGTATGAATAGAGGGAGCAAAGAAAAAGAGGAAGAGGGAGCAAGAGATGGTTAATACTTGTTTAATTCTTTTATTTATTTACAATATTCTGTACATTCCGGCAAAAATGGCATGCAGAATTATGTCCCCCCATGATGCAGTGCAACTAGTGGTGGAAACTAGAACCAGCCTGGAGGGACTTTATGCAGCTGTAAAACATTAGATGGGATTTAGTGATGTAGACTATTCACACTTCCTACTGTGAGAGCCATGGAGCTACTGACACCTTCAATTTTCCGGTAGCTCCAGGGTTTCACAACATGAATAGGTAAGTGCAACTGTGTGTAAAGTGCAACATTAATATTGTTGTGTATTTTCTTAAATATAACTTCATTGAACTGTTAAATATATCAGAGAAGGCTTTATTTAAAAAAAACACAATTTGTATTGGCAAGGCAGCTATTTTCCAAGTATAATGCAAAGCATCCTTCGCATTCAGCAGCTACAGTATTTGTACTGTATTCTAGCACTTGTCTTTTGTGAAAATGAAAAAGTTAGACAACCAGCATGTTAAAGATTTTAATTAAGCTAAAACAATAACATATTACAAGATTCTTTTAAATATTATTGCTTTGAAAAATAAATACCACAAGTTTAGTGTAGGCTTTGTTATTTGATAAAATGAGAGAATTCGCCAATGGTCTGAATACTTTTACACTTTTAAAAGGCATTGAACTTCCAACTATCTTAGAAACAAGTCTATGTAAGCAAGTTTTTTTTTACTAAGGTTTTTTATAATGACCAAACACAACATTTTTTTTAAATTGTATTCAATAGCTCATTAGTTAATGTGAAAATCCATCTTAAATCCGTAGGAATTACCTTGCAGAAACACAAAGTACCTGTAGTCTGTAAGGAATAAACACAAACAGAATGATTGTCTGGATTGATAACTATTTTGAAATGCATCACAAATTGCTTATTTTTGTTTTAAGACAAAAATCAAAATATAAAGGGACTTGTATATATGCCACAAGTACAGTTTACAGATGAGACAAACACTTTCATAACTCTCCTGTGTATGCATGTTAATAATATACGTAAAGGATACTGTGCCAGTTATGTTTTGCAAATGAAATGCTTTTTCTGAAATGATCCAGTATGATATTATACAGTAAATAACTATAAATATGCAGTAATCAACATATGGTTGAAATTGCAAAGCTTTCGAATTTCACATGGTTCTTCTCTAGGCAAATATGCAAAATTTGCTCTTAATGGTCGACAGAATTTTATTTCAACCATATGTTGGTAGATTGAATTTATGGAAACCTCCTATACTATCTGTATATGACTTCAATACATCAGAGAGGACCTACTTATTTGCACATACTATATTTTTTCCTCAAGAGTAAAAAGATATTTACAATGGTTAGTATACTTTTTAAATAAATAAATATTAAAATTGCTTAACTGTTTTTGTAAACGAAGTAGAAGAACACTGTTTACTTATGGTTAGCAACAGGGAGGGATGGTATTTACAGTTCGAAATTCACTTTACAAGGACCCTAGAAATGAATTAACTGACCTATTTATTTCCTTCCTTTTTGTTTTTTTTCTTTATTTCTCCTTCTATGTCTGCTTCCCGTCTGTCTCTAACCAAACTGCCTCTTAATGTATTACCAACTGGGAAAGGAAAACATACCAACTAAGTAGAAAAAGGGATCTTTGGTTTGTTCAGTGCACTTCTACAAACATTGCAATTAATAAGGGATCATTCATTATTTGCCACTCATTTAAAGTTTTCTTTTCGTTTTGCATTATATGATTGTGCTTTGAAGGGACACATTTATACAGGAAGCTTTGTTAAAAAGTTAAAACAAATCTCTTTGGAAAAATATACTGTTAGAGCGTTGGCAATCCTATACATTTTTTGAGAGAAGTCTCAAAATGTCTTAAACTGTAACTGTGATAATTATACAGATTCTTGAGTTATACTTTTATACTAGATAAAAACTGGAAGAATTTGTTTTATAAAAGCTTTAAGACATATTTATTTGTACAGGTATGGAATCTGTTATCCAGAATACTCAGGACCTGGGGATTTCCAGATAATAAGGGGTCTTTCCATAATTTGGATCTATATGTCTTAAAGGACAAGGAATAGCTTTTTATAATTGGGGTGCCCAAAATTTAGGCACCCCCAAGTGACTTTTTTTACTTACCTGACACCCTGGGCCAGTGCTCCGATCAGCAGAAAACCGCACCGGCCCGAGGTTTTTCTAGCAAGCACCATGTAGAGATCCTCTTCCTGCTTCATCAGTTTTTCAAATTTAACGAAATAGCCATCTTTTTCATTAAAGTACGGCTTTCCTCTCTACTGCACATGCGCAACTACGAAAAGACCCGAAGAAGCAGGAAGAGGATCTCTCCATGTTGGTCGATAGAAGGGGTGTCAGGTAAGTAAAAGTAGTCACTTGGGAGTGCCCCTAAGTGTAAAATGCGATTCCTTCTCCTTTAAGTCTACTAAAAAATCATGTTAATATTAAGTGAGGTTTTGCTTCTTATAAGGATTAATTATATCTTAGTTTGGATCAAGTACAAGTTACAGTTTTATTATTACAAAGAAAAAGGAAATCGTTTTAAAAATGTTGGATTATTTGAAGGCTCGAGTTTGAGATGAAATGTTGGATAAAAGGTTTCATTTTTATTTTTCACAAAAGTCCTGTGTGTGTAGAACTTGTTTTATAATATGAATATGTAATATTCTAAGCACCCAGGATGTTTTTATTATATAGATATACAGTATATAGATATATATACACAACATATATAGGTGATTTAAATTCATGCTTTATCAGTGTACAAGGGATCATACACTGCATTGGCACATCTCGATTCTCTGTAACTGATTTTTTTATTCCCTGTAGCTGGCATTTTTCTACATTTTTGCAGATACAGTCAGCCTCTGTGCAGACACTCACAGCAGATATTTTTCGCACCGATATCTGCTCCATGCGTCTGTACACAGGCCAACATTTGGTGTATACGGTAAACATACAAGAACACATGCAAAAATGAACAATAACCAATACAAGAGTTATAGAGGGCCCTTCTCAAAAGAGCTTACAATCTGGAACAATAACATTCGGGGAGCTAAATCTTTGTTTTAATGTATGTGTGAGTATGCCTAAACAGTACTGCAGTTAATTTTATAAATGTATTTCCTTACACAAAATATCTTTATCTAATTTATAGATAATTGAATGTATGTTACAAGTTGTTATTAGTCACTGTCGCCATCTAGTGTCCAGAAGGCATTGCTGTCTTCATCCTATGGGAAATAATTTGGCAGCTGGCCTAATCCTGCTAAGAGTCAAGCAAATAGAGCTGTTATAACCAAAACTAACAGTTTAAAACATATTCCTGTAATCCATGAACATTATCTTGGAAATATGATTGACTTAACTTGCCTTAATTGTGGAAATAACAAATTCTTAAGAAAAAGTTTTAGAGATGCACACTTGAGAAAATAAACAGTCCCTAAAAGTTTGATAGTTTAGAGTATGTAAATTGCAACTGGAAAAGCTCAGATTTGGATCTTATACTATATGCTATTAAGAATGCATTCCCTTTGGTGTAAATTGCAAGCTTGTCAGAGTAACAGTAACAGAGTGTTAACACTTCAAAAGCTAGGAAGCATTTTTAGTTTTTGTTTTCTTTTGTACAACATGGGGCTGTAGTGGGTTGTACTAGGCAATGCAAGGAAAAAGAGTCTTTCCCACCCTTACTTCCTCTCTTCTTCCAATTCCTCACTGGATCAGTTTCCCCAACTACCCACTAAAGCTGTCAGCTGCACTCTCAAGTCGCTACGGCTGATGGAGCCCATACTCTTTTTTTTATTACACCACTTCTTTCTTATGGTTACCAATTACCATTTTAAACCAATTCCATTGTGCAGTACACTAGGCCACTCTAAATAAGTACTTAAAGGGGTGGTTCAACTTTAAGTAAACTTTTAGTATGTAATAGAAAGTCCAATTCTTACCACCCTTTCCATTGGTTTTCATTATTTATTTCTTATAGTTTTATAATTATTTGCCTTTTTCTTCTGACACTTTCCAGTTTTCAAATGGACGTCACTGGCCCCATCTAAAAACACAAATGCTCTGTAAGGCTACAAATATATAGTTATTGTTACTTTTTATTCCTCTTCTTTCTATTCAGACCTCTCCTATTCATATACCAGTCTCTTATTTAAATCAATGCATGGTTGCTAAGGGAACTTAGACCCTAACAACTGCAACTGAAGAACTGGCTGAAACTGCAACATGAGAATAAAAAGCTGAATAACTCATAAACCACAAATAATAAAAAGTGAAAAGCAATTGCAAATTGTCTCAGAATATCACTCTCTAGTCTCTCCTAAAAGTTAACTCACAGATGAACAACCCCTTTAAAGAACCAGTATGTCCCCCTTTTCAACTTCAGTTTAATAATGAACTATAACGACTTGTGCTGAACATACTTTTTGCCTGTTGTGTGGTTTTTGAAATTTCTTGCACTAAGCAGGACATCTGAAATTGAAAGTAAAGTACAAGCACAATCAAAACAAATCAGCAGTCCACTAAGAAGCTGTTTTATCTCATAGTCTAACAAGGGCTGAAACTGGGGAAGGGGCGGAGTTGTTTATACAGAGGTCTTTTTTGTGGACTGTTGATATGAAAATGTCAGATTTTAACATGTTTAGTGTAAGAAATATAAAAATATGTAGATATTCTAATTAAAACAGTAGGCACAAAGAATGTTAAGTACAATCCATATCATTGAACTAATGTTCAAAAAGGAGGTCCACAGCCCCTTTGAGAGATCTTCATTAATCTAATCCTGATGGTCATAATAAGTTTTATATACATAGACATGATTATCCTACCATTAAAATAGCTCAAGGGAAAAAGGCTGAGGGGAATATAAAATGATTAAAAATGTATGAAAGGTCTCAGCAGGGTTCTCAAAGAGACAAATGACAAATGGAGATTTGCACCCCAAGTTTTGAATCCAGTGGCTGTACTCACTGCCTCTCCCCTCCAATTACCAGTTCAGGTATAGGAACCATAATCTGGAAACCTGTTATACAGAAAGCTCCAAATTACGGAAAGGCCGTCTTCCAAAGACCTAATTTTTTATTCAAATAATTCACATTTTTTAAATGATTTTCTTTGTAATAATAAAACAGTACCTTGTACTTAATCCAAACTAAGATATAATTAATCCTTATTGGAAGCAAAATCAGCCTGTTAGGTTATATAATGTTTACATGCTCTTATACTAGACTTTAAGGTATGAAGATCCAAATTACATAACAATCCATTATCTGGAAAACCCCAGGTCCCTGGCATTCTGGATAACAGGTCCCATATCTGTACATCTTTCCTTCTGGGTTTAGTTTTAAACAATTCTGGTGCATTCACACACAAAACCTCCACCTATTGATTGTAAATAATGGATCCCTATTGTCTGGTTTAAAATAGAGCTGAATAATAGCAATGGTAACTAAGGTCAACAATTTCGCTCATCACTAATAACATTAGTAACAAGAGTTCTGTGGAGCCCCATATGGTAATGAAATGAAAATGATGAGTGTATTCCAGCTGTGACAAAATGTATTTGAACCAGTTGAGCACCACCTGTAGACCAGACCAGTAGAGACAGAAACCAGATAAAGGGCTAGATTCAATTCACAGACAAAATTCAATTTGAGACTCAATTCAGAAAAAGTTATCTCACGGTTTATTAAGTGAACAATCTACTGAAATTTATGTTAGAAAAATGGAACTGAATTTGGAGAAAAGTTTTTTTCCCCTCAAATGGAATCTCTTCCATGAATTTTCATGTGATAAACTGAACTGAATCTAGCCCAAAGTATGGCTATCTGTTCAGATTTTAAATGTGCTTGGTATGTATGGTTGTTATGCGAATTGTTCCTAGGCTGTTCAAGACATGATTCTGGTCTGCCTTTTAAAACAAGTATTTATACGCCAAGTTGCTGGGTAGTTCAGCAACTATAGCCTGAACCTCAAGAATTTTCACAGCTTTAACAATGCTTTTTAAATGAACAATCAAAACTTACAGTTTCTTGCATTACATTATAGAAATCCCATTATTTAAAGCAGAACAGCTGTTCTTGATTATTCTTTTATGATGTCAGCCTTGTAAGACTTTCTTCTTTATAAGCAGAAATGTTCTGGTCCCTACAGAAAACATCTTCAGTTGTCCTGTGGGTTGTAGACACTACTTAGATGCAAGCCTTGAGTTTTTATTACATGTATATCCAATAAATCACTGCACATCACGTCTCTATGGTAAACACTTTTTAATTTATGCATTTGAAAACTTTTAAAAATCCTGGGAATTTGTTTTGTTTATTTCAAGAGAAACTCTTGGACACACCTTTAGTCTCTTTCTTTTGTTATGGGAAATGAAGACCGTTTTTACTGTTGCCAAGTTACATAGAGCACGGCAGACAGCTTTCGGCATTTCATCAGGAGATATTGTTTATGTTGCAGAATCAGTCTTAGCACTATTACTAACATATAAATGCATGTACACATTGGCAGTACTGCATAATAATCAGCAAAGCAGATGTTTTCATTCTGCAGAATTAAATATAGAGCTTATAATAAGAGATTTGCAGTTACTATACCGAAGTGCGGATTAGAAGCAACCCACAAATAATGAAATGGGTAACATAAATGTATATTTTCCCAGTGACAGCACTCCAGATAGTTTTCATTAAAATTGACTTTAATTATCAATTATCGGCAGCAGGCTTTATGACAGTGACGGAACTAGGTGGGGGCGGGCCGTGCAGCCGGGCCCAGCCCCCCACCGTCATCCGTGCGACGCTGCAGCCGACTCCAGCCAGCGTGACTGCCGGGGGGCCCTGCGGGGGTGCGGGCCCTGGCCCAATTGCACCCCCTGCTCCCCCAGTAGTTACGCCACTGCTTTATGACGTGTACCCAAATAGAAAAGTGAGTTGAGGAGCAAGTGCAGATTGTTTGGAATTATTAACATAATAAGGGTCAAATTTACTTATAGTCGAATATCGAGGGTTAATTAAAACTCGATATTTGACTGTCGAAGTTAAATCCTTTGACTTCGAATATCGAAGTCAAAGGATTTACCGCAATTCGTCCGATCGAATGATCGAACAAAAAAACGTTTGATCGAACGATTTAATCCTTTGAATCGTTCGAACGATTTTTCTTCGACCAAAAAAAGATTGCAAAGCCTATGGGGACCTTCCCCATAGGCTAACATTGACTTCGGTAGGTTTTGGATGGTGAACTAGGTGGTCGAAGTTTTTTTTTAAAGAGACAATACTTCGACTATCGAATGGTCAAATAGTCGAACGATTTTTAGTTCGAAACGTTCGATTCGAAGTTGAAGTCATAGTCGAAGGTCGAAGTAGCCCATTCGATGGTCGAAGTAGCCAAAAAAAAACATTCAAAATTCGAAGTTTTTTTTATTCTATTCCTTCACTCAAGCTAAGTAAATGGGCCCTTAAATGTCTCAAACCTTGCAATAGGTCTAATAACTTTTAGCAACTGGTGATGGGCGGAATATTTTGCCAGTTTTTATAGCAAAGAAATTCTATTGATTTCCATGTATTTTGCAGGTTTTTGCTGTTTCATGGCTTTTTCAGCAAACAGGACAGATTCATCCACCGCTATTACCAACCAGTCAGATGCTTGATTTCAGCTTGCTACCAGCTTATTGGTTACTATTGGTTAGAATTTTTTCCAGCCTTAATAATAATCTTATTTATAATCTTTATTTTTCCCATTAAGATTTTAAAATGGGAGGGTGAATGCATGAAGTGGCTAGTTTTTTAAAGCACAGACATAGTTCAAAGAGTAAAGGATGAATGCAAAGCAGCCAGATTTTTTAACATGTCCTACAGGTTGTGCCTCAAGGAAAACCTCTTTGCACACCTAGAATAAAGCACGGTGACTTGTGCCACACTCTGTATGTGCACTGCCTGTATTCACCATGGAGGCATTTTGCCCCACTAGGTTGTACATCATTCATAATGTGCAATACAGGAGAACCAGGGATGTAAGGGAGCCCAATCTTACTGCATACTTATGACATACATTACATACAAGGTTCCCTTATACCTGTGAGCACTGTGGTGTGTGTTTTTTTTTCTGACAACTTTTCTTCAGCACTGCATCCTTAGAAGGCAGAAGAGGTCCACTGGAATGCCCTAAACTTGCACATCATTCAGAAATAAGTTAGCAAGGATTATTTGCACTTGACAATCCTGAGCTGTGCCCTTTGTTCCACATTTTAAAAAGGTTTGTCACTAGGATGTTAGTAATACATGACAAGAACTTGATATGATAAGGGCAGTGCCAAGCGCATCAGGAAAATACACCACCAAATATTACAATCAAATTTAGCCATTGTGCCTGTATTCTTTTTTGTGGTCCATTCCCCCAAGAAGACACAATCATGAAGACACAATCACGATATCCAGGTTTTTGGGATTTAAAAGGCCACATATTTTTATCTACATTTTAAGATATAGATACATAAATAACAACATATTAACCTATAAAACTAATAGTTATACAAACTTAAAACATAAAGAAGAAAAAACTCTTTTTCTAAGAACTGCTTGCCAAGTATCAACCACTATACACTTTCCTGGGTAAATGACATAGGGTCGGTGGGCAAGTGAAACCAGGCAACCAACTGTCACAACTCTTGCGGGACCCAGCCCGTCAAGAGCCTGCATTACTACCAGTCGGCTACTTAGCCATAACAAGCCGGGCCATAGATGTACTGAATTACTGAAGATGTGCAGCATTGTGCAGCTGTTTAGGGGAGAAACGTGACCCCTGCTTCACACCTATCATAAGGCTGTGCAGGTCTTTTCCTACCCACAGTCAAAAGAAATACAGGCATAGATCCAGCTAGAGGACAGAAAAATAAATCTTCAGCTGGAACACTTAATCTCCTCACATTCTCCAATGAAGCATTTCCCCCACTTTGAGTTGCAGATGAGAGCCCATTAATCCAGGAGACTTCCTATACTTACAACTAGCCGTTCATAGAAATTAAGGGCACATTTTGATCTGAAATCTCCATGAAACTGATTCATTTTTTTCTTTAATACTAGTGTGTGTTGGTCTTGGACATATGAAGATCGGTTATAGTTGCTGAATATATTAGAAGCCCAATGAATTAGGTCTGCCTCTTACAGTTCAGCTGTGATGCCATAAACTAAGCACATTTATCTTTCTTGTTAATTTGAAACACATACTGTAAATTCTTTATAATTCTCACCAGATGATGATGTGTGTCTAAGCACTGCTGTATAAACAGAATGCTGAGAGAGCTAAAAGCTGAAATTTTAAAATAACTGTGCCTGCGTGTGTAACTGTAAGTTTTCTAAAGAAGGAGATAGATAGCTTGGCCAGTTTTGTCAGACTAGCATCTGTGTGGCTGTAAAAGGATGAAAAACACAAAAGAAACAAAGGGAAAATATATGCATCCATGCTGAATCTCACACTGCAAAAATAACCCACCAACACTTACATTAGTTCCCAAGAATTATCTGTCTGCTTCTAGAGGATGTAGTCATCAATAAAATATTATTTATGTGTTAAATTTTGGCTTTCCCATAGATTATGCTGACTTGTTAGAGAAAAATGTAGTGACAACATCTCCACTTTGTACGTTGTATTCATTTATCTGTTCTCGTGAAGCGCTACTATTTATACACAATATAAACATACAGTTCTGTGATGAGTGAGGAAGAGAGTGAACTGAATCTTTATTTCATGTTAATAGGGCTTATTTACAAAAGCAGCATTATGTTGTAGAACAAACTTCTGAAGAAAGATGCTATGTTTTACCCACAACTGAGCATTAGTTGAAAAGTAGAAGTGGTTCAACATACTTATCTGTTGCTATGGTTTACTTGACATACACTAAGGAGGGTTCCAGCCTACTCTTTTAAACAGAGGTTTATCAAACCCCAACTTTCCCATGGAATACTGTAAAATATGTCGAAAGAGAAAGCATAAATACATACACTGACCTTAGCTAAATGGAACAGGAGTCAATACACTGGTGTGACCTTATAAAGACCTCCAATTAATCCTCCATCTACTGAAAGTTTGTTTTGGAGGCAATGGCTATTATCTTACTCTTATAAACACTTCACTAGGGATGCTACTCAATTCCTAGCCTAGTAGGGGCCTCTGATACATCTTATAATTAGGTGGTATCATGCCTTTGACCCCACTTATCCAACCTCATATGCAGCGAAGTGGAGAGTAATTAAACATACTGTGTGTGCTGTTAGGGACTCCCTATTGTCACCATGTACTATGTGTGGGAGGGTCTAGCTGAAAGAAGTATCACTTTTCCAGAATCATCTCAAATGGTTTTGTACACATATTCATCTACTCACTCTAAAACCCAGAGATTTTATTTTATGCAGGAAAGCACAAACAGCTCAACAAGATTCATGGAAGGATTTAAATACCATGGCTTTATTGCATTTAACTCGTTTCAGATTTACTGATTGGGTTACTTCATTTTAATCTAAGAAAATTGTTCATTATGTTACATGCTCATTTTGGCAATAAAAGAGTATACATTACAGTAAACTATTTTACTTTTTAATATGTCAGCCACTGCTCATGTCTATTAGGATTACTATTTAACATGAATACAATCCAACACTTTCCAGAAAACCAAAGTTATGTCAGCTATGTACTAAAGTACATAAAGCTGTCATAACTTTGCTGAAATGTCAGAAAGTTACATTCTCATTGTATGATGGAGCTTGTTTACCACAGGATTTGGATATTTTATAGGCTTGCTACCACCTGCTGTTCTACTCAATGAGAATGCTAGAGACTTTAATGAGCAGTAAGCTCAGGAGAGAGCTCAAATTCTTCCTCATCATAATGCAGGCTACTGGAAGTTGATGCCATGTGGTATATATCAAATAAGGATAGTGTTTCAGGTCATCCTATTTAAAATATTTTCTGTGTTGTATGAAGAATTGAACAAAATGCTGCTGCCAAGATATGCTCCAGTAAAACAAACTGGTAAAGGAAATATCTGGTGGCCTGTTGTGTTTCGGCTAAGAGCACCTGTGGAATGTTAGCTGAGAATAAGTCTTCAGTGCTAATTGTAGGAAGCACATTGGGTGTTCTCTATGAATTAAAGATGGTTAGATCTGTTGAAGATGTGCCATTTCTTATTATGTATCCCCTGTATTGAGTACTTCTCTTAAAAATAGATTTATTTTACACAAGGCAACAGACAATATTTTATTTTGTTTTTATTTGCACCATGACACTTTTGGCCTAGCTTATATACTTTGTTTGAAAAGGCCCTCTCTCCACAAATAGCCAAAAAACAAGATGCTATATTAAATAAATAGCTATGTTTATTTGCCTTTTTCCAAATGCACATATTTTTCATACTCGTCCATCCTGTAATAGCACCCAGGTCACCCTTCCATTACCATACACACTATATTTGTGTCAGGCCTAGGCTATAATGCTAATGAGTTCCTATCTGACAGCTTCTCAGAAATATACAAAGTGGTCACTGTAAAAAAATTAAAAAATATTCGGCCTTCACTTCATGAATACTGCATTGCCTAATATGGGCAGCACTGTATTCCTTATGTAATTGCAGGTCCTATCATTGTATTTTAGAGCAAAAGGACCTGCACCTATGGGTGCTAATGGCAGGCCAGGGTAGAACATACAATAACTTTGCAGCCTTCCTTGATGTTGATTAGTGATTCACTAGGGGCCATTTATCAACACGGGGCAAATTTGCCCATGGACAGTAACCCATAGCAACAAATCAAATTACTGCATTCATTGTTCTACTTGCAGCTGGCTTTAAAAAGCTAATCACTGATTGGCTGCTGTAAGTAACCGCCCATGGACAAATTTGCCCAGTGTTGATAAATGAGACCCACTGTGTTTCTAAATGGTGTAAAAATATGTTGTGCTCAATTAAGAAATGGAGTACCATTATAGTGTCAAAGAATTCTGCAGGAAACTGTAGACACTTGCAAAACTCACATTGTAGAGTGTAACAGAGGGTTTTCTTTTGGACGGAGCTGCCTGTCAGTTAGATGCAAAATAAAGATTAAAGAGAGTGTGGATGAGAGAGCTTGTTGAAGAGAGGTTATTATGTTTTTCTCTGTCTAATTAATCTAGCCAGCAGCATATGGTACATTGCAGGCTAAGTTTTATGTCAAAACATTAGCAATATTTACCCCCCCCATGAAATCTTGACTGTTCCAGTTTATTTCTGCTCATATGGGGATTGTTTATTCTCCTAAATAAAATGGCTAGGAGCCTGATTTAATATTGCCAGGTCTTCGTGGGAGAGGAACACAGGAAGCATCTGTAAGATATAAAGTAAGTGGGGGAACTTGATAATTTTTATAAAATTGTTTCTGGAACTATTTATAGTCTGGAACTGTAAGTATTGGCCCATCTTTGATGATGCGAGAGGCCTAAAATTGTCATCAACCTGCTGCTGTAAAAGTGCTGGAACTGAATTATTGTAAGGCTGCCTGTAATGCCATCTTACCTTTCGCTTTCCAGCATAACAATGGGCACCCAATAAGTTGAATGAATCACAACCTCCACACAGTCGGCTTATCGAATGCAAATTAATGTCTTTTTCATTTTGCATTAGCATTCAAATAATGTAAATTTCAGGACTAAGCGTCAGTAATGGAATTTGTGTACGATACTTAGCACAAATCAGTTCTGACATAACCCACCAAGGCAACCCTGGAATTAATACTTGAAATATTCTCACAGCAATTCAAGGGTCCCGTTGTGCCAATACATAATTCATCAGAGCAGGCTGATGGTGTAAAGGAGCATGGAAGCAAGTAGGTTTCTGAATTTAGAACTTTGCAGTTGTGCTTGGCTCCATAAACAAGCCCTTTTGCAAAACTATCATACTACTTCTTGTGGGAAGTTGCAGATAAAACTGCAGAGATCGATTCCAGGGTTTGGTTCAGAATCTGGTGAAATCTCAGCTCTATTTGAAAGATCTATATTTGGTAGAATTCTGTTTATTGGTCTGTTCCCAAATTTTAATGCTGCACGCAGGGGTGCTTCACCAATGAGGCAAGTTGAGGCTGTTGCCTCAGGCGGCAGCGCCCCACTAGGTGCCAGGGGCAGCAAAAATGCTGCTCCTGGTACTTTAAGAGCAAATTTCCAGGGGAGGGGGGGGCAGCAGCAACTGCTGCTGCCTCAGGCGCTGGAGGGGCCAGGATCGCCCCAGGCTGCACGCAGCTCATACCTGTACATCTTGCTGGGACAATTAATTGTGCCAGAGTAAAACTGTTATTTCTTGTTTTGAATGCCTGGCTACCAAACAACATATATTAGTTATTTGCAGGTATGAAAATATTAGGTAAAGATGGTACACTAATAATCTATTTAATAAGGCAAACTCAAAAAACAAATACAATAACCCCCTATTTGTAAAACAAATGTTAATGGAGGAGTTTTATATCTACAACTGTTTAAATGTAGCATATAGGGGAGGTTAGTAGTGATGGGCGAATTTGCGCAGTTTCGCCAAAAAATTCGCGAATTTCGTGCGAAATTCACGAAATGTCGAAAAATTAGCGAAACTGCGCCGGTGTCTCGTTTTTGACGCCGGCGCCCGTTTTGGCGCCGGCGCCGTTTTTTCTAAAAAAAAAAAAAATTTGGACACCGGCGAATTTTTGCAGAGAATTTTCGCGGGCGTTTCGCGAATTTATTCGCTGGCGGAGAAACGCGCAAATTCGCGCCTGCCGAATAAATTCGCCCATCACTAGAGATTAGAACAGATCCATGAGGAGCCTAATATGGGGAAGGTACAAATCAGAAATTTGTTAAGAATTGGAAAGGGAATGAGATTGGAAGAGTGCCAAAAGTATCTAGAAATTAGATGTTTTCCATGAAAAAATACCTGCTTATTTCAACAGGTCGACTATAGCTTTTTGTTTGTCGCTACATACTGTGTCTTTGCAGTATGACATATGAGTATGTACATTTATGAAATTCCAGGCCTATTTTCCCCTTGGCTTTTCTCTATAAGGTCATGTTTCAGTGGTTTACAGAGACTTTCCATGGCTTAAGTTATTCTCAATCGGAAGTGAGGTTATGTCCCAACTGAGCTTTTCCCAGGATAACCTCTAGATTCGTAGTACTGTCATCCAATGCCAATGCCTGAATTTGGCCCAGAAGTGTAGGGTTACTTCTGCACAGATAATATAGATAACACACTAAACATAATAGCAGATGGGGATTTAGATATTACATTTATATGATTCCATCATTGTAACTCTTTTCCAACAAGCATTTAGAAAACTACAAGTAATCCAAATGCAATATGCAGTCAATAGAGGTCTTTATGACTTCACTGTTTTAATAGATTCCAGCTATCCATAATACATATGGAGACATACATGACATATGCTCTTTCTCATGTCTTTGAGTCTATTCACAAAATAAGTAGAGATTCCTTGGCTCTTCAATTTCACTTAACCCTACCATGTTTATAGAGGAAATATCTTTCTGAGAGGCATAAACAACAGTCAACCTTATTTAGACTAAGTTTGTCCCAACAGCACCAATGTTTATTGTGAAAAAGTTTGTAGGTGTCATCCTAATTTATTTTAGGTCAACTCTTGGTTAGTTCACACAGATGTAAACCATATTGTGGAGATAACTATTTCATCCCAGTAAAATGAATGGGCTATGTACAGAAAAAAATAACGAAGACAAAAAGTCATGGGCAGATTGCATGAAGCAGCTGCTGTATTAATTTCGATAAGTGTTTGTTGCATTTCAAAGTGAAGTTCTAATGACAGGAATGTTCAGATTATTAACTCTTGATTTCATCAGCATCTGGTATTTTTCAGCTATGCCTTCTAAATCTCACCTCATTTTTCATCAATTCAATGAAAGTTCAATGTTGATTCATGACAGCTTTATGAGTGCTTTGCTGAGACTCCGTGTATTACATTTAGGTAGTTGTGGAAATACCGCTAGCTTTGGTTAAAGTTCCAACTCTTCTAAATTATTGACATTAGAAACTTGTCGTATGTTTCTCATTATCCATTCTGGGTTAGTTACTTGACTTTTTGCTAACATTTAAGTCAGTGTTGAATACTCTATGATGTAATGCCACACACTGCAACATAAAACACAGATGCTGTAAAACGATATAATAGGTTATACAACTATAGTAGAAGCTCCAGCTGGAGGGTCCAAAGAATGTAAGGACACATTTAAACAAAACATCTATCAGATCTTATGGTATAAGGAGGCATACAATACAAATCTGAGACATAGCTCAACAAATATTGATTATTAGGAGAAGTATGTTATACTGTATTATAAAAGTTATTACAGTCACCATGGGAAATGCAAAGGAAAATATAATTTAAATATTTTTGTGGGCAGGCAGTTGTCATGTTGACTTTCATTGTATATAGATTTCTTGAACTATTAATTGAATTGTTATATTTGTGCTTTTCTGTGTTGAGCACCATTTCCTCTGTTTGTGGATTCTGTTCAGATCTGGACTGGCAATTTGTGGATTCTGGCAAATGCCAGAGGGGCCAAAAGGGTTTCCAATAATATGGATACTATTATTTAGCTGTGATAACTTGCAAAGGAATTCCAAGATTAATAGTACAAGAGACTAAAACTTGGCTTGCTGAAAAATTGAGGCCAAGAATTAGCCCTACACTGGAATCAGCCATTTAGCTTGCCTGCATCTGGATAAATTGCATCGGCCTATGTACAGGCACACACCAAATTGTGTGCAGCCAATATAAGGGGCTGATCCCAGTGTAGGGGCTGATACTCTGCCTGCGTTTCCCAGAAGGCCAAGTTTTCTAATAAAAACACATTCTAAAATATTGTGACAATAATAATTCCTCTTATTTTTCCCTAGGGAGGCAGGACAGAGTGCATAAAGGAGGTATGTCCAATTCTGTCATGTCCCCAGCATCTTAGTCACATCCCTACAGGACAGTGCTGCCCTAAATGTATAGGTGAGTAAACTTAATTTACAATGGATGTTTGTCTAAAATGTATTTATGTTAGTGTGAAAATAATGGAAGGGGAAGATAAGCATATTTGCCTGGGCTTTGGTGTTAAAACTATCATAATACAATGTATAGGGGGTTATTTATCAAACTCCGAATACCCAAAACCTGAAAAATCACGAATTTTTCGGGATTTATTAAACCCTGAGGGCTAAAAAGCCACAATATAAAAACACGGCATCTGAAACCTGTCGAGGTTGCATAAAAGTCAGTGGGAACAGTGCCATTGAATTTTGGTTGTGTCACCGGTTTCGGGCAATTCCACAATGTTTTCGGAGCTTTCGGATGTAAACTCCAAAAAATTCTAAGGTTTTGGGAAAATTCCCCAAAAAATCGTGAAAATCTGAGCTTTTCCGACAAAGGTAATTTTCGGGAAAATGTAATAATAAATAAGCGTTAAAATCCCGAGCGTCTTAGATCGGAGTTTGTAGCAGCCGATATTGAGATAAGTTCGGACCTTGATTATTAACCCCCCTAGTATAGGTATATAGATATATATATATATATATATATAGCTATATATATATATATATATATATATATATATATATATATATATATATATATCTCTATCTATCTATCTATCTATCTATCTATCTATCTATCTATCTATCTATCTATCTATATATATATATATATATATATATATATATATAGATATAGATATATATGTGTGTGTTAATGGAAGGACCAGCATTCCATTTCTTGTGAATAATCAATGTGTTTATTTATGCTTATCCGATGTTTCGGCCCTCATTAGGGCCTTTTTCAAGGACAGTTAGCATGTGAATGAATACAGAGTTAAATACACCTCAATTTGGCGCCATTCATGATGTCATCAGCAGTGCAAAAAAAACTTACAAACAATTACCTCATTGATATAAACTTTGATGCAGTTAGAAAAACTCCAGTACAGTATTTTAATATTTAGTATTTTAGTACCATGATTCACTTTCATTCCCACCTTTTAATTGGATTTATGTTATGCCTAGAACAAAAATTTATAACTACCCCCGTTTACAAAATTGAGTGGAAGTTGCTTAGGTTCCGTATAAGAACGGCTGTGATTTCACTGATAAGTTTGTCAAGGTTTGTGGAAGACACCCTGCACTGCAGAGGTAGAAAATGTGACAGCTGCAAAAGCACAAGGGGCCAGATTCAATTGGAAAAATAAACTTTTTTCCTAATTCAATTTAATTACAAAATCATAATGATATAAACCATTTGTTTTTATTTCCATTGTGTGCTTGGTATAAATGTGTGTTTATATTAACTGGTAACAACTGGAAAAGCCCTCAGGACCCCCTCTCCCAAGCCTTTTTCCAAGACACCTGCCTTGCACTCTTATCTGTTCTGGTGCCTGTTTGTACCTACTTTGTCTAACCTGCCTGTGTCTCAATAAAGTGTATCCTGTTTGCCAAGTTTCTGTCTGTGCTCCAGTTTCTCCTTTATTTTTTGTCAGCACTCCAACCTGACATTTACTATTAACAGTTGTACCCCCAAATGTAATATTTGGCGTTATCGCAGCACGCATTCGCACTTTTGCGGGTATATTTGCGCTAAGCGGAATGCAATATTTTTCGCACAGATATATTACATAAGCACAAAACAGTAGCAAACGCAATGAAAAGATGTTTTCACTGGAAAAAAACTAATAACCATATACCTTTACCACATATAAAAAAAAATGCTGACATATATCTTTACCACATATAACTTGACCACATTTTTAAATTACATGAAGAATAGCGAAAAACTTACACAACGCGAATGGTGGAATTGCTCCACGAATATCTTTCTGCAAAAGTTGTACATACACCTTCTTCTCACAGCACTGATAGAAAAGTCACGTGAACACAATTACATTGTGAATAACATTTGCACTGAACAGTGACTACAGACACGACTCATTAAAAAACCAAGTGCAATATAAGCAATTTGCGATAAGAAGTTTTATTACATTGATAGCGCAACAGCGCAATAGAGCGCAATAACAAAAGTTCGCAAAGTGGAGGGAAACGGCGGAAACAGTCGCAAATGTAGCAGAACAGTCGCAAAGCGAATTATTACATACCCACTCTCGTGCGCAAACTACTCGCAATTCGATTTGCAAACAGTTTATGCGATTGCGCGTGATATTACATTCCCCCGATTGATTTTCTGTGATTGCTGAATTTTAGCCAACTGGAGTAACCCTATTATGCTGAGCTCTAATCTCATTGGTTTTTAACCGTCTGACCCCTGTATGCCATACATTTAAGGGTTGTGTGACTTGCTTGTACTGTATAAATGGTGATGATGAGGTAGCACTGACCTTATTGATATCATTCATTGATTTCTTCCATGGTCCAACTGTATCTCCAGCAAAGCAGGGGTTGTGAAATTAAATTTTAAATTAGCCGTAATCCCTTGCTCAGTGTATAGCATAGCTATGGGTATCCAGCACAACAATTTAGGCAAACATTCATTTCTCAAAATATTATGGCATAAGGCTTTATTCTTATAACTGCACCAAACATATGTGGCAACATACTGCATACAATAAAGGGTTATTTATAGGTTCAGTGAGGATGGCCATTTTAATGAACTGTATATTCTATATTGCAGAGTGCCTAATTATTGGGTGAGCAACAAAATGCATGAAATGTAAATGCTGCCCACAAGCCTGTGTCAACATTTGTCCCCCCCACCCCCCAGTGTCTGATTCTGTTTAACAGCAGTCACCAATTAACATTATTAAATATCTGACTTCCATATATCCACTTGACATTTATAGAATTTCTTATTGTTTAAAGTTACTTCTTTTTTTACCCATGGTCAGTAAATTGCTGTTTACACTGTACTGGAAAATGTTTAAGATTTGTGGACTTATCTACTCAGTTACTCTGAATTGTTAGCAGAAATTATATTTTATTAGTTTACTGCCCCTTTGTATATAATTAGAATAATAAAATAGAAGTAAAATAAAGTAAAAGGAAAGCGTAACACTGTTAATTACAGGTGTGTCCATTTTGGAAATACTATACCATTTTATTTTAGGGTTCAGATTACTGAAGTTACATTTTTTTCCAAAGAAAATAAACGATCTGTATGTCTTAAACAATCCTGGTCATATGCTTCTTGTAAACATTGGGAAATATATTGTCCTTTCTATCTGTTTGCTTTTGTCATTTACAGCATGCTAAGAAATACAAATAAAATGTACATTGTAGTACTGAAACATATTTGGAATTCTTTTCTTGTTAAATGGACCAGAAGTAAAGACTTAGGGGGTTATTTACTAAACTCTGAATACCAAAAACCCCAAAAATGTGTGATTTTTGTAAGTATTAAAATCCGAATTTTTAAAAAAAAAAAAACACAAATTTTTTAAGATTTATTATACCCTGAAGATGGAAAAAGTCAGAATCCGGCATCTCAGACCTGTTATATGGTAACATATAAGTCAATGGGATTTTTCGATCTGTAATAAGATTCAGGGTTTTTGGGCAAACATCCGAAAAATTTGTATGATTCGTAATTTTCAGGTTTTTCCCACAAACAAAAATTTTGAATAAATGTATTAATAAATAAGGCGAAAAAAATCCATGCAGATCTGGTCTGAGTTTTTTTCAGATAAATTCGAACTTATAAATAACCCCCTTTCAGTGTCAATATGTGGTACTTACTAGAAGTTATGAGAAACAGCATGGTACTTTAGTTTGTTTTGTCTAAAGGAACGCTGTCTTGCACTGACACAGGCAGAAGGTTTAGCCTAGTCCTTGACATACTGGGAGCAGAAGAAACTAAAGTTTTCTTTACCTTAAACAAAGTCAAGCTACGACCTATAAATGGATCACTATTATGCTGTATATAATTTAAATAGAGATAGGTATGGGACCTGAGGTTTTTCTGATAAGGTGTATTTCCCTAATTGGATCTCTATCCCTTAAGTCTACTAAAGAATAATTTAAACATTTAATGGGTTATTTACTAAAATCTGAATTTATCTCATAATTAGAATAAAAAAGCTTAACCAAACTCCCATGCCTGATTTGAACGTATTTGTTAATAAAACAACTCGATTCAATCAGATCATGAAAAAACTCAATAAAATCGAGTGAAACCCCAAATTGCTCTAATTTTTTGGGCTTTTTTCCCGAATCACTCATGTTTTTGAGTTTTTACCCGAAAACCCCAAAAAGGTTGAATTTTCGGGCAAAACCCAGCACAGACCACGATAACGTCAGATTGGGATAGGTGCCTCTCCTATTGAATTATACAGGACCTTGACAGGTCTGAGATGGCGGATTTTCAGATTCGACTTATTGCAGCATCAGGGTATAATTAATCGCAAATAATTTGAAGGTTTTTTTAATGAAAAAATTTGAGTTTTTGCCCCAAAAAGCCCTCTTAATAAACCTAATAGGAAAATTTTGCCTCACACAAAGATTAATTATATCTTAGTTGAGATCAAGTACAAGGTACTGTTTTATTATTACAGAGAAAAATATTATTTGGATAAAATAGAGTCTATGGAAGAGGGCCTTCCAGAAATTTGGAACTTTCTGGATAACAGATTTCTGGATAATGGATCACATACCTGTACAACCATTTTATTTGCTTTACTGCAGGCATGTTCAAAGTCTGGCCCTAGGGCCAATTGTGGCCCATTTTCAAATTTACACTGGCCGGCAGCCTCTGTTATTAAATGAATAATAATGTGGCCCTCCGGCACAGTGCATTTAGGAATCATGTAGCTGTAATATTTGGGCATATTAGTGAAATGATCTGCCACTATACTGCTGCCTGTGTGCTGAAGGTGTTAGCAATATACACGTAGTAACGCGCCGCTCTCACATACTTCTTTAGGGCTGAAGATGTCAATAGACGTATTGACGTGCCAGTACAGTAAACTAAAAAAGAATGCGAGAGCGGCGGAACCTTCAGCACACAGGCAGCAGTATAGACTAATTGGCAGATTATTTCACTAATGACTAATGTGCCCAAATATTACTGCTATGGCTACGCGATTCCTTGTTGGAATGAGGCACGGAGAGTAAGTCCAAACAGACTCCACTTCCTAAACGCAGTGTACACGTCCAACTCCAGGAGTGAATGATCCTGATTGCAAGCTAGCTACCTCGGAATGGATGTCAGGCTGAATGGTCGCCCCTCACACATTTTCACCTCACCAAATCTGGCCCTTGTTGCAAAAAGTTTGGACACCCCTGCTTTACTGTATATCAGTCTATATATATTAGAAAATTGTACATATTTTTATTGTCTTGTTGTAGGCCAACGAAAGGTTTTTGACCTACCATCAGGCAGTTGCCTTTTCCGAAGTGATGTCTATGACAATCATTCCACTTTTATGTATGATCACTGCACTACATGTACCTGCAAGGTAACTGTTTCTATTTTGCTCCCTGGGGAAGAGAAATAGTCATCTTTTTTATTCTCATTGCCTTCTAATGAGAATTTAAATGTCTATGGTAAATGGCTGCAAGTTCAAGGCCTCACTATTTTTATTTATATTTTTGCACTTGGGCTATGGGTTATGCCACTAATGTAATAAACTCATCATCATGGGGGAATATTAGTATACCCTGCAAAATGTAAATTATTTATATTTTCTTGGTTATGATAAAGTATATTGATGCTGCTAGGTATGAAACATGTAATAATGGATTTAGCCTGACAGTTAATGAAATAGATATAAAGAGCCCTGGAATGCTATGCTATAATCTTCCTTTTTATCCAGGACTCAACTGTTGTTTGCAAGAAGAAATGCTCTCCTGTGGGTGCATGTAACAGAGATAAGGAACAATGCTGTGAAGATTGTGTATCCTATGTAACTGCCGAAGAAGTCAAAATATGCAAGTCTGGGAGCAAAATATTTAGGGTATAGTCAAAAATTAATAGAATCACTTCTATAATTATTTTATTCCAGAGGTACATAGTCTGTATTTTGAATTTTATTCCAGAGCTACATAGTCTGTATTTTGAATTTTATTCCAGAGCTACATAGTCTGTATTTTGAATATTATTTTATTTTAAGATCTGCTATTTGGTTCTGTGTAAGAGCTGCTGTCCCCATGTGAGCCTTCCTGCAAGTCATCAATAGTACCTTGTGCTGGCTTCCACTGTTAACCCCCCACCCAATGTCAGTGATATAGTATTTATTAGTGGACTACATTGTACAGACATGTACAATATTTTACTTGAGGAAAGCAAGCTGCTTCATCTTCCTCCACTTCGATTTAACTATTAACTAGGCAATATGTTTAGAACTGTATTGCCTGATGCATGGCTTGAGAGCTATAAGTAAATTCTAAAAGATTTCTTATTCTTCTGCCAAGCAACCAAACATGAATGAGTTATACATTTGTTTGTAATCTTTTTAAAGATTTGAGTTCTATATGGCCTGTATAGTGAAAAATGATTTCACCCATCTTCTGGGTTTTTTTTCAGGATGGGGAGATGTGGTCTTCTGTAAACTGCACTATCTGTTCTTGTGTGAAAGGCAAGACTGAGTGTCACAAAAAACAATGCATTCCAGTGAACAGCTGCCCACAAGTAAGTATATTTCTTTTTTCCATTATGCCATAACCTACAGCGAGCGTTGCACATTCTAAAGTGTTTGTGTAGTATAGTTAACAATGTTTCATAGTCAAGCTATGTAATCTTGTATATCAAAGTCCACGGTATGTCCTCTTTGCGTCTATGTGGGTTTCCTCTAGGTACTCTGGTTTCCTTATACACTACAAAAACATACCGGAAGGTTATTTGGCACCTGATAAAAGTGTCCCTACAGTGTGTGAAATTGATCGGACCATAGACTGTAAACTCCATTGGGCAGGGACTGGTGCAAATGATGTATAAACTCTGTACTATATAACACATAACCGTGATGATAATGATGCATTTGGCTACATTAAGATAAAATATACTTTTAAAAGTCAGCTAGGTTCACCACTCTCAAATTACACGAATTGGTGTGACTTGCAATATAGGAGGCAGAGCACTCACTAAAAAACATTGTCATGATTTGGTGTCAAGAACAAACGTCTCTGCAGAAAGGCTTTTTTCAAGTCCTGAGTGTGCAGTGCTTTGCTCTCTTCTTAATGTAAATGCCCATGTGCTGCTCCATTAGTTCAGAAAAATTGTACAAAACTGTACAGGGTGCACATTGGTTCTTGCATATGCTTGGACTTTCTTTAGGTCCCAGAACCATATCTTAATATTAAAGGAAAACTATACCCCCAAAATGAACACTTAAGCAACAGATAGTTCATATAATATTAAGTGACATATTAAAGAATCTTACCAAACTGGAATATATATTTAAGTAGATATTCCCTTTTACATCTCTTGCCTTGAGCCACCATTTCGTTATGGTCTCTGTGCTGTCTCAGAGATCACCTGACCAGAAATACTACATCTCTAACTACTACAACTCTAACTGTAACAGGAAGAAGCGTGGAAGCAAAAGACACAACTCTGTCTGTTAATTGGCTCATGTGACCTAACATGTATGGTTTGTTGGTATGTTTGTGAGTACAGTGAATCCTACGATCCCAGGGGGCGGCCCTTATTTTTTAAAATGGCAATTTTCTATTTATGATTACCCAATGGCACATACTACTAGAAAAGTATATTATTATGCAAATGGTTTATTTACATGAAGCAGGATTTTACATATGAGCTGTTTTAAGCAATATCTTTTTATAGAGACCTACATTGTTTGGGGGGTATAGTTTTCCTTTAATAAATGGTTGAATATCAAGTTTTGTATGTAGTAGTTCAAGACGGGACACTCTGCTTCTTATGTCTTCACTTTTGACTAATATGCTTTTTTATCTGTCATAATGTCAGCACCATCTAAACTAGCCTAAATCCATGTTTTTTAAGTTTCAGTGTTTTTTAGCAGCCATAAGTATTTTTATGGGCAATTTAATGTAAATGACTGAATGAGTAGCTGGAAAATCAGCAATGACACATGCTGCAGTAAGAAATGCATTCCTCTGCATCTATAAAATCGAATCTATCTGGTTGCACTTATCAGATAAGACCAAGCGCTCTAAACATTCCATTTTAACTGAGTTCAGAGTGTCTAAATAATGTAGCAAAAGTAAACTAGGTAAAGTGAGAGACACTCAGTGTATTTTTTGGCCCCGAAATACTAAATTTCCACAGTACTACTTTTTCCTCATCAACTTCAGAAATGGAAACCTCATAAAAAGAAGCAGACTGATTGAAAGCATTTACTGAATGAAAAGGGACGCTATCACTTATTATTTAGGGTTTGACCTACCTAGTGTTTATTTTACAACAAAAGAGGTAACTATTCCTAGCGTCAGATAGAAAAAACATTAATGTCATTGTACAGATTTGCAGTGCACAAGTTGGTTATAAATTTCTGTTAGGTTTTCTCAAGACATGGTGTAGAAAGGATTTAATTTCATACACATCTGTATTTTGTTACAAATCAAAAGTTGCCTTTTTAGTTTGGTGCCAAATGAGGCACAAAAACAACAGCTGTTTCTGTTGCACAACTAAACAAAAGCCTAATTAGTCGTGCTTGAAATATTTTCAACCTAAAGCCTAATAAAACTAAGAAGACTAAAGCATGCCCATATCAGAAAGAGTCTTTGGAAAAATGGATTAGATCATTATCATGCTCAAAAGGGAGTTCTTAGAAATGATTTGCAACATTTATGTGTTATAATGAGACACCTATTGTTTTTATTTGAGGTAAAATTAGAACCTGTTGCTTTCCGTATACAGAAACTTCATTACGGAAAATTGTACTTAGTTTCCAGCCCTTCTTGACCTATGCCTGTGGTTTATCTGAACAGTATTTCATTACACCAGGCCAAACCCCTTCAAAACTACTCTAAAATCCCTTAATAGCTATCATTAAGTGAAACTGCTGTCATTAAGTGATGGGATTAGGATGTACCAAATCATTTAGAGATAAATCCTATTACCTGCTCTCTGTGTTCTGTTCTCTAAACTGCTTTTATAAACATTTCAAAGAGAAAATAATCAAAGGTTTTCATAACAACATTTTTTTAATTGTACATGATAAGGTGGGGCAAAAGGACATAGATTAAAGTGAACAAGGACATACATGTAATGTGATATTACACAACCTAATGAATCTAATGACATATTTAAAGGGGACCTGTCACCCTAAGAAAAAATTTCAAATTCTTTTCTATCATGTTAGTCGAGCAAAATAAACTTTACTTACACTGCATTTATTATTTAAGTTTTGTTTCCTTCTGTTTTGGAATTATACAATCACAGCAAGCAGGCAGCTGCCATTTTGTGGACACGGTTATTAAGGGAAATTGTGTATCACCCCAAAATCTTGTGTATGAACCAGAATGAGGGACCTAATGTCCATGTGCAGTGCCCTACACAATTATAGAGCCTGAGGAGGGAAGGAGGAATGTGGGGAGAGCAGTGACATGTAGGAAGTGCTGAATGGAAAGTGAAAGTAATTGACTGCCCCTCCTCTATGCCACGGGCATAGAGGTGGGTCAGGTAATATTTGATTGACACTTTAGATATTTAAACATCTTTATAACAGGTTTGGATGTTTTGATGAAATAAAAAATTGGGGTTCCATATTTAATTTGGAAAGGACTTTCATTATGCAGTTTTTTATGTGTAGGTGACAGGTCCACTTTAAACTGATTTCAGTGCAATAATTTTCTTATTACACCTACATAAATATAGGAGTCTAATGTCAAACTTGGTTAATCACAAGCATCTCTAGCGAATGCTAATATTGAAGGTCAATTGGCTTCTCATGATGAAATGTAGGTTTTCCACTAGTGATGAGTGAATTTTTTGACCAGGCATAGATTCGCTGGGAAATTATGCACTTCGCCATCTGCAAATTTTTTTGTGAACCTTTGGCAATAATGCTCCGTGAAAAATTTTGCCACAACAAAAAAGTTGCCATAAGAAAAATTCCCCATTGACTTTAACGTATTTTGACAAAAAAGTTTGCGAGACAAAAAATTCACCACAAGAAAAAACACCCATTGACTTCAATGCATTTGAAGTGAGAAAAAATGGTTGGGTGTAAAAAAAATGTTTGACTCCTATTGACTTATCCCTATTCAATTGAATGGGACTAGATTGCTTTCAAAAATAGGTTGCTTTTGACCACTGAGATTTCCACAGAATCCATACATTACTGATTGTTCATTCTACAATTGAGATACATTTGGTATCCACATTTTTAAAAAAATTATCTTAATCTTTAAAAGAGAGAGCAAGTGGGTAATGTATTGAAAATCAAGTTTGAACTAGGTCAAAGAAACCGTTCAGATCTGTGTTTTCATAGAGGTGGCCTTTAATTTGATTAGTTGCTAGACTTGGTGCAAATGGGATCCTGATATTACATTAAATTATACCTCTTTATTTGAGTGTGACACTAACTACTCTTTGGCACAAGTAGTTTATGCCAACTAGAATTTTAACAAGCTTTAGCCTTTGTTTAGTTTCTGGGCAACTATTATTATAAAGCTGTCAGAAAGAATAAAACTAATAAATATACATACATAATTTTTTATTTCATGCAGAAGAATGAATTGATGAGAACACTAGCAATATTAAAATAGGTTATGCTTTAAAGTGGACCTGTCATCCAGACACAAAAATCTGTATAGTAAAAGTCCTTTTCAAATTAAACATAAAATCCAATTTCTGTTTTTTATTAAAGCATTCATAGTTGTCTTAAGCTCATTTAAAAATCTCAGCTGTCAAATCAAATATTGGCATAGGCATAGAGGCGGGCAGACAATTGCTTTCACTTTCCATTCAGCACTACCTAGAAATCGCTGCTCTTCCCACATTCCCCCGTTCTCTTCACCGTTTAATTTTGTAGCCAGGGCATGGGGATGGACATTGGGTCCCCCAATCTGGTGCACAAACAAGATTCTGAGATGATTCAAGGCTTGTGCACACAACAGTGTGCACAAAATGGCTGCTGCCTGCTTGCTATTATGAAATCCCAGACTGAAGGAAGCAAGGTTCAAATAATTTATATAGTGTAATTAAAGTTTATTTTGCTAATGTGATAAAATAGGATTTTGAATATTTTTTTTTTGGTGACGGGTCCCCTTCAATATTGTTTATCTACTTTTATTATCTGATATGTTCACCTTTTTCATACTGATAAATCATTTAGAATATGTTGGTTGGAAAATCAACAACAAATTTTCTGAGCCCAGCAAAGAACTTTCATTTGGTGTTTGTACTGAACAATGAAGAATTTGGGGCAGATTTACTAAGGGGCTTAAAGATGCATTACAGTGTGGAAAAGAACCTTGTAACTCTTAAGTCATGTGTATTTTTCCAAGCAGTTAACATCATTACTGAATGGAAAACAAAATACCAAAGGTTAATAAATCTGCCCCTAATCTTGATTTGTAGTTAAATCTCAGAAAGAGCAGAAGTCAGAAATCAATTCCTTTGGTAGACCACCATTAGCATTTATTGTCATTGCTGGTTTTAAATGGCTTTAATTACTTTAATGTGTTTTTGGATATAATGACTTCTGACATGACCTATTGGGGAATGCTTAATAGCATTAGAAGCACAGCAAAATCAAGTGACTAAATCACATTTCCTTTATTCTTTATAGGGCAAAATACTAAATAGAAAAGGATGCTGTCCTATTTGCACTGAAAGTGAGTAAGTCGTTTTTTTTTAAATTTGTAATCATTCTAATTGTAAGTAAAATGTATGCAAATTGGATGCAACAGGAGAAACAGGTGGCTGTTAAATCAATATTTCCTAGTAGTTATATAAATTGGGAAGAGAGGTTTAAAGGGAAACCAGCCAAAATAATAAACAAAGATATGATTTATTGATGACAGCAAAAATTGGAGGCCTATTTATCAAAATCAAATTTATGAATTGTGTGTGCTTATTTATGAAAATAAAACTTCAATATAAAAAACTGACCTGAATAAAAAAGGTGAAAAAAAATCTTTCAATGGGTCTGCCAACTCTCACCTCTACCAACTGTCACCAAACTCAAATTGAAAAAAAAATTGCTTACATTTTGCCTAGGACTACTCCCATTGACTTCAACATGAACTTGGGAGCTATTAGATACCAAATTTTTACATTTAAGTTTTTCTAGTTTTTTGGAGATAAATCTCTAAAATTCGAGTTTTGGAAATTCTAATTCCAATTTGTGAGCTTTAACTCAAAAAACTTTGTGTCTGCGATGGTAAATCACAAGCAAGTTGCTTCCATGTTTTGTTGGTGTCAGCTGGGGGGTGACTAACTGAACTTTGCATTCAACAGAACCTGGAGTATGCACTGTATTTGGGGACCCCCACTACAATACTTTTGATGGGAGAACCTTCAACTTTCAAGGAACCTGCCAGTATGTTTTAACTAAAGACTGCTCCTCTTCTACCTCATCCTTTCAAGTGCTAGTAAAAAATGATGCACGAAGGACCCATTCTTTTTCATGGACAAAATCAGTTGACCTAATTATGGGAGAGAGCAGTATTAGCCTTCAGCAACATCTTACAGTTAAATGGAATGGAACGCGAATATCATTACCTTATGAAACACCACAGTTTCATATTGACCTTGATGGCTACCTTTTGAAAGTTACAACAAAAGCAGGTGAGTGCGTTTTGTAAAATAATGGGGAAAAAATAGCTGGCTGAATGTTTATTGACATGGTGAATGAACAACCACAACTGCAAGTAGGACAGATATGATGTTTGTGTTTGCATACCTATAGTTTTTGTGTTAATTTTATATATATATATATATATATATATATATATATATATATATATATATATATATATATATATATATATATATATAAATATATATATATATATATATATATATATATATAAACAAGGTAATTCATATTTAAATATTTGTGTCTTTACATGCCTTCAGGCAAAGCCAAAAGAGTTAGTTGATGTATATGTCATCATATACAGTGTATAGCTGTATTATTATCTTATAATAATGCCCCTTAATTAGAGAACGAATGTAAGATGGATTAAGTCCAAGCTTGAAGAATTGCTGCCACTATTACAGGGCCTCCCCTTGCTCTTTATAGACTGTATGCACTATACACTGACAGCCACTACATTCATTATTTTTTCTTTCCCATCAAGATTATATTAGCCACCTTCTTTAAAAACTCTCCTGTTACCTCACTTATATGTACACCATGAATAAGGAATTTGTATGACATGAACAATATGACATAATCAAAGAACTGAATATACAGGCACAGTTTAGTGCTTGATGCAGGTCAGCATTAAGGGCTAGTCCACACGGGGAGATAACGACGCGTTTGTGGTCGCGGCGACAAAGCGCTGCGACAGTCGCCGCGACCGGCGCAGGCGACAGTTTTGTATGGGCGCCTATGTAAAAACGCCTGTGCTAACCACACGAGGCGATGCGCTTTTCAACAGTCGCCTGAAAATGCCTCGCATTTGACTGTTGAAAAGCGCATCGCCTCGTGTGGTTAGCAAACGCGTCGCTATCTCCCCGTGTGGACTAGCCCTAAGCATAAAGCTTTATGGGATGCATAGTCATGACATGGCATTGGTGGCAACAAAAAAACAAATGCTACAGATAAGATAGATAAGCTCTGTAGCATATAATGGATTTAGCTTCCTGTGTAAGGACTAAACTGATTGCATTTTATAAAATCTATCTGTTATCTGCTACTGTGACTTTTCTAATTTTTAACATTGGTAAAGGTGTTTTCTGATGGCTACACAAAAGTATATATATAACCTCCATGTTGCCGGCATTCTCGAAAATGCCTATAGATATACAGTGGTGTGAAAAACTATTTGCCCCCTTCCTGATTTCTTATTCTTTTGCATGTTTGTCACACTTAAATGTTTCTGCTCATCAAAAACCGTTAACTATTAGTCAAAGATAACATAATTGAACACAAAATGCAGTTTTTAAATGAAGGTTTACGTTATTAAGGGAGAAAAAAAACTCCAAATCTACATGGGCCTGTGTGAAAAAGTGATTGCCCCCCTTGTTAAAAAATAACTTAACTGTGGTTTATCACACCTGAGTTCAATTTCAAAGGTTATAAAGCCATTTCTAAAGCTTTGGGACTCCAGCGAACCACAGTGAGAGCCATTATCCACAAATGGCAAAAACATGGAACAGTGGTGAACCTTCCCAGGAGTGGCCGGCCGACCAAAATTACCCCAAGAGCGCAGAGACAACTCATCCGAGAGGCCACAAAAGACCCCAGGACAACATCTAAAGAACTGCAGGCCTCACTTGCCTCAATTAAGGTCAGTGTTCACAACTCCACCATAAGAAAGAGACTGGGCAAAAACACCCTGCATGGCAGATTTCCAAGGCGCAAACCACTTTTAAGCAAAAAGAACATTAAGGCTCGTCTCAATTTTGCTAAAAAACATCTCAATGATTGACAAGACTTTTGGGAAAATACCTTGTGGACCGACGAGACAAAAGTTGAACTTTTTGGAAGGTGCGCGTCCCGTTACATCTGGCGTAAAAGTAACACAGCATTTCAGAAAAAGAACATCATACCAACAGTAAAATATGGTGGTGGTAGTGTGATGGTCTGGGGTTGTTTTGCTGCTTCAGGACCTGGAAGACTTGCTGTGATAGATGGAACCATGAATTCTACTGTCTACCAAAAAATCCTGAAGGAGAATGTCCGGCCATCTGTTCGTCAACTCAAGCTGAAGCGATCTTGGGTGCTGCAGCAGGACAATGACCCAAAACACACCAGCAAATCCACCTCTGAATGGCTGAAGAAAAACAAAATGAAGACTTTGGAGTGGCCTAGTCAAAGTCCTGACCTGAATCCTATTGAGATGTTGTGGCATGACCTTAAAAAGGCGGTTCATGCTAGAAAACCCTCAAATAAAGCTGAATTACAATAATTCTGCAAAGATGAGTGGGCCAAAATTCCTCCAGAGCGCTGTAAAAGACTCGTTGCAAGTTATCGCAAACGCTTGATTGCAGTTATTGCTGCTAAGGGTGGCCCAACCAGTTATTAGGTTCAGGGGGCAATTACTTTTTCACACAGGTTTGGATTCTTTTCTCCCTAAATAATAAAAACCCTCATTTAAAAACTGCATTTTGTGTTTACTTGTGTTATCTTTGACTAATAGTTAAATGTGTTTGATGATCAGAAACATTTTGTGTGACAAACATGCAAAAGAATAAGAAATCAGGAAGGGGGCAAATAGTTTTTCACACCACAGTATATATATATATATATATATATATATATATATATATATATATATATATATATATATATATATATATATATATATATATATATATATATATATATATATATATATATATATATATATATATATATATATATATATATATATAAATAAAAATATATATATATACATATAAAATAGTTTTCTGAAGCAAAGACACCAGCTTTACCAGTGCAGGGCAACAGCATATTACTTTTTAATTACTTTAATACTTGAATTTTTTACTGTTCCTTTAATGTATTCGCCCATCACTAGTCATGGTATGTAGCACAGTATGTTTATCAGAGTGATGAACATACTGTGTGTGCCATACTCTGCCTGCCCTACACTCCCTGTGTGTGCCATACTCTGCCTGCCGTATGCTACCTGTGGGACGTGAGCCTGGTAGGATGTAAGAATTTGGATTGGAAGTTTTAATATGACTTACATTTTTCATATACAGTATGAGTGATTAGTGATATCCCTGCAGTACACAACAACAATTTTTTTTGTACGCTACCTCCAATAATGTACATATTGTCTTAAAAGTTCCTGTAGTAACATAGTTGTGGTTTAAAGTGTGTGTGGTTTAAAAACATGGACTGGCCAACACTGGCTTCTATTATTTTCCCTGCCCCACGTAGGCCAGAAAAATTTCGGCGCTCGGTACCACAGAAATTGGACAGCATTGCTTTCAGCTATTAATTAACTGCTAGTGATGGGTGAATTTGCGCCGTTTCGCTTCGCCAAAAAATTTGCGAATTTTGCGCGAAATTCGCGAAACAGCGAAAAATTCGCGAAACGGCACCGGCGTCTCGTTTTTGACGCCGGCGCCTGTTTTTTTTCCGCTAATTTTTGCGGGCGTTTCGCGAATTTATTCGCCTGCCGCGAATCGAGCAAATTCGCCGCGAATTCGCGCCTGCTGAATAAATTCGCCCATCACTATTAACTGCTAATATAATGAATTTGTAACAACATCACCACCTGCTGGTCAGTGCCTCTGTGTGATTGGAGAGAAACCTCAGGTGACCTTTTTCATGTCTTTCCTGAGCAAAGCAAAGTTTTTTGTTTTCCTTCTGACCATATATCTCTTCTCTCTCACTGACTGTACTTTTAGAGGAACTGACCAGCAGGGGGTGCTGTAGTTGTCATTATATTAGCAGTTAATAATTCGGTTAATAGTGTTGGAATGCAAAAAACTGAATTTAAATGTCAAAATTGCTTAGAAAAGAACCCTGAGCATTTTTTTTCAAGGTTTACATGTCCTTTAAAGAATAGGGCTTGTGCTAAACATTTATTCATTCACCACTGTGTGGATAAATGCAAATAAAATATATTTCAGATGCTGCTTACCTTATTTGGGGGCCAACCAAAACCTTTTGCATTCAGTAAACACAATAAAAAGGGGGGAGAGGGAGTTCATACTTGTTCAGAAACTGTACTGACCATATCAACTAAAGGCACAACTGCGGGAGTGGGTACACTAGGTCAATACATTTTTTTTATACTGCAATCATTTTGTGAGGTAGAACAGGACCTTTGTGCTTCAGTGCTCTAAAATAGGTTATAACAAATAATTCAATGACTAGACAGGATTTAAATGTCATATTTTATATACTTTACAACTACAAGCTGTAGAATGTAGCTGATATAAATGAACGCAGTGACTGACTGCCAAAAACATACCTAAAAAGTGTTTTGTTGGCTCGACTATGGAGAAGTTAATGTCTAGTTGAATTTGGAACAGCATCCACAAGAAAAACAAAAATTTTTTCTCAGGGACAGAAAATTATACCATGCATATGTATGCTGTGGTCCTCTAGTTCTTGCAACAAGCAGTGTTTTTGTAGACTGTTGATATTTTTAGTTTAGGTACAGCAATGAATTGAACTCTTGTCTTAATCGTAATTCTTTTGCCCTTTTATACTGTTTCACACGCACAGACAGTTACAGATACATGCATCCATCCAGTGCATTGCTATTGTTTTCATAGAATAACAGAAACCAGCACCTGAGTTTAGTGTGAATTGTTGGTGTCACTCTATCCAATACCCCCAGGACAGGTATAAGGTGCAATCGCTCCGGGCACTTTGAGGTTGAGGTTATGCGCTAAGATGCTTACTATTTGGTCCTAAAGAATCAGCTACTAGGGCAGAGATCGTCAGCTTGTGGCCCATTTTTTGAACTTGGGCTATGTAGAGATGGTGTAGAGTTTTATACTGTATCAATCTGTCTTTAAGTGAAATAAGGCATGTGTAGGTATTATCTGTTGCTTCTTCCCAGGTCAAGATTTTTGTAGACCAACATTCATTAGCATTCTGAAATGGTTTGGAACCAGATAAGAGTTATGGTATAGCCTATGTATCAGCTTGGTTGCACTGATGTTGTAGAGGATTTCCTTAATGGTAAGACAAGTATTGGTACATTGGGTAGGGGTATAAAAAGCAGGTCTGAGATGTAGATTTTTTAAAAAATAGAGGTGATTGGCATTTGTTTTGCAGTTGAAGGGATGCAGGGTGTCCTAAGTGTTTAAGGGTCATTGACCAAGCTTTGTGGTAAGGGGTAGAAAGTTGTGGGCAAATATCCTGTGTAGGGTGATGACGCAGGAAGCTACAAAGACTCTCAAGAGAGGCCAGGAGTAATGCCTGGAGTCGGGTATTGACATTTTACTGGTCAGGGGTAACACACCAATGGAGGTAATATATTTGTGAGGTCAAGTAATATAGGTGGATGTTTAGGAAAGCCAATCCGCCTTCTGCACACAGGGCACACAAGTTCCTGGCAGTTCTGAGGGGTTCTGTTGTTCCATAGGAGCATTATGAAGGAGATACAGAAACTTTCAAAGGTCATTTTAATTCATTCAATATCATTTTAGTCATGCTGACTGGGCCCCATAGGAATATTGGGAGTTTGGTCCAGTGGGTTACGTTATGTATTAGGGAAGACTTGGTCCAAATTTAGGGAGATACATTTGGTCAATGCCAGAATGAATTGTGACTCTGCGATATTTGAACTGGCCTAACCAGACTAGGGGAGGACTAGGGGAGTGAGTGAGTTATAATGGTCAGCAAAGCAAAGACTTGAAGATCGTCCGAAAAAAGGGTTAGATCTGGAGGGAATACACAAGTGAACCTATTAACCAGGGGGGTGGGGGAGCCTTGCTGCTCCTGCCACCATGGACATGGTGATAATTGCAGGATTTCCACAGCAGGTTGTGTCAATAGGTGCTTCAGAAATGTGCACTTTGCACACTGCACCTGGGAAATAAATGCACCTTCAAATATTTTGCTGCCTCACATTTACAAGCCTTTAAATACATATTTTTTTTAACATGATCCTAATTCTAACAAATCTTTAGTGGGTTAGCTCCTTTATACAGTAAAACAGGGACAACTATTTGAAAAGGGAGTGCAGTAAAAAAAAAAAAAAAATATATATATATATATAATCATATGATAAAATGTGTTAAACATATGCTTATAAGAAAATATTTACATTTAATATATTTACCTTAGAAATAATATGTAACAGACTCAATTCTCTACTGGGCAAAAATAAATATAAATAATTTATTTTTCACATTTAAGAGTCTTGCAATGGTTCTTAGAAATTGGCATTTTGATGAGGCTAATGGAGAAACGACTGTGAATGGCTGGAGCTAGCTAGTTTTTGTTGGAGAGTGCATTGGACAAAGCGGTTAGAGTAACATTAAGAACATCTGGTATATTTCCTGGATCAACCCATGACTGAAAATGCAAGTAGGTCCACAAAATCCTAAAAGATGTGTTAAAGGGCTTAAATTTGTTTTGACAAACTGATTTGGGAGCGTAATATCCTGGTTGTAGATAAACACCGGGTGAACGCTGAGATATCTTATTAACATGTGTCAAATTCATAGTGAGGACTCCAGCGAGATTTGGTCTGGACAGTGCAGCACTGTTCCAGTGAAAACATTATTTACTGTTAAATGAATTAAACAGCATGTAAAATTAATGAGGCAAATTTCTTATGTAATGTGATCATTTTCAAGTCACAAGGAACAATTATATGACATTATTGTGCCATAACAAAATATAGCGGTTCCTTGCTGTGGTATTGCCTGGACATTCCTAAAGCAATGAACATCTGACAGAAGGACCATGGGTTAAATTACATTTGTATAGAAAGAAAAATAAATTTTTAAACAAGATTCCACAATTGTGATGACTTTAACATAAAGGTTTTTGGTAAAAAGCAATTGGCAAGATATAGCATAGCTACTTGTACTTTTCAGTTGTATATGACTAAAAGGTTCCACATGGCAGAACTGAAAGTATTGATAGAGGTACTATTGTGTTTCCAGTAGATGTGTTGATGTGATTGTATACAGGAAAAGGTTGCATCTCAGCTAGAAGCTTTCTCTAAAACTTTTATTGCCTTGAATTAGACCAGAAATAGAAAAAAAAATAGACTTAGTTAAACCACAAGATTTATGGGCCACATGGAAAGGACATTTCCATCAAGCTTAGACAGTTTGCATCTGTTTTAGGGTTAAGGAAGAAGCTAAATTCAGCTAAACAACAGCTGGTGTGTGTGTGAGTGTGTGTGTCTGGGGGAGAGCACAAAATATGACCATAAATGTATCTTTAAATCTAAATAAATATATTCATTTTCTGAGGGGAAAAAATGTCGATTTCCAATTCTGGAAGTAGTTAAGCATGCCTTGACTGTACTGTATTTACATATAAAAAGGTAACTCTAAATAAACAAAGATCTTTTATCAGACATGTGCCTGCACTCTGAATAGATAATTTTCTTTATGTTTTCTACTAAAACACAGTGAGGACTGGTTCCCGATGCTTTATTTTTAATCTTTTGACCTATACTGTGGATACAAACTGTTAAAGACAGTGTTAAATTGATATAGCAGATGTGAGAGAAAGCAGGGCCTATAATGAATACAAAGAAACCTTTTTAAGCTGTGGCAATAAAATCCTTTCATTTCCCAAGCACTTTGTGCTAGATCTTCATTCCAAGTATAGGTCAGAGTGAAAGTTATCGGTCATGTAGATTTGGGTATTTGTCCAAAAAAAAGGGGGAGGGGGGCATTTATTAATACATTTGCTGTTCTGAAAGCAGAGTCTAGCAGTTTAAATATAAAATAAACTATAGCTCTGCAAAAAAAGGCTTGCAGACAGCAGGCATCTTTTAGTGAAGGCTCTGGAACTGTCTGGAATTTTAGAATATTCCCAGCTGATTACTAATTAAAGAAGCCCATCCATGATCAGTGAATATGTCGTTTCTCTTTGCCTAAAAATTTGCGAAACATTTGTGAAACACATTGGGGCATTTTTTCTTGTCGCAACTTTTTCTTGTCTCTGCAACTTTTTTGTTAAAATCAATGGGGTTTTTTTTCTGGTGGCGACTTTTTTTTATCTCAACGTCAGTCTTGGTCACTTTTTGTCGCTACAAGTTTTTCTGCGACAAAAATACCCGCAAATGGCGAAATACAGAATTTTGCTGCGAATCCATGGCTGGCGAAAAAATTCGCTTTTCACTAAAGCCCATCCATGGTCTTATTCGTGGTTAGTAAATATTCTCTTCGGGTCAGTTTGAAACATTTTAATAAATGTGCCTTATCTGAGCTGACAAACAAACTCATTGATCTCTATAAATACATGTATCTATTTGTCAAAACTCTTTCCTGACTGTCACAAAAAAAATTCCTGACAGGAAAGTGTTAATTACAGCAAAAATGTTTGAACTGTTTTGGAATCCTTCTCCCTGGATCTATGGCTAAGGAAAGTTAATTAACAATGCTCACAGTGCTTGCTGTTTGACAGTTGTTTGTGAGCTTACTGAGATGCTACTGTTATTTAAGGTAGAAGAAAGATATCCATTATGCTCTCTTGTGACATATGGATAATTCATGAGTTACTTTAGGACCAATTTCAGCATTTATTCATTGGCAACTAAAAATGTTATGTTCCTTTTCCACTATCCATCAAGGGCACCTAAATATTCAGAAGGAGTTTTTTACAGAGCTGTGAAGATGTGGAATTCTCTCCCTGAATCAGTTGTACAGGCTGATACATTAGATAGCTTTAAAAAGGGGTTGAATGGCTTTTTAGCAAGTGAGGGAATACAGGGTTATGGGAAATAGCTCATAGTACAAGTTGATCCAGGGACTAGTCCGATTGCCATGTTGGAGTCAGGAAGGAATTTTTCCCCCTCTGAGGCAAAATTGGAGAGGTTACAGATGGGGTGAATTTAACAAGATCAAGAACTCACATGTGTATAATACTGGACTACTGTATTTTAAATAGCGATGGGCGAATCAGACCCATTTTGCTTCACCATAAATTCGCCAAAACTGCAAAGATTCGTCAAAATATATTGAAGTCTATGGACAAGACCATTTTTTTCACCTATTGAAGTAAATGGATGTCATTTTCACTGCAAAACTTGGCGAAAAATTCTGCTCAACACTATATATAATGTGTACCATGCCCACTGAGATAGAAAAAAAGGAAAACAGGTTTTCTAGTTTTCTTGGATATTTAAAGGGGAACTAATTGAAAAATGAAAATGTAATATGAGTTATCATTCTGAAATTTTCTAAATATAATCAATTAAAACTTCTGAATCATTTATGATATAATCAAGTTAGGGTCCATTATTCACCTCTCAGCATCTGTCCCTATTCTCCATTCATGCAAGAGTTAGGAGCCTGATTCGAATGACAGTTAAATCCAATATTTCTTTTGCCTCAAAGTTGTATTAGAGCTCACTCTTTTAAAATTACCAGGAATCCTATCTCTGTACATGCAGAATTTGTGCCAAAGTCAGTTATTTGTTTGTACTGGTATCAGTTATTTGGGTTATCTCTAATACATCTGCTAGGAAAGGGAGCCCCAATGTAAGATTTATTGGATCTAACTGTCTATGAAAATCAAACTTAGAACTCTTGCAAGAAGACAGAGTGAAGAGGAACAGATGCTGAGAGGGGAATAGTGAAGATGAACTTGATTATTTTAGAAATGGTACAGGATTTGAATTGATTGTATTTAGAAAGTTTCTTATTTCAGTATGCTGAAGCTTATATAAAATCTCAATTTTTGCGATAGTTCCTCTTTAAGTCTTGCAGCAGGATCAGTGTTAAGGGATAACTTGCTTCAGCCAAGACTGTACAATATGATGTCTACTATTTCTTTGTCAACATGGAAATATGGATATTTTGAGACTTGAATTGTTTCAGTTATCTCCTCCCGCATATCAGAGGGAAAGGGGGTTATTGGTGTACTTTGGTTAGCTTGTTGCGTCTTAGACTTTGAGCTTATGCAAAATATTAATATACAGATCCATCAACTGATGATTCTATTGAAATATTCAATTACATACATACAAGTGCAGCAACATTCTAAAAGGAACAAATTATTTATGAAATTGTGATGAAGTTCATGGGTGGAAGTACATGTAGAAGGTCATTTATCAACATTCTCATTTTAGTGGTTTTAGAGGCATTGGAAACCACAAATAAACTAATTTGCCATGAAAGTTATCAATATAAACGAATATATAAGTATAACCAAAACTTCTAAAATTTCTAGTTATTCAGACAATTACTAGTGAAAACCCCCCAAAATCCTCTAAAAGACTAAATGGCTAAAAAAGTTCCAATAGGATCAGCGTTGCTCCCATTGACTTTCTATAGGACCAAAACTACTTTTATTCCTGAAGTTTTGTATTAGAGATTTTTATAGTTTTTAAACTTCATAAATCTTGAATTTTTAGAGTTTTTGAGAAATAAAACAAATTTAAAGAAAAAAATTAGATTTTGTGAAAAAATAGAAACTCAAATGTTAGTAAAAATGCCAAGATTCACTCTATAAAACACATTTTTATAACTACTGTATATGTTGCCTGTGTAGTTATTAAACATACTTGTCATCTGTAATTTATTATTATGGCCATTTATAGTAGCTTTGCCAAAGAAGTTAAACCATATTTATTTCATAATGAAATTAATTCAACAGTAGCTGAGAAAATTGTTACTAATGAATAACCATGCCAAACTGGGCTTAATCTTTATTGAATTACATTTTCATTCCAATTAGTGATGTATTTGCAAACATTCCTTACTTATAATGTGTAATTATTATTAAAAATATGGATTTAATTTAAAAATACTGCAGAGCAAAAGTGCTATCCAAATGGAAAGGTCAAAATTAGTTTTGGCAGCTACTGGAGAACTGCTTATTTTTTCCTTTGTTTATTTGTTTTTAATTGCCAGGTTTTATTTCAGTGAAATCATAAAAGGACAGTCTGAATGTGTAAAATCAAAATATGAAAAAATAAATGTTTCTTGATAAGTGATCTCTATTAATCACAACACACAAAGCAAGATATAAGAAATTGAGGTATGGGCATGGATCAGAGACTACATATTGTATATGATTTCCTATGGTGATATGGAACCAATTAAGGCATAAATATTTTTTGAGGCTATTTTCTCTGATACATTTGGATAATGCATTACAGTAGTTGTTTTTGCCTTTTTACAGGACGACTTCACCAAAAAAAATAATTCTTTGTAGAACACTGAGGGGCTGATCTATCATGCCTTGAGGATCATTGTTAGCCAAACAATTGCTGAATAGGTAAAAAAGTGTGTTTTCCCCACAAACTGTTAAAAAAAATTAAAAGCTCACTAGTTTTCAGGTGGGAGCTTTTTTTTTTTTTGCAGTTTGTTAGGAAAGAATAAATTGATTGTAAAAACATGAGTGGGTTCAGGAATAGCGATGAGCACATTTTTTTTGCCATGCATGGATTTGTGGCAAAATTACGCACTTTGCCATCTGCAATTTTTTTTTTTGCAAAACTTTGCCGAGAAAAATCACCAAGACAATATTGTCGTAGAGACAAAAAAAGTCACCATAAGAAAAAACGCCCATTGACTTTAATGCATTTGGAGTTAGAAAAAAAAATTTGCTGCCTATTGACAGTTTTGCCACAAACCAAGAAAAAAAGAGACAGGGAATGTAGAAGTGTCTTAGTATGTGGACACACCCTCCTCCCTCTCTAATGCTAACCAGTTCAGGCAAGGATACAATGTAAGTAAGTTAATAGCATAACATTAAAACTTCACCTTTAATACAGACAATTAAAAATTAGTACACACTGCACTGGGCCATGCCCACACACCACAGACCAAACACCGTTTAGACAGATTCACTACTCCACAACCTGTGGATAGTGCTGGACAGTCGCCATAAAAACATATATTAAAAACTGATGCAAAAGGTGGCAGGTGGGGGAAACATCAAGCAAAAAATATATAGCTCAATGGTCATGTGCACCAAAGTTTTGCACAAATGGGGATAATGCAAATAAATATCCCATAGCCTTTAAGCCAAAAAGAACCCCCCTCTCCTCTGTGCCCAATTCTGCCTGTCTACGTGGGGAGCAGATAGGGGCTATATCCCCCACCGTCCACCTATGCTGCCCTACGCATTTCGCTGTTGCCAGCTTCTTCAGGGGCGTAGGTGCTGACTGTGTGGCCAGGACTGTCTTAAATAGACTCCCATGGGCGTCCCTCGTGGCCGCGCTGTATGATGACGCCCTTAGTTGCGCAAATGCGTCAATGCGCATCTGTATTGTCCCTAATAGGACATTCACAGAAGTAGAAACAAAAAGTAAAATTTCAAGTGTATGAACTTAATATTTTAAAGCTACCACCATTATCAAGTTAATAACGATTTGTTTGCAATCTTTTCTCAGATCCCAAGATAATGTTAGTACAAAACTAAGTATATAATATTGAAAAAGGAGGGGGGGTGTTTACTTAGTAACCAGATTTCATAAAAAAGGCGCAAAAGTGAAGCCTTCATTTAGTCCATGAGGTGACTTAGTTCCCATGGAATAAATCCACTCGGCTTCTTTTTGTAAGAGTTTCCTATCAAGATCACCTATACGGGTAGTGCTCAATACTTGTTCAACACCAATACAATGCATCATATTGGTGTTGCCATTATGACATATATTGATGTGATTAGCTATTGAGGTATTCCGTTTATGCCTGACATCTCCCACATGCTCCATTATTCTTCGTCGGAATTCTCTAATGGTTTTACCGACATATTCGATACCACAAGCACATTGCATCACATAAATGACACCTTGTGTCTTACATTGATAAAGTGTGCTAGATTGTGATGTATATTGTCCATTTTTCGAAAGATCAAAGTACTTTTAAGTACAAACAGACAAGCAACACAGTCACCACATTTATAACAGCCTTTATATTTGTTACTCAGCCACATGTCATTGTTGGACTGGACAAAGTGGCTTTGTGTTAGTTGGTCACGTAGATTGCGACTTCGTCGATATGTTACCTGGGGTCTCACTCCCAATACTTTTGAGAGGTCGGTATCCTGTTGTAAAATATGCCAGTGCTTATTAAGAATGTCAGTAATTTCATTATGTTGTTTGCTATGGTCACCTATAAGTCTAATTGTATTTTCTACTTGTTTCACTTGATGTGGGGATGATAATTTTTTCTTAGCCGTGAGGAGTGATTTCCTTTCCGTGCTCTATTGTATGCCTTTTTTAATGAGTTGTGGCTGTAACCCCTTTCTTTAAACCTCCAGTACAGTTTCTTTGCTTCTAACTTAAACTCATTAGCTGAGCTGCATAATCTTTTGACTCTCAAATACTGACCCACAGGGATACCCAAAATGGTGTTTCTAGGGTGTTGACTCTTTGCGTGCAAGAGGCTATTGGTTGCTGTTTCTTTGCGATAAACTGTGGTTGATAAATTGTCATTAGTGGGAATACGGTATATGCGAATGTCGAGCAAATTAATGGTGTTTTTGTCAATTACCAATGTGACCTTAAGATTTATGTCATTGGTGTTCAGTAAATTAACAAATGACTCAAATTTGCTGGCCGTACTAATCCAAATCAGGACTATGTCATCGATATACCGGGCGCAGGTACTTCCCATCGCGGTTCCTTGCTGTTGATGGTAATACTTATTGTTAAAGGTGAAATAATTATGCGTGGGGACAGTTTTGCTAATTTTTCAGTTTTTTAGGGTGTTATTTATCAAAGGTCGAGTTTGTGAGTTTTTTTCTACACCGAATAATTTGAATGTTTGCTTATTTATGAAAAAACAGGAATGTAAAATACTCGATTGGGGAAAAAATTGGGGAAATTGGGGAAATTGGGGAAAAAAATGGGGAAATTGGGGCAAAACTCAAATACCTTCAATTTATTGAGTTTATAGGCTAAAAAAAACTTGAATACCTTGAATTTAGTGAGTTATAGCCTAAAAAAATCTTGAATACCTCGAATTTATCAGGTTTTTGAGTGCAAGCCACTGTAAAAAAAACCCCTGAAAAACATGAAGGCAAAAAACATCTTAAAATGGTAAAAGGGACCTCTGCCATTGACTGCTACATGAACTCGACAGGATCTAGCTTATAGCAGCTTCGGGGCATAATAAATCTCGAAAAATTATAGTTTTTTTTTTCCCCAGAAAAAAAAAGTGTTTTCGTACCCTCAAAAGATGTGAATTTTTTGTGAAAACACAACTCGACCTTTGATAAATAACCCCCTTAGTGTAGGATTCTACTGCAGTGAAATGGTCACGTTATATAATAATAAAACAATACCTTGTACTTGATACCAATTAAGATATAAGTAATCCTTATTTAATATTTAAATGATTTTCTAGTCAACTTAAAGCATGGCAATATCCCTTATCTGGAATACCCCAGGTCTTGAGCATTCTGGATAACATACCTGTACTACATTCTGCACTTTTATTGGTGAGCCCAGGTGTATTTAGAGAGTAATACACATTGCCATATTACAGTATAAAATATATATACCTTACAGTATATTTCACCTGGGCTGAGTGTGTTATACGTATCCATTCATTATTAATTTAGGGCGTTTAACAAAATTATTAATTGCTTTCATCCACCCTGTACTATTTAGGAACAACGTTTATATGAAAATTCCAGGCAAACCGCACATGCTTGATAAAGAGTGGAGTGCCACTCGAAACGTTGCATACCTATGCTGCCCTAAGATGGAATAAATAAAGGCGAATTTTAATCAAGAACTTGGAGTGCTGTCTGTAGAGAGAAATCTATTTAGGAACAACTACAGACATGGAAAGAAGAACACTGGCTGTGGAAGATTTAGCTACCAAAATTAAGGGGCAGACTTATCAAGGGTCGAATTTCGAAGTTGAAAATACTTCGAAATTCGACCATCGAATTGAATTACTTTGACTTCGAATATCGAAGTCTAAGTTTTTTTTTCATCGAATTTGGCCATTTTTTTTTTCCACTTCAACCCTTGATAAATCTGCCCCTAAATTAAATTACATTTAATTTAAGAACCAATTACTATATAAAAAAAGTAATTTTGAATACCTTTCAAAAATATTTACAAAGACACCAATCATTAAGTCATATCTCTTACATATATTTGGAGAGATAAGGACTCTAAAAGGCTAATTTATTAAGCTGACAATAATAAATTCATAGCCTAACATGTTAATATTCATCTTTGTGGGGGTTCTTACATTTATGAAGACCATTTCTAACAATTAAATCACTTACAACTAGTTTGTTTGCAAAATGTAACCTAGGATTTGTTGAAAATCTACCACTGCTTGCCTGTCATATACCAGAGTATCATTATTATCATGTATTTTTAGATACATATTGCACATTGCTGAGTAGAAGTCCTAATAATTTACAATAATTTCCAATGCAACTAAACAACATATGTCAATGTGTATCTCATAATTTATATCAGCCATTGAGGGGCAGATTTATCAAGGGTTGAATTTTGAAGTCAAAAATACTTCGAAATTCAACCATCGAATTTAAATACTTCAACTTCGAATATCGAAGTCAAAGTTTTTTTCATCGAATTTGGGTATCCTGCGGTTGAATAAAAATCGCTCGATTGAACAATTAAATCCTTTTCGAAGGATTTCAGCCATCGATTGAACAATTTTTCTTTGACTTCAAAAAACGTAGAAAAATGCTCTAGAAGTTCCCCATAGGCTAACATAGCACTTCGGTAGGTTTAATTTGGCGAAGTATTGAAGTCAAAGTTTTTTTAAAGAGACAATGGTCGAACATTCAAAGTATTTTACTATGAAGTCGAAGGAAGTTGTAGTATCCTATTCGACGGTTGAAGTATCCAAAAAATTACTTAAAATTTTGAATTTTTTTACTTCGAAATTCCCTCGAATTCACTTCGACCCTTGATAAATCTGCCCCTGAATGTTATTTAAGTCTGCATCATTTTATTTTGGAACAATCCTCCTTGTTATGCATGGTAAACATCTGTGTATAATGGCTCCATAAATGTACTATATGTTCTTATAGTTCAAAGAAAAGTCTGTTATAGTCTAAAATAAACCCCATACTTTCATGTCTTGTGTAGAAACATTAGTGAATATTATTATTATACTTTGGCAATATTAGATATATTATTTTAAATAATATAATTGTTTATGCTGGAAGGAATGTAAACTAATGAAAACACATTTTTTTTTTAGCTCACATTGGAATTACTAATTCTAATATAGGTAATAAAAGAAACTTCCTGGGGGAAATTGAATAAATGGTATGTTTGCTGCCCGTCTAGTAACTCTTAGCAACCATTAGAGATGTCGCGAACTGTTCGCCGGCGAACTTGTTCGCGCGAACATCGGGTGTTCGCGCTCGCCGGAAGTTCGCGAACGTCGCGCGACGTTCGCCATTTTGGGTTCGCCATTGTTGGCGCTTTTTTTTGCCCTCTCACCCCAGACCAGCAGGTACATGGCAGCCAATCAGGAAGCTCTCCCCTGGACCACTCCCCTTCCCTATAAAAACCGAAGCCCTGCAGCGTTTTTTCACTCTGCCTGTGTGTGCTGAAGAGATAGTGTAGGGAGAGAGCTGCTGCCTGTTAGTGATTTCAGGGACAGTTGAAAGTTTGCTGGCTAGTAATCGTTTTGATACTGCTCTGTTATTGGAGGGACAGAAGTCTGCAGGGGTTTGAGGGACATTTAAGCTTAGGTAGCTTTGCTGGCTAGTAATCTACCTTCTACTGCAGTGCTCTGTATGTAGCTGCAGTGGGCAGCTGTCCTGCTTCTGATCTCATCTGCTGACTGCTGCAATAACAGTAGTCCTTGTAAGGACTGCTTTTATTTATTTTTTTGTTGTTTTACTACTACTACTACTACTACTACTATAAGAGCCCAGTGCTATTAGTCTAGCAGTGTTGGGGAGTGGGACTGGTGTGCTAATCTGCTGCTCCTAGTAGTTCAGCAGCACCAACTTTAATTTTTTTTTTTAATATTCATTTTTTTTTTATTTTACTTTTTTTATTTTACTACCGCTGTAGTAGTGTATAAGTTGACCTTTTAGGCATTATTTGCCCTGTAGGCATTATTTGCACACTGTTTTCTTCAACCCGCCATCGAGCTGTGTGACCTTGTTCCCATTCTGTCTAAATATCCATAATATTACCGTCTCCAGAAAAAACACCGGAGTCACTTTTTTCAAGCAGCCATAATATATTTTACGTAATCCGTATCCACCGCTGTAGTAGTGTATACGTTGGCCTTGTAGGCATTATTTGCACACTGTTTTCTTCAACCCGCCATCGAGCTGTGTGACCTTGTTCCCATTCTGTCTAAATATCCATAATATTACCGTCTCCAGAAAAAACACCGGAGTCACTTTTTTCAAGCAGCATTCATATATTTTACGTAATCCGTATCCACCGCTGTAGTAGTGTATACGTTGGCCTTGTAGGCATTATTTGCACACTGTTTTCTTCAACCCGCCATCGAGCTGTGTGACCTTGTTCCCATTCTGTCTAAATATCCATAATATTACCGTCTCCAGAAAAAACACCGGAGTCACTTTTTTCAAGCAGCATTCATATATTTTACGTAATCCGTATCCACCGCTGTAGTAGTGTATACGTTGGCCTTGTAGGCATTATTTGCACACTGTTTTCTTCAACCCGCCATCGAGCTGTGTGACCTTGTTCCCATTCTGTCTAAATATCCATAATATTACCGTCTCCAGAAAAAACACCGGAGTCACTTTTTTCAAGCAGCATTCATATATTTTACGTAATCCGTATCCACCGCTGTAGTAGTGTATACGTTGGCCTTGTAGGCATTATTTGCACACTGTTTTCTTCAACCCGCCATCGAGCTGTGTGACCTTGTTCCCATTCTGTCTAAATATCCATAATATTACCGTCTCCAGAAAAAACACCGGAGTCACTTTTTTCAAGCAGCATTCATATATTTTACGTAATCCGTATCCACCGCTGTAGTAGTGTATACGTTGGCCTTGTAGGCATTATTTGCACACTGTTTTCTTCAACCCGCCATCGAGCTGTGTGAGCTTGTTCACATTTTGTCTAAATATTGATAATATTATCGTCTCTAGAAAAACCACTTGAGTTACTTTTTTTCAAGCAGCATTCATATATTTTACGTAATCCGTATCCACCGCTGTAGTAGTGTATACGTTGGCCTTGTAGGCATTATTTGCACACTGTTTTCTTCAACCCGCCATCGAGCTGTGTGACCTTGTTCCCATTCTGTCTAAATATCCATAATATTACCGTCTCCAGAAAAAACACCGGAGTCACTTTTTTCAAGCAGCATTCATATATTTTACGTAATCCGTATCCACCGCTGTAGTAGTGTATACGTTGGCCTTGTAGGCATTATTTGCACACTGTTTTCTTCAACCCGCCATCGAGCTGTGTGACCTTGTTCCCATTCTGTCTAAATATCCATAATATTACCGTCTCCAGAAAAAACACCGGAGTCACTTTTTTCAAGCAGCATTCATATATTTTACGGAATCCGTATCCACCGCTGTAGTAGTGTATACGTTGGCCTTGTAGGCATTATTTGCACACTGTTTTCTTCAACCCGCCATCGAGCTGTGTGACCTTGTTCCCATTCTGTCTAAATATCCATAATATTACCGTCTCCAGAAAAAACACCGGAGTCACTTTTTTCAAGCAGCATTCATATATTTTACGTAATCCGTATCCACCGCTGTAGTAGTGTATACGTTGACCTTGTAGGCATTATTTGCACACTGTTTTCTTCAACCCGCCATCGAGCTGTGTGAGCTTGTTCACATTTTGTCTAAATATTGATAATATTATCGTCTCTAGAAAAACCACTTGAGTTACTTTTTTTCAAGCAGCATTCAGATATTTTACGTAATCCGTATCCACCGCTGTAGTAGTGTATACGTTGACCTTGTAGGCATTATTTGCACACTGTTTTCTTCAACCCGCCATCGAGCTGTGTGACCTTGTTCACATTTTGTCTAAATATTGATAATATTATCGTCTCTAGAAAAACCACTTGAGTTACTTTTTTTCAAGCAGCATTCATATATTTTACGTAATCCGTATCCACCGCTGTAGTAGTGTATACGTTGACTTTGTAGGCATTATTTGCACAGTGTTTTCTTCAACCCGCCATCTAGCTGTGTGTATTATCGTTTCCAGAAAAACCAACTGAGTTTTTGTTGTTGTTGTTGTTTTTTTAAAAATAATGCCAGGCAAAGGCAGGCCGCCACGCAGAGGCCGTGCTAGGGGCCGTGCTGCTATGCAATCCTGTGGCCCTAGCAAATTGCCCAGTTTTAAAAAGCCAATGACCCTGAACTCCCAAAATGCTGAAGAGGTAGTTGACTGGCTTACACAGCACACCCCATCCTCTACCGTTTCTAACTTTACCACAACATCCTCCTCATCCTCCACTGCTATGGCCACCCCACGTAACACTTCCTCCACCACCCCTTCTTCACTGGGGTCAGAGGAGTTATTTTCCAATGAGTTTCTTGAACTGAGTAATGCGCAACCATTATTGCCAGAAGAAGATGAAGGAGATGAGGACCTTACACCAGATTTAATTCTGGCAGAGAACACGATAGAGATGGACATAATGAGTGATGAGGAGGAGGTCCCCGCTGCTGCTTCCTTCTGTGATGTGTCAGAAGAAATTGATGCATCTGAGGAGAATGATGATGAGGAGATTGATGTTTTGTGGGTGCCTAGTAGAAGAGAGCAAGAGGAGGGTAGTTCAGATGGAGAGACGGAGAGTCAGAGAGGCAGTAGGAGAATAAGACTTAGAAGAAGCAGGGAGGACAGCCCGCAGGGATCAGCAGGGCAACAACATGTATCGGCACCTGTGTTCAGCCGGCCAACGCACCCGCCATTGCCGCCAATACCGCCAACTCCGCCAACTTCTACTGTTACCCGCCAGATCGCACACTTCCAAAAAGTCAGCAGTGTGGGATTTTTTTAATGTGTGTGCCTCTGACAAAAGCATTGTAATTTGCAATGAGTGCAGTCAGAAACTGAGCCTTGGTAAGCCCAACAGCCACATAGGTACAACTTCTATGCGAAGGCACATGAGCGGCAAGCACAAAGCACTTTGGGAGCAACACCTCAAAGGCAACAGGCAAACTAAAAGCCACACTCCTTCTGGTCCAGCATCTTACTGCTCTACCTCTGCTCTCCTTGACCCGTCTGAACCACCCTCCACTCCGCCTTCCACCTTGACCACCTGTTCCCATTCCCAGTCATCTGCCACCAGCCAAGTTTCTGTGAAGGCCATGTTTGAGCGTAAGAAGCCAATGTCTGACTGTCACCCCCTTGCCCGGCGTCTGACAGCTGGCTTGTCTGCACTCTTAGCCCGCCAGCTTTTACCATACCAGCTGGTGGACTCTGAGGCCTTCCGCAAATTTGTAGCAATTGGGACACCGCAGTGGAAGGTACCCAGCCGCAATTTTTTTTCTAAAAAGGGAATACCACACCTGTACCAACATGTGCAGAGCCAAGTTACCGCATCTCTGTCACTTAGTGTTGGGCCAAAGGTCCATATGACTACTGACGCATGGTCCTCCAAGCATGGTCAGGGCAGGTATGTCACCTACACTGCCCACTGGGTGAACTTGGTAATGGCTGGGAAGCAGGGAATGGGTAGCTCAACAACAACAGTGGAGTTGGTGTCACCGCCACGGATTGCACGCGGTTCTGCCACCACCTCTACTCCTCCATCGCTCTCTACCTCGTCTTCTTCTTCTTCTTACTCTGCTGCTGGGTCCTCCTTCTCCTCCTCCACACCTGTGCACCCCCAGCTCCCCCTAGGCTATTCGACGTGCCAGGTACGCCGTTGTCACGCTGTCTTGGGGATGACGTGCCTGGAAAGCAAAAACCATACCGGATCTGTACTCCTGTCATCTCTGCAGTCACAGGCCGATCGGTGGCTGACCCCACACCAACTGCAGATCGGAAAAGTGGTGTGTGACAATGGAAGCAATCTGTTGGCAGCGTTGAGACTAGGCAATTTAACACATGTGCCCTGCATGGCACATGTGTTAAATTTAATAGTCCAACGTTTTGTCTCCAAGTACCCAGGATTCCAGGACGTTCTCACCCAGTCCAGAAAGGTGTCGGCCCATTTCAGACGTTCCTACACAGCCATGGCACGCCTTGCTGACATTCAGCAGCGCTACAACATGCCAGTCAGGCGTTTGATTTCTGACAGCCAGACTCGCTGGAATTCAACGCTCCTTATGTTGGAACGTCTGCTGCAACAACAAAGGGCCGTCAACGAGTACCTTTTTGAACTGGGTGGTAGGACTGGATCTGCACAGCTGGGGATTTTTTTCCCCCGTTACTGGGTGCTTATGCGCGATGCCTGCAGGCTCATGCGACCTTTTGAAGAGGTGACAAATATGGTCAGTCGCACCGAAGGCACCATCAGCGACCTAATACCCTTCGCTTTCTTCCTGGAGCGTGCCGTGCGACGAGTGACAGATGAGGCTGTAGACCAGCGTGACGAGGAGCTGGAAGCGCACGATTTCTGGTCGGAATCACCAGAACGAACCCAGGCACCTGCTGCAACGCAGGGAGAGGTGCCAGAAGTGGAGTCAGAGGAGGAAGGTGGCTTTGTGGAGGAGGAGGAGGAGGACCAACAGGAGCAGGCTTCCCAGGGGGCTAGTGGTGACCTTTTGGGGACCCCTGGTCTTGTACGTGGCTGGGGGGAGGAGACTGTGGATGATGCAGTCCTTGATAATGAGGAAGCGGAGATGGATAGCTCTGCATCCAACCTTGTGAGAATGGGGTCTTTCATGCTGTCATGCCTGTTGAAGGACCCCCGTATCAAGAGGCTTAAGGAGAAGGACCTGTACTGGGTCGCAACGCTACTAGACCCTCGGTACAAGCATAAAGTGTCAGAAATGTTACCAACATACCACAAGTCCGAAAAGATGCGGCATTTACAAACCAGCCTGCAAAACATGTTGTACAATGCTTTTAAGGGTGATGTCACTTCAGGAACTCATCAACATTCCAGGGGCAGAGGTGCCAGTAATCCTGCCACGAGCACACCTGCAAGGACAAAGCCCTTTGGCCAGTCTGTAACGTCAGACATGCAAATGTTTTTCTGTCCAAGGCAGCGCCACAACCCTTCTGGATCCACCCTCAAAGAACGCCTCGACCGGCAGGTAGCGGACTACCTGGCATTAACTGCAGATATCGACACTCTGAGGAGCGATGAACCCCTGGACTACTGGGTGCGCAGGCTTGATCTGTGGCCAGAGCTGTCACAATTTGCCATGAACCTCTTGTCTTGCCCAGCCTCAAGTGTGCTCTCAGAAAGGACCTTCAGTGCAGCAGGAGGGATTGTAACTGAGAAGAGAACTCGCCTAGGTCACAAAAGTGTCGATTACCTGACCTTTATTAAAATGAATGAGGGGTGGATCTCGGAGGGTTACTGCACGCCGGAAGACTTGTTCTGACTTCTATGCAGCTGTCCTTCTCTTCAAGCCTCATGACTCCACACACAGCTGTCCTTTAGCGTCCTCCTCCTCCCTCCGCCACCGTTACAAACTAGGGTGCAAACCCTACTGGTTTAATTTTTTCTGGCCTCTGTGCTTCAGTGGCTGCAACCAAAAAAACTGGGCAAACAATGTCTACAAGGTCAACGTATGGCAAAAAATGACTATTTTCAGCATTTATATGGCATATTTTTTCTGGCAACTGTGCTTCAGTGGCTGCATCCAAAAAAATGCATATTTTCTGCATTTATATGGCATAATTTTTCTGGCCTCTGTGCTTCAGTGGCTGCAACCAAAAAAATGCATATTTTCTGCATTTATATGGCATAATTTTTCTGGCCTCTGTGCTTCAGTGGCTGCAACCAAAAAAATTTATGTTTTCAGCATTTATATGGCATAATTTTTCTGGCAACTGTGCTTCAGTGGCTGCGACCAAAAAAATGACTATTTTCAGCATTTATATGGCATATTTTTTCTGGCCTCTGTGCTTCAGTGGCTGCGGCCAAAAAAACTGGGCAAACAATGCCTACAAGGTCAACGACGTTGACCTTGTAGGCATTGTTTGCCCAGTTTTTTTGGCCGCAGCCACTGAAGCACAGAGGCCAGAAAAAATATGCCATATAAATGCTGAAAATAGTCATTTTTTGCCATACGTTGACTCAACGTATATGGCAAAAAATGACTATTTTCAGCATTTATATGGCATATTTTTTCTGGCAACTGTGCTTCAGTGGCTGCGACCAAAAAAATGCATATTTTCTGCATTTATATGGCATAATTTTTCTGGCCTCTGTGCTTCAGTGGCTGCAACCAAAAAAATTTATATTTTCAGCATTTATATGGCATAATTTTTCTGTCAACTGTGCTTCAGTGGCTGCGACCAAAAAAATGCATGTTTTCTGCATTTATATGGCATAATTTTTCTGGCCTCTGTGCTTCAGTGGCTGCAACCAAAAAAGTTTATATTTTCAGCATTTATATGGCATAATTTTTCTGTCAACTGTGCTTCAGTGGCTGCGACCAAAAAAATGCATATTTTCTGCATTTATATGGCATAATTTTTCTGGCCTCTGTGCTTCAGTGGCTGCAACCAAAAAAATTTATATTTTCAGCATTTATATGGCATAATTTTTCTGGCAACTGTGCTTCAGTGGCTGCGTCCAAAAAAACTGGGCAAACAATGTCTACAAGGTCAACGTATGGCGAAAAATGACTATTTTCAGCATTTATATGGCATATTTTTTCTGGCAACTGTGCTTCAGTGGCTGCGTCCAAAAAAACTGGGCAAACAATGCCTACAAGGTCAACGTATGGCAGTTGTTTAAAGAGAACAGTAGATTACTAGCCAGCAAAGCTACCTAAGCTAAAATGTCCCTCAAATCCCTGCAGACTTCTGTCCCTCCAATACAGAGCAGTATCAAGCAGATTACTAGCCAGCAAACTTACTATCATCTGTCCCTGAAATCACTAACAGCTCTCCCCCTACACTATCTCTTCCAAGCACACACAGGCAGATTTTTCAGATACATTTTTGCCCTTGATCCCCCTCTGGCATGCCACTGTCCAGGTCGTTGCACCCTTTAAACAACTTTAAAATCATTTTTCTGGCCAGAAATGTCTTTTCTAGATGTTAAAGTTCGCCTTCCCATTGAAGTCTATGGGGTTCGCGAACCGTTCGCGAACCGCTCGCGTTTTTGCGCAAGTTCGCGAATATGTTCGCGAACTTTTTTTCCGACGTTCGCTACATCCCTAGCAACCATTCGTCAGGCAGCATTTTCTGGTCAGTTGTTTAAAAACTATTTGTGAGTTACTAGACATGGGCAAACTATAGTACAGTTATGGGACCTGTTATCCAGAGTGCCTGGAACCTGGAGTTTTCCAGATAAGGGGCCTTTTCAAACCCTTTTAATCCCGCTAAAAATCATTTAAACATTAAATAAAACCAACAGAATAGTTTTCTCACCAATATGGATTAATTATATCCTATTTGGCATCAAATACAAAGTACTGTTTTGTTATTACAGAGAAAAACATTTTTAATTATTTAATTAAAAAAGAGCCTACAAGAGATGACTTTCTACAATTCAGAGCTTCCTGGATAATAATTCCTTCAACCATCTATTGAATATCTATATTTTCTTTTATTCAACTCAAACACCATATTTTAAATATTATGTTACACCACCTCATAACTTACATAAGCCATTAAAGACAATGGGAAATATTCAGAAGGTTGCTATTCTAAACAATAGTAAAAATTAGTTATGATAGGATAGAAATCACTGAGAACAGTTTAAATATATATGCACATTCTTTACAAAAAACTTTTTTTTTTTTCTCAATTCAGGTCTAGAAATTTCATGGGATGGAGATAGTTTTGTTGAAGTAATGGCTGCCCCACATCTAAAGGGAAAGCTCTGTGGCTTGTGTGGTAACTACAATGGGCATAAACGGGATGATCTGATAGGAAGTGATGGAAATTTTAAGTTTGATGTTGATGACTTTGGAGACTCCTGGAGAGTAGAGTCCAATGAATTCTGCAGTCGCCCACAAAGGAAAACCATACCTGAACTATGCCAAGGAACTGTGAAAGTGAAACTCAGAGCTCACAGAGAATGCCAAAAACTAAAATCTAGGGACTTTCAGAACTGTCACTCCACAGTGGATTATGCATTGTTCTACAGGTAAGTGTCAGACTGATATTTAGAGTCACTTAAGAAGCAAATCAGTGGTTTCTATGATAAATACAAATATATATACTATATAGAGAGTCCTACTGTTTACTTTTAAAGTCAAGTCAGGTTAATAGTCATGTCAACTATATACAAACACACAGACAAATTAACATTTCAGGACCTACTAAACTCAACGGTATAAAGCACATTTTTCAACAAACAATATACAAAAAAACAACTTTAGGAGCAGTGTACACAACAGCAAAGACTGTGCGAAACAGCAATCCAATATAAATTACAGTGATCAGTATAATACTTTGAGCATAAAACAGTGACAAATACTGCAATAGATAATAAATCAGCATGTTATTTCTATATATATTGTGCAATAGAAACATACATATTGTTGACAAAGGAATGCAAATGATGTTGCCACTGCCTAGTGAAACCTTGTTAGTACACTTACATTCAGTTCAATTTGAATAGGGCGGGTTCATATAAGTCAAACATATAACTTTATTACATAGTTACATAGTAACATAGTTAAATTGGGTTGAAAAAAGACAAAGTCTATCAAGTTCAACCCCTCCAAAGGAAAACCCAGCATCTACACACACACCCCTCCCCACTCCCACACAAACCATATACACCCATATCTATACTAACTATAGAGTTTAGAATCACAAGAGCCTTTGATATTATGTCTGTCCAAAAAATCATCCAAGCCATTCTTAAAGGCATTAACTGAATCAGCCATCACAACATCACCCGGCAGTGCATTCCACAACCTCACTGTGAAGAACCCCCTACGTACTTCAAATGAAAGTTCTTTTCTTCTAATCTAAAGGGGTGGCCTCTGGTATGGTGATCCCCTTTATGGGTAAAAAGGTCCCCTGCTATTTGTCTATAATATCCTCTAATGTACTTGTAAAGTGTAATCATGTCCCCTCGCAAGCACCTTTTTTCCAGAGAAAACAACCCCAATGTTGACAGTCTACTCTCATAATTTAAGTCTTCCATCCCGCTAACCAATTTATTTGCACGTCTCTGCACTCTCTCCAGCTCATTTATATCCCTCTTAAGTACTGGAGTCCAAAACTGCACTGCATACTCCAGATGAGGCCTCAACAAGGACCTATAAAGCGGCATAATTATGTTTTCATCCCTTGAGTTAATGCCCTTTTTTTATGCAAGACAGAACTTTATTTGCTTTAGTAGCCACAGAATGACACTGCCCAGAATTAGACAACTTGTTATCTACAAAAACCCCTAGATCCTTCTCATTTAAAGGAGAAGGAAAGGTTAAAACTAAGTAAGCCTTATCAGAAAGGTCCATCTAAATATACCAGTAAACCCCCCAAGTAATGTTGCTCTGAGTCCCCTGTCAAAAGAAATACTGCATTTCTTTCCTTCTATTGTGTACACAAGGGCTTCTGTATCAGACTTCCTGCCTTCAGCTTAAACCTCATTGCCCTGGGCAAGAGCATGCTCAGTTTGCTCCTCTTCCCCCTGCCCCTCCCTTCTCTGCTGTAATCTGAGCTCAGAGCAGGGAGAGACTCAGGCAGGAAGTGATGTCACACCACATTAATCCTGCAGCTCCTATTCTAAACAAACAGAGAGTTTCTAGAGCTTTTTACTCAGGTATGGTAAAACATTCTACAGAATAAATATAGCATTCTAGCTTGCACTATTGCAGCTAATCTATTGGCAATAAAATGCCTCCGTAGCTTTCCTTCTCCTTTAAGGAAACTCCCAACACACTGTCATTTAGTGTATAACTTGCATTTATATTATTTTTGCCGAAGTGCATAACCTTGCATTTATCAACATTGAACCTCATTTTCCAGTTTGCTGCCCAGTTTCCCAACTTAGACAAATCACTCTGCAAAGTGGCAGCATCCTGCATGGAACCTATAGTTCTGCACATTTAGTATCATCTGCAAAAATAGAAACAGTACTTTCAATGCCCACCTCCAGGTCATTAATAAACAAGTTGAAAAGCAAGGGACTTAGTACAGAGCCTTGTTCCATTTACCACCACTCTTTGTAGTTTATCTTTTAGCCAGTTCTCTATCCAGGTACAAATACTATGATTTGAAGTCCAGTATATTATCCTTTATTAACCGTTCGAAAAGCTTTCCTACCACTGACTTCAGACTAACTGGCCTTTAGTTTTGGGGCTGAGAACGGGATCCTTTTTTGAATAGAGGCACCACATTAGCAAGTCGCCAGTCTCTCGGCACTATGCCAGATCTCAATGAATCCGGAAAAATTAATTAAAGAGTTTGGCAATCACAGAGCTAAGCTCGCTAAGTATCCTGGGATGAATACCATCTGGGCCCGGATCTTTGTTAATCTTAACATGTTCTAGTCTCTTTTGAATTTCCTCATGTGTGAACCATGCATCATTAGTTGTATTACTAGAACTGGAACTATTAAGAAGGAAACCTTCATTAACTGGTTCCTCATTTGTGTATCTCTTTTATTAGAGATGTTGGTGCAAATGCTTGAAGTGACCACTTATTATTACAAGGAAAGAAAGACAAAAGAGATCCTCTAATGCCCTAGACATGAGTCCACCCTAAAACAAATGTGGCATGCCCCTCAAATGGGAAAAAAAAATGTTAAAATAACATTTTTTAATAGTTACAAATTTAAAATGTGAAAAAACACCAGTGTTTTTAAATATTTTATGAGTTTTCTGCATAAAGGATATGATGTCACTGACATAAGATTGAGGAGGATGTAGCTTCTACTTATCAGTTTGCCAGGTCTAAGCTGTTCGAAGGAAACTCCAGCGAATTCACTTTAGTGAATTTGCAGATTAACGCCCAGGTGTATTTTAACATGAGCGATAATACATCTGGTGAATGGCTGGGAAACTGTTCTAGCGACAGTCTATTTTGCTAACAAATTGTCCTCTAAGCCTGTTAGTAAACTGGCGATATCCCTGCGGATGGGATTTCTGGCGAATTTCCGCTTATGACGGCCACCTTGCCCTTTTGTAACTAACTGTTAGTTTATGCTGAGGAAGCCAAAAAAACCTTCTGAAGCCTATCCAAATTGTCTCAGAAGGGGAAAAATTCCTTCCTGACTTCATAGGACCAGTCCCTGGAAGAACTTGGTACTAAGAACTATTTTCAATAACTCAGCATTTTCTCACTTTCTAAAAACCCATCCAGACCCTTCTTGAATCATCTCTCACTGATTCAGAGAGAGAATTTCACAACTTCACAAATGTTGCTGTAAAAAAACCACAAAAACCGTTTCCAATTATTAAGATAGAAATCTCTCTTCTGCTAATCAGAATGGATGCTTTTGTGTCTACTGAAGGATCTACCGGTAAATAAAGCATTGGAGTGTTTATTATATGTTCCTCATATATTTATACATAGTTATAATGCTACCCCCCTCTTAAAGAGATACTGACATCAGAAAATAATTATTTTTATTATCTATCATAGCATTGTCTTTTAATGCTGTTTATGATTTTGAAATAAAAGTATTTGCCTGATGCTTTTACATTGCCTTTCTTACTACCCCTTTCCTCTATGAGGGGGCTGCCATATTTGTGCAGCAGTAGTCGGTTAGAGTTAGAAACTCTAACTGAAAGGTTGAGAAGGGACAGTCAGGTTGGCAAAACAGTCAGGTTTAGGAACTTCAAGTTACAATTACTTACAAAAGCAGAACTATCAGTGAAAATTATCAACATGACCTATAGGTAACTTTTAATATAGATTAATATTTTGAAAAGAAAATGTTTAATGTCTTTTCTCGAGCCTAATTAATTTAACTTGGGTTGTGTAACTGGAGATCAAAACTGCACTGCATATGCTGCATATCTAAGCCCCTTTTAATACAGCTCAAACCTTAAGGCCATGTTCTTAAAATAACTTTTAACTGTGCCTACAAACATTAATGCAGATAAAAAGAATTTTCTGCATTTCATTTGGTGCTTTTATAGTTCTGTTATGTCTGTCAACTTATAATACATTTTTGTTCAACATTTACCTTTGCAAATGAAACCATATTAAAAGTTACAATACTTGCTCTCAGTAGCAGTTTGTTTTGCTGAGTATCATATTTCTTCTATGTCTACAATATTGCATCAGTTTCCATATGAATATTTTCTTATTTTGCCAAACATTAATCTTTCGAGTCTAAAAATTTGTAGGGCCTCGTCAGTGACACCATCTCATTTTGCCGTTATTTCTATTAACAGTTTATGAAGAAAGAACATCCTCTACCTTCTTTTCATAAAATATTTATAGATACACCACTTTATAAAAACAGTTAATCCCTCCTTTTAGAACCATCCACCCGACGTTATTGGAAACTTGCTGTTGGCAAGCGGACAACTGAAGGGGACGCTCTCACTTTGTATTAATTAATACTATCCCAAAACTCCGACACCCCACTAAAATATATGATGGACTGGGAAAGAGATGTGGGATGAACGATTCCACAAACTGAGTGGAATCAAATATGGGATACTATATCTATGATTTCCCCTAACACAGCTATTAAACAATCAGCTTATAAAGTAATGACAAAATGGTATATCACTTCTGAAAGGAAGTATAGAATCAACCCCTCTGACTTGCTTTCAGGGAATGCAAGTCCCTTTTCACAAAAGACTTCTTCAACAGAATATTTATATTAGATACTCAAGAAGACATGATGGCCAGGGGCACCTTGTGTGAATCCCCATAGTCAATAAGCCCTATTTCTGATATTGTTAATCTGTTTACTGGAGATTCATTCCACTATGTATCAATGACTGTCAAAAAAATATTCTTATTTAATATGAGAAGCCTTGGACTGGAAATCAAAGTGACAGGACCTCATTCTAAATCTAAACCTGGTTCTGTGTAGGGCCCCTTGACCTAAGCAAATCTTAAATCCCCAGAACTCCACACATTTGTGTGTGTTTAGAATATTTCCTCTAGCAGCTTGGGACTGAATTTAAAACACATAATTCTTTTTGTATCAAGAGTTATCACAGCTGTAACAAACTGACCCGTTGCCAAAGGAATCACAGATGTGTCTTCTCCCCTTTGGATTGGGGATAAGAAGGAAAAAATAAGGTTAGAGGTACAATTTAACAAGAATTTGACCATACTTTTGCCTTTGATGAATAAGTATTCACCTGGGATAGCAAGTGGCCTCTTTCCAACTCAAAGTGTATATTTTGAGTATTTTTATATTCAGACCCCTTTTTTCACTTTCCTGATAATATGTTAATGATGTTACTTTTATAATGTTAATAGGAAAACCACATGAGTTGGCAAATAAACATTTAGATATGGTCAAACAATTAAATTTTCAGTAGCATCCATGGAATGCTATTAACATGTTTCTTTTTCAGCTTTTGCAGAATATTTTACATTTAAATTCATAAATGTATGAATGTGAGTGATCCAGAGTTGTTTGCCAAAAAGAAATTGGGCTGCATTGTGCATTCTACATTTTTGGCTACTTTAAGAAACTGCACCTGCACCAAAATATTGAAATTTAGACTGATCTAAAGCAACATCTGCCAGATGGCATAAAATTATGTCTGGTTAAATAAGCCATGGTGTGTCTTAAAATATATATATTTACTAGGTTGAAAGAAAATTCAATTTGGTCATGATTTAAATGCTATATTTTTCCTTCAGTCAATTTACATTGATTCTGGTAATTTTATATGTTTTTAGTCTCCTGCCACAACAGACAGATTCTCAGCCTGTGGGTAAATGTAGTCCAGCCCGAATACTCCTATCAGCTTTCTGAGAGTCACACCCACCCAGAGCCACAGTGTTGGCATAGGTGCAGGCCCACAGAGTAGATTTTGGCATCAAAATGTGTACTTGTGTATTTCAACAATGAAATCTGCTCAGTTTGTTTGTTCTGTAATTATCCACAGGCCCTGAATCCATATAAATGTGGCACGAGCCTTAGCTGCAAGGTCCTGTTTATTTTACAGCAGTCTAATCATTAGTCTAGTAATATTAGATTATTGACAGTGGTAGTTTGTGAATTATGAATGGCAAACTACCTAGTGGCCTATATTTAAGCATTTTGCAACCTTAAATCATAAGTAAAAATGCAGACTTCTGCTATGTGGTAAGGACTGTAGTGAACCACCTTATAGCTGGCAATAATGTTTAGCCTAAGACAGGAAATTAAATCTTGGTGTTCATCCATGGGCTGAGAGGGAGTTGTATATATGTTGAGTAATCAAATGATTAATTTCATAAAGGCATATTTTTATGTTATTTAACAAATTAAATAATATGAATAATGTTATCAATATATTGACTAAAAGGGAATATAGTGGAAATTGCTCAATATATATTTTACACAAGAACCATTAATATCCTGTAAATTATTTTATATGGTAATGGAACTCCTCTGTGACTTATAATAACTCATAACTTATAATAAATCATTTACAGCAGAGGGTACATTATACACTATATACTGTAAATATAGATGCTGGCAGTGTTTACATTCGTTTCTTAGGACAAGAGCACACAAAGCAAATCAACAAGTGCACACAAAAGAAATTCACTGTAATTGTGTTCCTTCCATTTAGATATAAGTGTAAAAATTCATGCTTTCTCAATATCCGCTTTTGCCTGTCAATGCAGCTATATGAAGGAGTGCATTACAGCAGATCCGCTTTCCTCTGCCTACGTACAAAATGCAGGCGGAGGAAAGTGGAGGATCCATTGTGTGCCCTTGTCCTTATTTGTTGTAATCAATACAAGAAAACAATGAAACAATGCCTTGTCTTTATGCGTTGTCATGGGTGTTATTTCATACTTTATTTAGAAAAGGCCATTAGGGATAATGTAATTGCAGTTTCCTTCACATATTTCCTTCATTTCAAATTGCCCTTGTACCAATTAACCCAATACAACAATAGTGTTCACTTTTTTATTTATGGCCAGAGTGACATGGTGAATATGCAATATGCTGCGCATAACCTTAAACTTAACCAACTAGTAATTGAGCATCAAAAGGCAAAGTTTTTCTAGAAAGTTTTTTCAGATTTGAAAAATCTTGAATGTGCGCTTTAGAAAATTTAAAACTCAGAAACTTGATCACTTACAAATGTAAAAAAAAAAACTGGAATGCAGTGAAATCACATTTACCCTTGAAAAGGTGAATTGAAAAATAGCTTAAAATTTTTAAAATACATTTTGTCTTCTACTTGAACTCACCAGCTTTTAGATGCTGGATCTCATTATTTTAGTTTGAGATTTTTTGTGCTTAATAAATCAAATATCAAGTTAGTCTTGAACACGTGAATGAAAAAATAGCTTTTTGTCTTCTGCTTGAAATCACCAGCATAGATGCCTAATCTCTTTATTTGAGTTTGAGATTTTTGTGCTTAAAGGGGTTGTTTACCTTCCAAACACTTTTTTACAATTCAGTTTATTTCAGATAGTTCACCAGATTGTTTCGAATTTTCAATTACAGTGTACTTCCATGTTTTATTCTTTACTATTTTCCCAACATTGAAGCTTAAAGTTTAATGTTCCTCTTTCTGGTGTTTCAGTCTGACAGCTCAGTGATCCAGGTGCAGACTCTGAACTGTTTGCTACATTAGTTGATACATTTCTCAGCAGCATCTGTGGAACATTAGCAACTATTGTATCAATTCTAACAGCTGCCTTTAATGAAACTCAGGAGGGCCAAAGATAAGAGATGCATCAACTAATGTATCAATTTAGAACAGTTACAGAGTTGGTGACCCCCCAGCTGCTTCAGAAAGGCATAAGAAGGTGAGAAATGAAATTATAAATTTCAGTAATAGAAAAACAGTCACTAATAGTAAATAGAAAGTAATTGAAAAAGGTCTTTATTTCTGGTGAATTTCTGGTGAACTATCTGAAAACTGAACTGAAACAAAGTGGTGGAAAATGGTTCCCTTTAATAAGTCCCAGAAATCTGAGTTTTGGAAACTCAAATTCAAAGGTTTTACCACAACTTGATTCCAGTGTTGATAAATCTACCCCCAATAATTATTATTAGAACTGTGGTATTTTCTTTTACATTAATATAGTTGTACTTAATCTTTGTTTGTAAAGAAAATCCTGCCAAGAATAAAAAGAATCATGCATAATTGACCATACAGTGATTTAAATATTATGGTTTCTATAAATAAAATACATTGGGCTGAATCATCTGCATGCTTACTATACATTTCTTTAACAATCTCCTGCTGGTCTTACATTTTACAAGAAAGCTTTCCATCTTTAATTTGCAAGCTTAATCCATTTTGTACACTTAGATCTAAAGAGGCATATTTTTACATGCAATACATTTTTGTGTGTTTGCTTTCATCGTACAGCGCATGCTGTATTTTGAAATATTACAGAATGGAAAAACACGTACCATTATGAAATTTCTGTAGGAATGAAGAATTGTTTATTCTTTACAAGCATAAAAACTGTTTTCCTTTGGTTATGCAATAACATTGGGATATTAAGAATAAACTAGTATTTTACTGTACTTTCTAAATGCCTTGGATTTATCTTAAATAATGGTCAGAAAACATTTTGTGGTCATAAAATTGTGTGATTTACCAGAAAAAAAGCAAAACATCAAGAATAACAGTAAATTATGGTACTAAAAACCTTTTATGGTACTAAAAACTTTTACCATAATAGAATCTTTTTCTGTGACTATTAACTATCATGATTAATCATGATGTTATTGAATCATGAAAAAAAGTCGTGATTTATTGGAGGTCTCTAAAGGTCTCCTCATGATACAGTGATGAATTTATTTAATTAATTTATTTAAATAGAACATACAGTATATTAAAATTACTTATCAGTCATGGCCCAATTTGGACATCTATTTCTCCTGGGATCCCCAGAAGTCAAAGGCTCTGCTTCCAGATGATTAACAGAAAGTAACTGATTTCTGTTACACTGAATCAGAACCAGGGAACAAAAATCACAATTTATACAATTATAAATAACTTTAGAAACTTTAAAAGGGTTTAGAATTATATTATGCAAAAATAAAACATAGTTTGGGTGGGTATATACTTTAACCAGAACCCAGAAATATAGGAGACATTAAATAAAACTACACAATTAAACTACAGGTATGAGATCCATTATCCAGAAACCCATTATCCAGAAAGCTCTGAATTAAGGGAAAGCCATCTCCCATAGACTCCATTTTATTAAAAATAATCCAAAAATGTAAAATTCCTTTTTCTCTGTAAAAATAAAATAGTACCTTGTACGTAATCCAAACTTAATATACATTCCTAATATTTATATCTGAGAAACAGAGACATGCACAAGAAACATGCACAACATTCTGTAAACTTTCACCAGGCAAATATATATCCAATCAAAGCCTACTAAGTAGTAAACGGCAGGTGTATTAGCATACGTACAGTATCAAGGATGAACTAAATCGATTTCCCACCTTAAAGAATTTGAATATCTGCAGTTATACAAAATGCACAAGGATCCATCCAAAGGTCAATGGTGTCCCAAGGGTTTTTACTTGTTAGTTGTGTGCAGCTGTGTTGACATTTAAGTGTCCCATGAGGGATTTAGTTGTTGTGTACAAAATATGAACTATGTGAGGTGAGCATTCATTGCTTCTCAAAAAATTATTTATATTGATTCTCAGAGTAAAATTATAAATGGACCCTCCGTCCGTGGTGCTCACTGGAAGAACCCCCAGACTGGTGCAGTTTTCTCCTTATAGGAACACTGGCCAGGGGTGTGAGGTAAGTATCTATAATCATTTGGGGGTACCTAACTTTTGGCACCCCCAATTAAATAGGCCTTTCCTTCTCCTTTAAAAACAGGGCCAGAGATACAAGTGAGGGTATTTGTATTTGCAAAAACTACACGTTTGTATTGTCATAGCCCATTGCTTTGCAAATTTCTTTCCATACTGGCAGTTTCGGTCCAACACCACTTTGTAGTTAAGTAATGTGCCTAGCAGAAAGCAAGTATATGTATGGCATCCATTATCCAGAGACCCATTATCCAGAAAACTCCAGAAAAATTATGGAAAGGCTCATTTTTTCCTAATAATCCACAAATTTTCTTATTTATTTCCTTTTTCTTTGTAATAATATAACAGTGCCTTGTACTTGATTCAACCTAATATATAATTAATCCTTATTTGAAGCAAAACCAGCCTATTAGGTTTATTTAATGTTTACATGATTTTCTAGTTGACTTAAACTGGCCATAGACACAAAGATATAGTGTTATGAAATGTAGTTTCTGTCACGGTACTCACTTTTAGCTGGAACCTATAGATGAAGAGAAGCCTCTCCTGCACCTCCCACAATGAAGCAGAACCCGAAGTTAGAACAGGACTGGTCACGCGGAGGAGTGGCAGAAGTGTTGTAGCAGGAACACTTCCAGGAAACGTAGTACAGAATCGTCAGGCAGGGTCAGGAACAGGCCAAAGTCAAAAGGCTCCAGGAATCACAGTACAGAATCATCAGGCAAAGCAGGGTCAGGAACAGGCCGAAGTCAAAGGCACGCAGTGTAGAATTGAATAATCAGTGTCAGGCAGATGTCAGCAAGGAGAATAGCCGGCAGGAAATCCAAATATCAGGCAGGGTCAAAAACGAGTAATTCAGGCAGATTGGTGAGGCTCATAGTCACGCTAGTAGGCAATGATCCCTTCGCAAGGAAATGCAGGCCTCAGTGTCCTTTTAAGCATTTTAAGAGCATTGCCTGTGCACCGTGAGCGTCATGATGCACGTGTGTATGACGCGACAGACGCACAAACGGATGGCTCCTTCGCGCCCATGACGTGGAGGACCGCGGCCACCAGCGCATTATAGTTTCATATGATTTTCAGACCATGTGTGGAGTCAGAATAATCATCCCAAGACTTTTCGTACCATGGTGATCGCCGTTTAGTTAGAAGATTTCTGGGGGTTAATGATAATTTCTTTGTATGTATTGCCTATCTGACGATATCAATGGTTGACTGTCACTACTATTTCTCAAACTTAACTTTTGTCAATTATTGGCCAGAACATCATCTGATTTATTTTTCCTAAGTGATTGGTTGGTTGTTGATCTTTACATTGACATGAACAATCTTCCGTGGGTTTCTGTAGCTTTAAGGTATGAAGATCGATATTCCCGAAAGACCCATTATCCAGAAAACGCCAGGTCCCAAGCATTCTTGATAACAGGACCCATACCTGTAGCACCATTAATGACATGATATTATGTGTCAAAATAGTAGCATACTTTGCTTATGGAACCTTATACTGATGCTGTTGGAGTGATGCACTATATTTGTAGCAGTTCAATATGAGTTTCATGTAAAGGTGCTGCTTTCATTCATTATAAAGTTAAAGTTGTGGTTTATGAAGGGCACTATTGTTTATTTATAATGGGTTATGTAATGACAGGCACAAGATCTATTTAGAACTAAAAAAAGATATGTCATGCTAATTAATCAGCTATGATTTTATGGTAAACCATACACACTTTTGTTAGTTTTACAACTTTTTAAGTAGACTTCAAATTTGTTCAACCTTATTTATTATTGCTTTTGCAGTTTCCCATTCATCAGAGTGATGTGAATGCTAGGAAGCAGTTCTTAGTTTAGGTACATTAGTCAGTAATATTTCTATACAATGTTTGGTTTAAATCAAAGCATCCCGACCACAATATGTACATATGATCCCTATGTACAAGGAGCATCATCATTCTGAAAAGTTCTATTCCTGTCACAATAAGAATTCTTTACCATAGCATAAGTTTATAGAATGAATTAAGTTTATAGAAATGGATATTGCAATAGCCTTTGGACAGATAAGGGGAATGGAATTGTATCTAAAATATGCCAAAAAATGAATAATATAGTTTGCAGGATTCATAGGAAATATTCCATTGTCATCTATGTTTACAGTCAACAATGATGCTTCTTTACAAATCGCTAATGCTGGCATAGATACAAATTTACAAAATTTAATTTTGTATGATTAACTGTGAACTTATGCAGTGTAGTGGGGATATTAGTATGGGGATCAGGCATGTTTTAAAATTCCATCTGCTGATGTATCAAGTTGGCCAGTTTGTGGTGCATTGGCAGATGAGCGTGTAGATGATTGGACTGTGTGTATGGCTGCCTTAATTCCACCTCTGAACTTTGAACCACTGTTCTGACAACACTTTAAAGGGCATGTAAAGGCAAAAAAATAAAATCCCATTTTTACTTTCTTTAATGAAAAATAAACCTATCTCCAATATACTTTAATTAAAAAATATGTACTGTTTTTATAAAAAACCTGACTGTATGCAGTGAAACTCTCACTTCATTTACTGCTATGAATAGGAATTGTCAGACGGTCCCTAAATGCTCTTCAGGGAAACAATCATACTTGTGAACAGCAGGGGGAGCCCCCGCCTTACTTCCCAGCCATGCAAAACTCAAGCAGCTTTGTTTTTTCCCCTGTAGAGTAGTCTGCGAAAGTGTAGAGATTTGTATTGTATTTTATTTTTGCCTTTACATACCCTTTACTGTTTCCAACTCCAGCTGCAGGGACAAAGATCATGGAGACAGATTTAAACAGATAAACTGGGATTCTATTTGGAGGATTATTTTGCTGCAGCCATGGGAGAAAGTTTGTATTAAACAATACAAAAACTATAAAATCGATATTAGATTACATGACAACACAGGGCCCAGTGCAGTCTGTATATTCTGATTATTAATCAGTCTTGCTGTATCGGCTTCTGGCAGATATTATTTGACTTGTGATGTTTTGATAATTTATGACGATCCCTAAGCAGCCCAGACCACACTGCGCAGTCTTGCTCTTGCAAAGATGTTTAACAAAGTTACAAGATGGTGACCCCCCTGTGGCCAACTTTGAAAGCATAAATCATTTGTTTGATTAGGCTTGTGGTGCAGCAAGTTCATGTTTATGTTTAATATACAAAATACAGCATTTCTAGCCTCATTCTATTTTAGACTTTCCTTCCCCTTTAACACAAGCTTATCAACTTCCCCCTTAATGATTAGTTTGCTGATCGATGTGGTTTTATTTTTTAATTTTTTTTTAAAATTTATTATACAATTATAAAACCGTTATCAAGGAACCCGATATCCAGAAAGCTCCTTGTTATGGGAAGGCCATCTCCCATAGACTCAATTATTAACAAATAAATCAAATTTTTGGTTTTTCCTTGAATCAATCAAGTTTTCATCTTTTCCGTTCAGAGACACCACAGAAATCCACGAGAACCGCATATTTCATTTTTGGGATTTGGATATTCAATTTTTAGTTTCTTAAAAACTTTAATATTCAAGGTTTTTAGAGATAAGTTGTGAAATGGCTAGAGTTTACCATGTATGCAGTTGGTAGAAATTGACACGGGGGACTATTTCATCAAAAATAAAAAGAGTGCCATGAAACTAGAATCCACAATTGGACCTTATGTATTATTAAAAAACAGTATTATTTAATCGGATCGGGGACAAACACAAATAATTAAAATTCGCAATGCAATAACAGTTTAAGGAACAATATTACATTGCGAGATGTGGATTTTTAGTCTTATTGGTGCGAATTGTTTTGCTCTTTGCGACTTTTATTATATTCCCCTGTACATGTGTTATAGCAGTATTGTCTATGGCAGGGTATTTTTTGGCATTTTGTAGCCACAACAAGTAGCCGTTACTAGTAGTTTTGTATGTCATTCCCCTTATGGTACCAAAAATATTTCTCAGGTGGGCATACTATCTGTTTTTATATTTGAACTTAAGAATTTTGACTAACAACCAAGTGTTATATGGAAGCGTTTGCTTTAAAATTCTTTGCATCACTTTTTTTTACTAATATCCTTGCCAGATAAGTTCATAAAACGAAAACCTTGCCCCACTTCAAAAAACCTTGTTCTGTTTCTTCTAAAATAACTCTATTAAAATAGCTGGCACCATGTTTTTCAGTGTTTGGCTCTCTCTGGCTCATTTAGTAACAAGCTGATTATGTTTCCACATGTGTTTTGAAATTTGGTGAGAAACTATTTTAGTGTGGCTTTTGTGGTAAATTAAGTTCTGTTTTAAGTCACATGATAGAATCTAGACTGTAAGGTCTACCAAATGCAAACTGCAGTCTTGCTTAAAAGGCAATCTAGCAAATAAGCAGCAATAATAAGTTATAGGAGTTGTTTTCTAAACTCACATATGAACAACAGACAAATGCTGTATTATTACAGTTGCATTGCCTGTTTAAAAGTTGCATGTTCTTTTTACAGATATTACATAATTTAGGTTAGGATCATTTTTAGACAGTATAATTAAGAATATCCCCAGTGTTTTAACTAGAATTCCTGCCAAATTACTATGTGCTATGTAGACATAGGTCCTTCAGGAGCTGCGCCTAAGCACAGACAACAGACCTCAAGTAATTCATGTGTTATGTAATTTGGATATGGATTTAGGTCTTAAGGAAGTTAAGTGGAAACATGATACTATTCCAGGTGTTTTCTTTCCTCTTGTTAAATAAAATTGTGTTGGTAGTGGCAGTTCCTCATTGTTAGAAAAATATACATCTAAGATCATATGTTCCTGACAGAGTTGCAATATATTAACTTAAAATAATGATTGCCTCTTCTTACTTGAGAAGAAACACTTGCTGTTTTCTGCCATTCATAGACACATCTGGATCCTCTTTCCCAATTACTCAGTGTTAAAAAGCAACCATTATATTGACTTCAATGATAATGATATAGTCAGCTGTAATCTCATTTTAATTCAGTTATAGATTACATCTATAAAATATGATGGGATGGAAAATATTTAACTTTATTTCAATCTAAAATATTTCATCAAAAGTGAAGGCTTAATATGAGAATATGGTTTATATTATCAGTTGATTTTTTTTTCTCCTATATTAAAAGGCCCATACATAGAAGGGTGTTATTTATCAAAGGTTGAGATTTAGAGCTTTGTGAGATTTTTTTAAAGCTCAAATTAACTCACAACTCGAATGGTTTCATTTAAGAAAAAAATCGAATATAAAAAACTCGAATCAGTGAATTTGAGTTGAGAAACCCTAAAACTGAAATTGATCAAGTTTTCGGTGGGAAAAACTCTAATTGATCAAGGTTTTTGAGTGAAACCTACTGAAAAAAACCCACAAACATCATTAAGGCTACAAGCATCTTTAACTGATTTACGGTAACTCTGCCTTTAACTTGTACATGACCTTGATAGGTTTTAGAAGGAGTGTTTTCAGATTCAAGCTATTATGAGGTTCAGCTCTCCCTGAGCTTTGCAGAAAAGGCATTATCATTTGGAAATTTATAATCAACTGTTATTAAGCCTCATTTTGGTTCTGTTACAGTGTTTTATTTATATTGTTACTTCAATAGTTCCAACATAATGCCAGCCAGTGCTATATCCATCAAGCTGGGAAGGATTGGTTATTGTTGGGTCTGGACCTTGGTGAGTATCTTTTCCAATCTCTAATGCCCTTTCAAAGTTTAAATCAGAGAAGGAAGTTTATGCAAGCACAGAATACAATAGCATTTAGTAACTCGGGAGAATTCTCTACCCCAACTCTAACTGTTACACATATCTTTATAATATTACATAAGCACAGAAAATATTAGCAATACATGACTGGTTAAATTACATCAGCATAAAGGCGTAATTACCTTTTTTTTCAAAATAAGTTTAGTTCTCAAGTAACCTCGAGCCCAAGGTTGTAATGTAAAACAACATATTGCTTATAAAACCATCTTCCACCTTATCTAAAGTCTGGCCTTAAGACTCATTATGTGCCTGTGCAATCATAATAATCAGCTAGCTACATGTTGGCCATTAGATTCCACTTTCATTGCACATAGCTTGATTACTGTAAAAAAAGCTATGCTTTAGAAATAGAAAATGGCATGGAAATGAATCAGAGTTCAGAGGTTATATAGGCCTCAGAGACCTCAGGCTAATTAGGATTCAACAGTTCCCCCTTTGAACATTTTTATTTTCACTAACTTAAGTAGTAGTGAATCATATGAAAATACTGATGGTCATTGGGAAGAATGGTGGGGAACTCATTTATTTGCCCAGTCTCGTCCGGGTAATGGGGTAGGATATCACATGATTATCTTTAATAATGAGTACTTCTTTAGGGGTCTCAATTTCAGACATTACCATTACCAGGACATACTGACTATTTGGGATATTGTTAGTTTTGTTATTGCTGGACATTACTTTCAGATATCACTTATTTAGGCTACATTGATTGGTCATATTTTTGGGGCTTTTGAATGTCTGGAGAATGGAGAGAGCATGCAAAGCTTGGCCTGAATACAGTATATTCTTTGTCTATTGTTTTAATCATAAAGAAATCTATTTCTTGAGCTAAACAGGGAAACTGAAGCTACTCCATGTTTTTGTGATTGAAACAACAGACAAAAATTTATGGGCTGAACAAATTCTATTCATTAAAATCATGTCAAAATGGGGATTAACTGCCACTTTAGTATGGGTCCCCTACAACAAGAGTGTTTAAGTAATCACTTTTGAAGGTTCATTTATGACCACAAGCACAAGTGTGGGCTTTCTAAAATGAATAAATGAACAATGTTGTGTCCAAAATGCTCTATGTATGGATTGACAAACATGTGCATGTTCCTGTTTTGATAGAGATTATCCTATTTGACATTATGAATGTCCATATAGAATAATGTGTGTCCCATCCCTAGATTTTACCTATTATTGCATATTTGTCTAAATACTAAATGGCATCTGATTTTTAAACCAAATGTAATGTTAACTATAACACATAACTTAGTTTTGCACCTGCAGTTCTCTGGATGTTCTTCTAGGATGTCTTGTGATTTCTTGGAATAGTTGTGTCCTTGCAGTAAGCTTGTCAAATTGCCTACTCCTGGGAAGAATCACTGCTGTTCCAAGTCCAATTGTAGATAATGGCTCTTGGTGTGATTTAGTGAATATCCAGAGGCTTTGTAACCCTTTCCACGGTGATATATTTAAACAACTTTTTTCCAAAATTTCCTTTAATCATAGATAGTTAGATTCCTTTATTTGTCCTTATTGGAAGCAAAACCAGCCTATTGTGTTTATTTAATGTTTACATGATTTTCTAGTAGACTAAGGGGCAGATTTATCAAGGGTCAAATTGAAAATTCGAATTTTCAATTTTTTTATGGTCAAATCTCTCAATTTCAACTAGGGAGTTATTCAAATTAGATTCGAGTTTATAAAAAAAATTATTTGATTTTCGAGATTTATCATACTCTGGCTCTTTAAGAACTCAAGTTTGACTATTCTCTGCCTAAAACCAACTGAATTGCTGTTTAAGTCAATGGGAGAGGTCCAGGGACCTATTTGGAATTGTTTGCAGCCTTCCCGACATTCGAATTTGATTCAAGATTTCTGGTTGATTCAATTCATCTGAGTTTTAAAAATTAAATTTTATGAATAAATTTCGATTAGTTTAATTTCGAATTTATCGGAGTTTAGGGCAGTTTTTAAAAACTCACATGAATTCGAAATTTGACCTTTGATAAATGTGCCTCCCAAAGTATGAAGATCCAAATTATGGACAGATCCATTAAGGAAAACCCTAGGTCCCAACCATTCTGGATAACAGGTCCAATACCTATACCATAGTTTTAAAACCACAGCTGCATCATGCTTATAATTTGAATACCTTTCTTGTAGATATTTTGCGGTAAGTAGCGATGGGCGAATAAATTTGGCAGGCATGGATTTGCGGCGGATTTCTGTGTTTCGTAAAAAATCCGCAGCCACAAAAAACATCAAAAAGTCAAAATTGTCAAACACATAAAATCAACGCGCATCAAAATTATTTGGACACCCATTGACTTTAATGCATTTGGATAAAATAGTCATGCGTATGAAAATTGTCACGCCTCAAAATTATTTTAACAAATATTGACAATGTGTTTCGCAAATTTTTTGCTGTTTCACAAATGTTTCAGTTTGCAAATTTTTCGGCTAAGCGAAAAGCCACAGATTCGCCCATCACTATTGGTAAGTGCAGGTAAGGTTAAATTTATAGTAAGAATTAGATTAACAGAGCTGACTGCAATTAAGCCCAGTTGTGTTCAACCAACTGAATAAAGTTATCAATTAAAATTTAGTCAATTGGTTAATATGGGTGCTGCACTAATAATTATAATACTGTTCTATGTGTTTACTCGGGTTCTCTGTATCTAATACTACATTTTGTTTAAAGAGAAGAATCCATTTAGTGTAACAAATGTGTAATAATATGGGAAATCAGGAAGGGGCAAATACTTTTTCACATTATTGTATGCAATATATAGAGAGTGTGAGAGAGACTATGCCAATACACTGTATATAAATTATACAGAAAAAAGATTAATGCTCTTTAAAAGGAATGTCAAATAATGATAGAGACCCACTGCGATCATCTCAGTGTGAGTGTATACTGCTGTCTCCTATGTTTCATTGACCTTATCTCTTAGTTTATTATTATACTGCAAGACTCCCAAGTAGATGCACACAATGAAAAATCATCAAAACTTTTAGAGTTGAAGAACAGTCATTCTTTCCTTTTCATGTGTGGATGTACAATATCCTTGTTACGTTATTCCAAGTTCTGATCCTTTGATAACCGGCAATGAGTAAGGGAAGATCTCAGGCATTACATTTCCTGCAGAGCACCTTCCAGATGCTTGAAAATTCATTCTCAGGTCTGACATGTTAAACGTAATATATATATCTCATGGGGTATACAAACCAATATGAATTTGAGTGTGGTCTAAATTTTAAATAAATGTCCATGCATATTTCTTGGTAAAGTTCAATGGTGTATTTTAAGGATATAAAGTTTCATAACTAAAGATGGCCCACACAGGTCAATCACTGTTTTCTGTATGAACCCCTTAAATCAGTGCTGTCCAATTTGTGACCCGCAATCCCCCTTCTATGGCCCTTACATGCATGTCTGCCTGCTGTGACTGCTTACCTTGTTAACGCTTTAAAAGATATCAGTACTGAGATTACCTGGCCCCTGCATTGTTTACCCCTCAAGATCCTGCATTTTTTCACATCCTAACCCCCCTGCATTGTTCACACCTGTAACATCTCTTTTGTTCACACATCTAAAGCCCTGTACTGTTCACATCTCAGATCCAGACTGAAAGTGTCCACATTGTTCACTCTGCCTGCCCTATGCACTGTGTGTGTGCCATACTCTGCCTGCCCTATGCTCTTTATGTGTGCCATACTCTGCCTGCCCTATGCTAACTGTGTGTGCCATACTCTGCCTGTTCTATGCTCCCTGTCAGGGCCGGAACTAGGGGTAGGCAGAGTAGGCACGTGCATAGGGCACAAAGTTGGGGGGGCACCAGGCATGTACCTGCTCTGTCGCCTACCCCATGTCCGGTCCGGTCCCCTCTCTCCCAGACTAATTGTGGAATTTCAGCATCTACTTGCGCTACCACGCATGCGGGTAATCCGATTCGCGCATCTGCGCATTGCGATCTGCGCTTCCATACGCTGATGTGCACGAGCGTGAACATGCGCATGCGCACAAGGTCACAAATTCGCGCATGCACGCACTCACTCAGCCGGTGCTGTCCCTGGGCAGGTTGCCTAGGGCGCCTGCCTGGTCTGGCCCGGCTCTGCTCCATGTGTGTGCCATACTATGCCGGCCCTATGCTAACTGTGTGTGCCATACTCTGCCTGTTCTATGCTCCCTGTGTGTGTCATACTCTGTCTGCCCTATGCTCCCTGTATGTGCTATACTCTGCTTGTGGGAGGTGAACCTGTTGGAGGTTTGTTAGCATTTGGAAATACTTGTCAAGGTGTTTAATCATGTGCTGGGGGTGCTGTGTTATCCACAGGGGATGAGGAGGCATATGTATTTAAGGGTATGTCTTAATATGACTTACTGTTGTTTCACATATGAGTGATAAGTGATATCAGTGATAGTGAGCACCAACCATTTGTTTTTTTGGTGTGCTACCACCATTAATGTGGATATTGTGTTAAAAGTTATTGTAGTAACATGGATGTGGTTTAAAGTAGGTGTGGTTTAAAAACAGGGAGTGGTCAACAGTGGCTTCCATCATCTGCCCTGTATTATGTAGGATAGAAAAATTCTGGCCCTCAGTACAACAGAAGTTGGACAACAAATGGGGAATCAATAAGAGTTAATTTTCAGTAATTTAGTATTTTCAAACTTCCTAAATAGGTATCCAACCATTTTTGAAAACGAATCTAATGTCTTTAAATCTGGGATATCTGCCAGTACAACTGTTCAGAAAGAGAATTCCACAACTTTGCATCTCTCACTCTAAAAAACATTTTCACATTTTAAGATGGAACCTTCTTTCTTCTTATCTTAATGGATGGTCCATATTACTGTTGAATGTCATTGCATGCTAGAGTTAAGTTTATTATGAATTACCCTAGACCACAGCAGTATTGTTCAGGATATACACCACTGTGGTGCTATTCTCCAACTGAGACATGCCATAGAGGCCTGATTTGGACATTTAGCAATAGACACAAAATCGAAAGTGCTGCAGATGGGAGTGCATACTGAGGACTTAAAAAAATATCTATCACAATTTTATACACAGCTGAGATAGGTAGGGAGTATTTCTCTAAGCAAACAGTGCACACAATGGCAACAAGATATACATAGATTACAGCAGAGCACTGTGAGGACATTCTGGACTTTTAAAAAGGATCAGCCGTGAAGATAAAACAATGCAACTAAACTACTTCCATAGGGTGAACCTTACCTCCCAAAGATTACATAAACCAGTATCCCAGGTGCCAACACTCCCTAGCAGACTTCCTACACATGGTGTGGACTTGCTTCTTAGTCTAGTCATTCTGGGAACAGGTAACGCAGCTGGTCTGGGTAAAAACAGACATCCCACTCCCGATGGACTCTAGGGTATTATTGCTCAGTTAGGCGGAGGAACTATCACCCAAAAGGACACAGCATACTCCAGACTCTAAGATACGGATTGCAATACACTGAAAATCCAGGGGTGGGTCTGCTATAAGTCTTGGGAACATCTAATTGAGAAATCTGTTCTTCTCTATAAATTTACATTCATGAGAAGAGGCTGTCCTGTCATTTGTTCACTTTGGTCTTGGAAGCAGCTACTAAAAACACCTTCAAATGTTTAATTTAATTCAGTAAAGTCCAGTAATATATCTGAAAAATATTAATAACATAGCTTACACTAAAAACTAAGTCTTAATAGTAGATATAGCATAACATCTTGTTGGAATTTCAGCCTTGCTGTTTCTCCTAACATATCTGTGACACTAGTGAAGAGACCCACAGAGAGAGGAACAATCCCTCATTAACTATATAGGCACTTAAGGGCCTGTATGATGAAATGTAAGAATTTCATATCCCTCTGGGAGTGTGGAGTTGGGAAATGTTGGCAGTCGTATAGGCAAAATGAAACTAAGGGCTATGTGGGTGGCCTCACAGACATTTTAAATGGACTTTTGCTGCTCCAGCTTTACATATGGACATGTATTGTCCATAGCTCATTCTATTTTAATGCACTCACCAAAATGTTCATATGTTATTGTTGTTTTTTTAATCCTTTCAATGCAGCAATTCATTTTTCATCTAATATTGTGTTAGGGAAATTAAAATCTTGCTAAAAATGCCTCACACTACCACCGTCACTAATTACCTATTCCATTGTTAGTTAGCATATTTAGCCATCCAATTTGACTTTTTCACATCTGCAATGCTCTTAGCATGTTTTGTTTCTTATTGTTATGTTTTAAATAAATGGTACTTCTAAATTAGAATCCCTGAAGTGCAGCCAACTCCGATGTAGAATGCACACCTGCATGCTCCACATATCCTAATTGCACAAACAGAGGCAAATTTGGCAGATATTGACCAACTTAAACAGGAAGGGATAGGAAAGACATGATGTTGTCATTGATAGTTACATTGGATTCAGACAATAAAATCACAATAAGCATTTTTTGCAATTCCCAAAAAGGTTGCACATCTGCTGCCTGTCCCTAGTTCCAGCCCTGTGCAAAAATGTACTGTACTATATGTACAGTGATATCTTGTAACTTTACAATAAACCACAAAAATACTACTGTTCCTATACCACAGCTCCTTATTTATATTGGTGAAACTCAATAATAAACCCATACAATTTGCAGAGAATACACATGCAAACTGTTCTCAGTGATTACATGCAAACTGCAATTTATGGAACCTAGGTTCAAGAAGCAAAAACAAGTCAGAATTTTGCTAGGCAACTCAAGAAAAAAAAAACCATACACTGATCATAATAAAGTTGTCCAAATGTGACCTCAATTCAGACAGAAAGTGGGTTCATTGTATTGGTTAGATCTGGCAGAAGGAGCCACAATATGTTAACAGTTATGTCCTGTCAGTGATTGGTCACTTATTGATAACTTCTAAAACTATGGACTATGTAAAAAATTATTATTCTTCAAGACTTGTTTTTCACCCCTTTAATTACTTCATATATCTGTTGTGTGAAAGAGAGCCTAAAAGCCTACAGCATATATAGGGGGAAACATCAAAAATGACAAGCAAACTTCACAGATGCCAATGTTTAGTACTTGTCTGTTTTTATCACCTGCATTGAGGCAGGCCATTGGTGCGGTTGCTGAATGGTAATAGCTGATTGTTTAACAAAAGTTCTGTAAAGAAAATGTTCAATGCTACATCTAAGCTATATTATATGATTATTAACACAAACATTTCATCCTATATGGGTCCTATATGAGTCGGTGCTGTAATTACACCCCATTTTAAAAAATCGCTCACCTGTATATTTGATTTTTTATTGCTACAGATCATGCGTGACAGATATGTGTGAATGCCCAGTGCATAAAAACTGTTACTGTGAATCCCTAATTGCCTATGCCAGAGCATGTTTACGGGAAGGAGTGAATGTACACTGGAAGCCAGAACACAGTTGTGCAGGTATGTATCTGCCATCTTTAACAATGGCTTTAAGATTATAATAACAAAATTAAATATTTTATCAAATATTGCCAACATAATCTGTTACTGCACTATGTAAGTATACTATGCCCATAATAAACACATTCAATAAAAGAAGTAAACTATTATTTATGAGTAAGCATAAGCAATGGGTTGGTATTTTTCACTTCATTTCTTGGTCGCTAAAGTCTTAATAAATACATAATAAATAATTGAATGTGGCCTAAAGAGCACTTACCCCCCTTCTTACCCCCTGCATGTGGGATTGCCCATTATTCCCTTCTTAAAATTATTTATTTTATTTTGTAGTGAAAGTTTTGATTATTGGTGTACGTGAGGCCCCAGAGATCATAGGGCCCAGCCATAGTTTGGACCTCTGAAACCACATAGTCAATTAATACACTATTATTATTAACATGTATTTATATAGCACCAACATATTGCGCAGCGCTGTAGCATATTTAGCTTGGAAATGCAATATCAATTACTAATAATTAATATTACACTTGTGCTGAGGACCTATATCAAATTTCACTTGACATGCTATGTCATAGCATCCATGCCACCATGTAAAAACAGAAATTAAGAACAGTGGTATTATGTATAACCATTTATCAAGAATTAACTTGTGGTAAAAGAATGCACACCAAAAATAAATTAGCAAAGTAGTGGAAAATTTAACCATCAAAATATTCTGTAGGTAAAACTCAAGCAGCTTGCTCTAGTGACCATAAAAAGCAATTTTTTGCTTGCAGCGGAAACTTGTACAGTCAGGAAATATTACTTTTTGCTTCAGGGATCATTACATGTTTCACCAGCTCTGTATAATCTGTATACTTTTATTTGTTTATTTTGTTGTCTTTATCTAGGACACTAGTAACCTTTAAATTAGATGACATACTGCATTTCTGAGATTTAGGGGCCTATTTATTAAACCTCACATTTATCTGGTTAAGGTTTTTAAGGGGAAAACTCACAAAAAAAATAATTTAGAGATTTATTATACCCAAAAGCTGCAGATCTGAATCTGAAAATACTCCATCTCAAACCTGTCGAGATCATGTAGAAGTCAATGGCAGATGCTCGAAAATCGACAGGATAATTCACCACATATAACCAGGCTTCGACGTGTAAAAAACGGGGTTAATTTTTTAAAATAACAGTGGAAAATCTGGCATTCACATGACATAAAATAAAACACACCTTGATTAATTTGCCACCATTTTTTTCAGTGATTTTAGTTTTACACAGCATAATATGCCCCTAAGGTTGCCAGATTTTAAAAGTGAAATCTGAGCCGGACTGCTCCCCTTTGACCACATCCATTCAAGTTCAAAGACAGAAAGGTTCATTTAATAAAAAAAACAGAAATTAAATATATTATCATGTATACTATGTGGTTGATTTTGCAGTGCTGCTGCTGTCAATCCAATTGCAGCTTCCCATGGAAGAATCATGGGGTGGGTCAGAAAAAGGGGATATTATTGAGCTACTTACTCTGTCGGACTCTGTATTGGGACATTTTCTGGAGACCAAGGTCCTGAAAGTGGAACTGATGGGAACCCTACATTATTCTGTATAATCTGTTCTCAATTATCTGAAATGTGCAGCCCTTTACGTAGCCAACTTGACTTAGCTCTCATAAAGAAACACTCAAATTAGCAACAATAAGTCACATCTTTGACTGGCACATTAACGTTTGTGTTTTATTTATTAGTGATTTAGTGATTTTTCCTCTTAAAGTTAGCTTCCATCTGAACAGATTTGACAATGGGTTTTGAGCTGTAGCCATAATAACCTGAACTGTTTTTTTCATGTCAGATTTCACTGATAAAGAGGCACATTTATCAAAGGTCAAATTTCGAATTCCCCTAAACTCCCATACATTTGAAATGTATTAATACATTTACATTTTTATGCTCAGAAGAATGGAATAGACCCTAAAACTCAAATCAAATTAAAATCAAAATTAAAAAAACTCCAAATTGATCCATGGGACTCTCCCAATGACTTAAACAGCAATTCGGCAGGTTTTAGGTGGCAAATAGTCAAATTCGAGTTCTTAAAGGGCCATAGTATGATAAATTTTGAAAATCTGATTTTATTTAAAAACTTGAATTTGAATAACTCCCTAGTCGAATTCGATCATAAAATTTTTTGAACATTTGAATTTTCAATTTGACCCTTGATAAATCTGCTCCATTAAGTGTGTTGTATTCTTTAGTTTCATTGGGTGCATCTTTTCTAAAAGCACAGGTAACTGCAACACATGATGTGCAGCCAAATAGAAATGCATGCAACATTTTTCTCTTTGAGAGCACTAGGCATTTAAGGAACAATATTAGGGAACAGGGAACAATATTAGTTTAAATGGCCTTTATATGTTTTAAGAATATTAAGGCGTTCAAGAACTGAATGGCAAGCGCATTCATGACCATCTTGCACTGCTCAAGAAGTCCTGTGCATAGGGACAAGTGCTGCATAGAACTTCTGTAGCTGATATGTTCAACAAAGGCTATATTTATTTTACAGTTGCAGACTATGTTGGTGTTTTATACATAGGATTAATAATAATAATAATAATAATAATAATAATCAGTGTAATAAGCTGTGTGAGCTGGGGCTAGTAGATCATATTTTTAATATATTTTAAATATATTTTTAATATATAAAACATCTAGCACCATTATAAACATGTGCCACCGTAGCAAAAATTATTACAAAAATGACCAGCTAGAGAAATTATGTTTACTATCAGGCTTAGTAGAACCAGGGATTTATGCTTCCCAATCCCACTTTGACATGTGGAGAGGCAGGTGAACTCAAATTCAATACTGGGAATGGCTTCAGATTAAAATGTATACAAATGTCAGTGAGGCATAAATTGAATGAAAAGGTGGTATTGGTCAATTAAACGTTGCATGGTCTCAACTTTTAATAGTAATAGTCACTATTAAATTGTGGATCTCAGAATGACTATTTAGGTTTCAGAGTGCTAAAACTAAACAGGATCATCTGGTGACACGTGATATATTGTATTAAAACTTATGGCTCGCCAGAGGCTGCAACGACCCCTGCTAAAATTTCTGTACAAGGTTTATATACTGTAATTAAAAACATTCATATAACACATTTGTGTTTTATTTTTAAGCAACTGAAAATAATTGCATTTTGATTATAGCCTTTTTTCATTGCACATCCCTAAATAAAAGCAACCACCAAATCACATGTATGATTTATTTATGTAAACACCATCAAAGCACTGCATTACTATTTAAAATATTCTGCTTCAGAGCATTTTATTATGCAGACGAATAAGCATGGAAACTTTGATTTGCCAAAATCCCAATATAAAAATAAGCTTTTGTTTTCTAAAGTAAAGCTGCAGCATAAGCAAATGTAATTTACCCACTGTGAAATACTTTAAAAGTCATTTACTGGTTGTCAGTCCAGTGCCAAAATATAATTTATCGAAAGTAACCAAAGACATTGGAATATCAACAAGCAAAATGGATTAGCATTTTTATATCTAGTTATGTGGATGTTTGTTTTCTTGTGGAAGTTCAAGGGGCATTATGTTAACTGGATTTGGATCCAAAAAAACAATAAAAGTAGATTTTGGTGTTCATAACTGATTAAATCAATGGCACTCACGTTTGAGAAATGTTTTATTTAAATGTATTTGCTTGGTGAAAACACTGTGACTAAAATTCAGCAGGAATAGAAAATAAAGCTGGAAGAATGGTTAGTTTAACCAAACAAAACCCCTTGAAACTTGTTCTTGAAACATGGTAGTTACATTATTTAAGGAATTGTTCATTGTAAAAATAAAAACAGAGTAAATAGATATATAGTTGGCTAGCCAAAAATGTAATCTATAAAGACTGGAGTGACCAGATATCTAACGTAATAAATAGAACCCAACTTCTTTCTTTGCAGCTCTCTCATTGGTTAGCAGTCAGTAACCAATCAGTGACTTGAAGGGGGCATTTGGGTCATAAATGTTTGTGTTTGAATCTGACCTACATGCTGAGGATCAAAAGCAAACTAAATGAACTGATATGTCCCATTTGGCCCTCCTTAAAGTCGCTGACTAAGTAAGAGTTGGAGAGATGCAAAACAAGAAGTTGGGTTCTGGCTATTATGTTAGAAATCCATTCACTCAAGCCTTTGTAGATTACATTTTTGGCTAACTATAGTGGAAACATTTTTTATTTTGCACAGCCTATTTACCCAGTTTTTATTTTTTACACTGCACTGTTCCTTCAAAGAATTTTGCTAAATTTCTAGATTATTTATAGAATGTGCCTTTAATTTACTTAAATAATTGTTAAATGGTTATTTTTTTTTTTATAAAATTGAATGCCAAAAATAAGCACTTGCCAATATGTTAATCACCTCCCCAGAGACTAAAGTTGCTAACCATGAATCCCAAACCAGTGCCTCCTTCTTTGCAAAAGAAGGCTGATATTGGTTCTTTTTTTGAGGTGACATCTTGCCTGCACTTTCAAGTATTCAAAGCAATGTTGGCTCACACATTCACATTGCAGTACCGCTTGCAGTAACACTTAGTAGTTGCCACAGAATAGTAGGTAAGATAGTGGAGCCACACCTCAGTCAGTAAAGAACTCGGTCAGAACTCGGTCAGTACAGCTTTAAAGATCAGGGGCACCAGTCTGGAAAGTTAACAACTGGGGTCATTGTGAGGTATCATTGGCTTCACTGGAGTATAATTGGCCTCTCATTGTCCTTTGAATAGCTCTGTTATACAAAACTGTTACAGCCCTATGTTGATATATGTTTGCTAATGAAATGTTGGTAACCAGACACCTGTTTTTATGGCAGGATCCATGCCCTAACTAATATTTCACAAATTTAACCTTCAAGGCAGGTCACAATGTAATAAATCATTCTTTACATGCTTGGGAGCAGATTTGGATGATATCACACTTGAACAGTACTGAACAGTTATATTGATAGCAGTCTCCAGCTTAATTATGTTATTAATATGGAAGTGGCAAATGTATGAAATAACCGTTTCCATTTAACAATCAGTAAATGAAAAAGGAAAAATCCATCTGAGCATTCATTAAAATATTTCCCTAAAATAGCCATCACGTTCCTTTCTTCTAGATCTTTGATAATTCTGATTTTAATATTCTGAACACCAAGTCTTTAGCATACGAAACAAAAAATATCTATTCTATTAATATATAAATCATCAGTCATCATGTACTAAGCAAGCAGCTTCATGCTGATTGATAGATACATTTATTTACCTTGGAAATTAAAGAATACTGGTGAGCTGGTTATTGAAATAGATGCAAAGAGTTGTATGACTTTGATTTAACATTATAAGTATTTTGGGGGTCAGGTAAATAATACAAACATAAGTGAAAGGTATTTAGATGTTTTATGTAACAGCTTGCTAGTCAAGAGTACATATCTCAAGGTCGACTGAGGAGAAGCTGAATAAATATCTTTGCAGATCGGGTCTTCCACTGAGTTGAGGAATAGTCTTGGCCATTTGAGAGTTACATGAACATTTCTCAAGAAGTTTTATGATTTGTTTTACTTGGCTCCGTAATGGCATTTTTCATTGCTGGAAGGTGTTAATTTTAGTAGAATTGAATAACAGCTCATGCTTAAGTGTGCCAGTGGTCCTTTTTGTCTCCTCTTCTAATGGGACCAAATGCTTCTTTTCCCATCTGTCAGATCGCATATGCACAGCTAAAAACATCTGTCTTCTTGAAGCCTCTATTTCCTTTTTCAACCACATCCGACTTTCTTCTGACAGCTAAAACACAGCAGCCTGAAGGATCCCTATTACTATGGAAAAAAGAGCCACAATTGGGTGATGCATATAAATGATGGATTCAAGATTTCCATTATTTTTCCCATTCTAGTTTTCAAACATTTTCAACACATTATTCTTCTTGGCACCATGCAACAATTCACTGGCAAAATCCTGGTACTAATTTAAATAGTTACACATGTTCATGTTCCTTACACATTGGATCCAGAAGCTGGTTTTATCCTCATCATTTTAAGTGTATAGCCATTTACCTCTGGCATTAAAATGTCTTAGACTCTAATATTAAAGTCTTTTGGACAAATACACAGCAGGAAAAGAAAGCACATATTACTCCCAGTTCAGGATTTTGAGAGCAGGCTGTTCAGCATCTAGATAACTTGTATATATGCAGCTGTTATTTCCATACTGAACTTTTATCAAAATCAGTTTTAAAGAAATGATCTTCTTATATGTTATGTTGGTAGTTAATTTTCCAAAGGTGATACACAATAAAATAGTGCAGTTTTCCATTACTAAAGCTATTAATAGCTGAAAGGCTAATAGCATTATCGGAGAAGGCACTGGAAAAAAATTCAAAGAGAAAAGTTAAGATCAATTGCCTTCCTCATAACACGTGAATGGATATCGACATAGGACAATTATCTCAGAGGAATATTAATTTTCCTAGACTTTTTGCAATGCCAGTTTTTGGCATTTTGTTTCAGTAACATTTTCCTGGGAAAGGTTACCATTAACATAAAGCATACAGTAAAAACAAGGATCCATATTTTACAAATACTCTATTAAAAACATAGTTAGACCATAAAGCTTGAAATTTGTGGCGGTCATCAGATAAAAAAGTAGACCCAGTCACAGGGGTTAGGCACTATACCTGTTATAATATGTTGGGCAGTATATAGGATTCAATCAACAAATGATTACTAAATTAATGTGGATGTTAACAAGGTTATTTATCAATATTCATAATTTTCCCTCCAATTTTTCATGAATGTTTCTCTATTAAGCAATAAAAAAAAACACGAATAACTGCAAGAAAGCTTGCAAGGTCATGTAGAAGTCAATGGGAGCTGTCCTAGGCAAAATGTAAATTATTAATTCAATTCAACTTTTTCATGTTTTTCAAAATTTTGAGCTTGTCGACCCATTAAACAGTCATGAATGAGATATTTGTATCTTTATCATGGTTTTATTTGACCTCTTTTTTTATATTTGAATTCTTTAATAAATACATACTTATTTGAAGTAGAAAAAAAATCTCAAAAATGACACAAATTTGAATCTTGAAAAACGGGCTTCTACGTGGTTTTCCATGTAAACACAGTTGGTCATAGTATAATTAGCCATTCTCAACTTCTGTGGATTCTCAACTTCTGTGAAACATGAAAGTGAGGCTAAAAAAAAGATTTGCCATTTGGTTCAATATTTGCAATCCCTTCTTTCTCAGTCCAGCAGAAAGCAAACTAAGGTATATAAAATATATTTTACTATACATAAATGTATTTTATTTTTTGAAAAAGACAGTTTTTTGCTATTTTATAAAGTTTCCTAACCCTGTACTCCTTCTAGCTTACTGCCATGCTAACAATCATTTTCCTTTTTTATACATCTATTAAAAATTCTCAATACTTTTTAAGTATAAATGGGGGAATGTAATAAAAGTCCGTAATGGAAAAAATATTTGCAATGCGAAAAGTTATGCCTTTGTGTGAACAAATTTGCCTTTGCGCAAATATAAAATAGCTTTTATGAACCCGGAAACTGTTTAGTGACCACTTCCAGAGAGGCGGGCCCTCACTTCCCCCATTGCGTGCTCACGCATGCGCAGTGACGCGGTGCACTTCCCGGCATGAAGAGGGCGTTCACGCATGCAAAGGGTGTTCACACATGACGTGGTTCGCGCATACGCGGCATTCGTTTGCGATCAATGCTAGGTGAGTCTGGTCTAGGGGTAAGCAGAAGAGGTAGCTGCCCAGCGCCCCCTAATCGTTGCACCCTAGGCAGCTGCTTCTTCTGCCTACTCCTAGTTCTGGCCCTGACCACTTCCGACAGTGGAAGAAGGTTTGCAAATTTTATAGTTTTCTCCAGTGCGCAGTGAATGTAAAACTTCTTCTTGAAAAAGTTGTTACGTTTGCTCCAAATGATTACGACACCTTCAAGCACTTCTTAAAAGTGGGCAATGCACAATTAAAATTTGCAATGCAATAACAGTTTAAAGGGGAACTCCGGCTTCCAAACCAAAATTTGATAAAGAGGCCCACATAACACAAGAGACCCCTAATATACCCATCACAGTTACCTGTTTCTTCCAAAAGTATGAATAAATGCCATTTTCTATGCTGAAATCCAGCTGTTTAACAGTTCTTCTTTTTCTGCATCATTTGAAATGCTGGCAGGGAAGGCGGGACTAAACACTGATGTTACAAATTGTAACAATTACTCCACAGCTTACAGACAGCATGCAGGAACTGCATAACCCACAATGCATTGCACTGGGATGTTCTGTTCCTTATTGAAATCACATGTGCAGGGAATTGTGGGGTTTCGAGGATGCTGAGGACAGCTGGCTGTTGATATAAAGTAGTCAGACAGCTCAGCAAAGTAGTCAGACAGATCAGCAGGAGAGCAGGGGGTTAGGCTTAGGGAACTGTTCCAAACCATTAAAAATCATGAAAAGTCTGCATATTTTTTAATTGATGTATATCGCAAAGTTGCTTGAAATTATGTTTATTTTTCAAAAAGCTCAAGTTATGTTTTTGTGGAGTTCCCCTTTAAGGAAGAGTATTATATTGAGAATTGCAAATTTTTATTCTTATTTGTGCAAATTGTTTTGATCTTTGTGACTTTTATTACATCCCCCAAAGTATCTGTAGTTCATGAAAGTCCCTTAACTTCTGGTTTGCGCGCATCCCCAGTGACCCTAGATGACTGCATGTTTCTCCTGCTTGTTCTGGCCACTGAACAAGCAGGCTGCATTGCAAAACATTTTCTTTGCTGAGAAGTTTGGAAAGCTATGGAATGCTGTGATGTCATTGATTAGTTAGGCATGTACCAGCATTGGCTAAGATTTTTATGCAAATAGACCATAACCAAGCTCAGCACCCTTGAAAACCTTTACATGTATGGTTTTTTTTGCATTCATCACGGAAGTTTTCAAATACTGTGCAATGGCACCTTAGTCAGATGGGCAGGCTTGTGATTTAGAACCTTTAAAATACCCCATGCAAGTAATATCCTTTACTATAACGATCTGCTGAGTACTTCGCAAGTGCTATAGAATGGTGCAATCTCACTAGTCAGATGGATAGGCATTGAAACTTTTGTTATTGGTCACAATGTTCTTCTGTTTTCCCTCCAAAATATGAAGTGTCGCAATCTGATTGGTCAGACGGGAGGCAGATGTAAACTGATGGCACTTTAAGCTCAACGTACCACCTAGGTACCTTTGTCACAATGCACTACAGAGTCAGTCTCTTATACTTCACTATGGAGTAGCGCAGTCTGATTGGTTAGATGGTGGGCGTTGGGATTTTTTTTGTAAAAGCATGGCCAATAGAAGCTTAATACCTCTGAAAAACCCTAGGTACATGTTTTGACCTGTGGAGTAGCTTGGCAATACTATGAAATAGCACAATCTGAACAAACAATGGCAAAATCTAAACAGGTTGAACAATAAGGCTTAGGGGGTTATTTATCAAAGGTCAAATTTTAGAGTAATGTGAATGTTTTTTTTAAACTCTAATTAATTAAATTGTATTCACAATTGGAATGGTATGTTGTTTATGAAAAAATTCAAACATCTAAAATTAGATCGAATAATCCTGACTCAAAAACGCGAATCAAATTGGAATCCAATGCGAATCTAGTTTTTTTCCCCATTGGAGTCTATGGGGCATCATGTTCTCTACTAACATCTTCAAATAGTTCAAGGGACCTCTGCCATTGACTTCTACATTCTACATTCTTCTTAAGTGGAGAATAGTCAAATTAGAACTGTTTCCAGGGTCGAGGTGTGATACATCTCATATTCAAACTAAAATTTGAGTTAGTATTGAGGGGTGTGTGTATGGTTGCTGGGTTTTCATTTGCAGCAGTTGAACTTGATGGACATTTGTCTTTTTTCAACCCGATTTGTAACTATGGTGGTTTTTAAATTCGAATGTGTGAGTTTTGACTAAAAAAATTCAATATGAATTTACCATTTCAACCATAGTAAATCTGCCCCATAGTGTTCTTAGGTAAAGTACATGTTTTGCTGAAGCTGGTTTTGCCCTATGGCATGTTGAAATCTGAGTATTGCTCCAATTTTCCCTGAAAATGCAAAAGCAGTTTTTCTAGATTGGAAAACAGTATTTTTTTTTAATAACTCACAATTTTGCATAATTGAAGAATATCTTCTACATTCTACTTCAATTCTAAATGTAGTTTATTGCAAAAGCAGCATGCTTGGTATCATGTTTATTTATACTTAACCCAAACATCTCTTCAGCTCAGTTATTTGGATTCTAAAGCTACACAAAGCAAAAATAGAGAGTTTTGCAATAACGTTATGGATCATGTTGCACGCATCATTTGACTTATTTCTATCTGCCAAAAACAGAGGGCAGATATATCTGCATTTAATAGGGTTGCTGGTTCAAGGTAGAACAGGCAAAATAAATGTCTAAATAAAGAAAAAGATTGAGAAACCTGTTTATAGGATGGGGTTTCTAGCCCAAGTGTAATATTAAACATTTTGTCCAAACTGTAACCAGCCCCACTTTGTAAACTTCTTCCTGCCAACTTTGGATGATAGATCATCCCACAGTGATTATATTACAACTGTTATCCAGCAATCGGCACATAAATTATTGCCTTTTAACTGACTTTGAAACTGGATCACTTTATGTTTCACCTATTTTCAGAAATATAATACCTGGTATTTTATTCCTGTTTAATTACAGTCATTTACATTTTTTTATAATTAACAACTGAAAAATCTTTTGCAAATAACCTCGTTGCCAAGATACACCTCAGAGTTAGAGTCAAGAAAACATTAAAATTGACAATGATTAATTGCAGTTTTGTATGTGTATATACAGTACATTCCATATCAAGTGATAAGTTAAGAGAGGATGCTAAGATTAGGGTTGTAGGGGAAAAAAGTGTCAAAACTACTGTTTTTCACTTTATATATATATTGTTTATAAATAAGAAGTAAAATTCATTATTATCACGTGTGCACCTTGTGGGTTTTTGTGCACTTAATACACTTTGGCACAGGTAGCATATATCCCATACATTATAAATGAAAGCAGTCCAGGGTGTTTAACCAAATGTTTAACCGAATGTCTGGTGTATTTAGCTTTACACTTGAATTAACCCCATGAATCTCAGTTAATACTAATTGACATATTATACAGGTATGGGACCTTTTATGCAGAATGCTTGGGAATGGATCTGTAATTTGAATATTCATACCTTAAGTACAAGAAAATCATTTCATGGGTTATTTATCAAAACCTGAATTTTTCAGATTTTTGTAAATAAAAAAAGTCTGACCAAACTAGAATCCACAATTTGACCTTATTTATTATTAAAAAAGCTTGATTTAATCGGTGTGGGTAAAAACTCAATAAAATGGAGCAAAAACCTGAATTGCTCAATTTTCCCGAATTTTGCCGGAAAAACACCAAATGGTTTAATTTTCGTGGCTAATTCCAGAGCAGTCCAAATACGATTTTTTCTTCAGCACACCACTTACTTTTTCCAGGGTGCATCCACTCCCAAACTGCCTCCAAGTCAATGCACCCGAGGAAGGGGTTTTCCCCCAAAAGCTTGTGTGTGAATTCCACTGAAATAAAATGTTTTAAAGGCAAAGCCTGAGGATGGTGTGCTTCATATCCTGTTATTCAAGATCATTCCAGAGCAGACCACAGAAACTTTAAAATAGAATAGGGACCTCTGCTGGTATACACAACCTTGGCAGGTCTGAGATGGCGGATTTTTGGATTCAGGCTTTTTGCTGCATCGATCTTTAATAAATCAAAAAATTTGAGTTTAAAAAAAAAAAAAAAAAAAGCCCAACTGGAGTTTAGTAAATAACTCCCTTAAACATTAGGGGGACTGATTTATTAAGTTGCAACTTTTTTCAGATTGGGCTTTTTGATGTCGAAAATCAAAAAAAGTTGCAGGAAATTATCGGGATTTATAATGCAACAAAACTGCAACAATTCTGAATACGAAAATACACAATAATGAAAATATTGAACATTTTTAGTCATCTGTAAAAATGATGCACATGTAGACCAAGCGCAACAATATTGCAAGTCAGAAGTAAAACAAATTGCTCCAGGATGATCATAGAGTAAAGGAAAGGACCATGATTGCTGAATGTGTGTAGGACAAAATGTCCACTTACACCATTAAAGCTTTACACATAAATTAAATCCCATAAGTGCTCTTCATACTGATATAACTTTTTGCTGTTTTTTTTGCATTTTTAGGGGTAAGTGTGCTGCCCTTCAGACTATATATATAATTTGAAATCTATCATCCTATGGAAATGACGCATATGACAGTATTCATTTCTGAACCATTACAACCTCTGCCCTACGTAAATTATATTACAGAGTTTTTAATTAGGCACTTTAGATATTAACCTCTTGCAGCTATTTTAACTGCTCTCTGTGTTTTTCTCTGGAACTCCTGTGCTCTTTGGCTGGCCGCCTAAATAACAATTCACACTTTATGATACTCCAGTGACTCCTAAATTTAGTCTGAAATTTGGAAAACTCAAATGTTCAGAACATGTTGACATAGATTTAGTTGCAAATAATGTAATATTTCATCATGAAATGCAGGTTTTTTTTTCTGTATGTGGATATGAGGTCATTAGCATAAATTACAAAGTGTCACTCAAATGTGCCTACAGCCTAAAAGGGGGGGGGGTAGAGAAGAATCTGTTTTAACCACAGAAGCAATTGAGATTTGTTTTCGTGTATGCATAGACAAAGATAAAAACCTTATTTTTTTGCCAGAATAAAATTATTCACCAATCATATTTAGAATATTTCAACTGCAAAACAAATGCAATCCACAGATAGATATCTTCATGTGATTACTACAATGTCAAGCAAACATGTCCTATCTATAGAATTTAAAAACTTCATTATTGATTTTATTAATCATAATCTTGTCATGCAACAGGACAAGATTTGTAGGATGCTGCAAAATCTGATCATGCACGCTGTAATGTAAAGTCTGAACAAAAGGTTTCTTGATTTTATCCACAGACAATGAATTTCAATGAGAAGCAATTGTCAGACTTTATCTTGTGAAAAGCCTTCTTAAACAGAATGTATTCACATGCCTCATGTTACACACATAGGACTGCCTTACTACTAAAAATAAAAAAGTTTTAACCTTCACTTAAAGGAAAAATTCACAGCCAAAATGAATACTTAAGCAACAGATAGTTTATAACATAAAGAATCTTACACAAATAGAATATAGATATCTGTATATATTGCCCTTTTACATCTCTTACCTTGGGCCGCCATTTCGTGATGGTCTGTGTGCTGCCTCAGAAATCACCTGACCAGAAATTCTGCAGCTCTAACTGTAACAGGAAGAAGTGTGGAAGCAAAAGACACAACTTTGTCCATGAATTGGCTCATGTAACCTAACATGTATGGTTTGTTTGTGTGCACCGTTTATCGTAGAATCCCTGGGGACAGCCCATAGAGTTCTTAAAATTTTCTATTCCGGATTAGCCAATGGCACATCCTACTAAAAAAGTATATTATTATGAAAATGGTTGTTTACATGAAGGGTTTCTATGCAATATATTTTTACAGAGACCTACATAGGTATAGTTTTTCTTTAAGGCATTGTGGGCAGAGGTATGTAAATGAATCCTTAATATCCCTGTGGCCAACTATGCATCCAAAGCATTGGTTTGCTACCGCAGATACAGCCTAGTAATGCAAAACCATAAACCAAACTTGCAGAAAACCTGTTTCTATCTTCTAATAGTTCATTAGTGCAAGATATTGAATCATGAGACTTCTGAGTGGGTAGGACTCGGAGAGCAGTGAAACAATGGAACCATCATAATTAGGGTTAGAAGGGCTAAAAGAAAATATAATTTTAATTTGAACTACCCCTTCAGTGTTTAATGGGGTTATTTATCAATGGTCAAATTTTGATTTCATGTATTTTTTTTTACTCTAATAAACTCAAATGTACTCACAACTCGAATGGGAGGTTATTTATGAAAAAACTCAAATGTCTAATATTTGATCGAATAGTCCCGACCCGAAAATTCAAATCAAATTCTAAACAAATTCAAATAGAGTTTTCCTCTGAAAAAAAACTTGAATGTCAGGAAGGCAATTAACATATTCTAATGGACCTCTGCCATTGACTTGTAAATGAACTCGGCAGGTTTTAGGTGGCGAATATTCAAATTAGAACTTTAAATTCGAATTTGTGAGTTTTAACTCAGAAAAAATTGAAAAAATTCAAATTTACCATTCAAATCTAAATAAATCTGCCCTTAATTAGATTATTGTAAATTTACCTCTGGTCTTAATTATTCACCTGCTGTCATTTTGTACAGCACACAATAGGGGGTTATTCATCAAAGGTCGAATGTTAGAGTTTTTTATACTTCTAATGAACTCAAATGGTATCTTATTTAAGAAAAAAACTGATTCAGCGAGTTTGAGTTGCGAAACTCAAATTTATAGAGTTTTCCATGGGAAAAAACGTGAAATGTTGGAATTGATTGAGTTTATCACTGGAAAAAATTTGAATTGCTAGAATTGATCGTGTTTTCTGTCAAACCACTCGAACATCATGCAGGCTATTAACATCTTCAAATGGTTCATGGGACTTCTGCCATGGACTTCTGCATAACCTCTACAGGTTTTAGATGGTGTATTTTTGGATTCAAGCTATTTGCAGGTTCAGGATTTTGACCAAAAAAAAAAAAATAGAATTTTCATGGAAAACACAACTCGAACCACAATAAATAATACCCGTATTATATGGAAAACCCAGTTGCTTATGTTGCCACAATACCTGTACATATTTTTTTAGACAATTCTGTTTTTTTTATTTTTACAGCAGTCCAGTGTAAAAATGGAGCCGTATATGATACCTGTGGACCTGGGTGCCTCAAGACTTGTGACAACTGGAATGAAATTGGTCCGTGCAATAGACCTTGTGTGGCGGGATGCCACTGCCCTGCCAACTTTGTGCTTCACAAAGGAAAATGTATTAAACCAGCTCTTTGCCCGCAGCGGTGACAATAAGCATCCATCAAAGACTTCTGAAGTTATTTTTAAAGCTCTCTCCCAATGAAGGACTCAACTGTTTAAACTTGTAAATATATTTCATGTTGATACAGCCACACAGAAACAATTAATATAAATATATATATAAATACAAATTATACAGCCTTTATATAAGCAAAGAAGGAAATTATGTATATTTTTTGCTATGAGGATTATGTATTTTTTTGCTAGGATTCTATCCATTAAGCTATTTGAGCAATTGTAAAAATAAAACAGATGTTTTTAATTTAATATAGTGGCATGAGAAAACAATATTGGATGGCTTTGCCATAGCTAAAGATCTACTATATCTTTCTATTTTTTCTTTAACGATGAATTTTTGTGGCAGTAAATTTGCCAGACTGGATTATTTTAAGCATAAAACATGAATTGACATTTCAATGGGAAACAAGGGATCTCTGGAGATCGAGGATTTGCTGACATATGAGAGAAAATGATTCCTTTTCTGAAACTTGAGTGACGAACCACTGACGAACCACATAAGCCTTTAGAAAACTGAAGATATTCTCATTTAAGAAAAAAAAGTTTTTGGGGCTTTTAGGGCTTTATGCTTTCTCTTATATGGCAAATAACTACAAAGAAAAATGTAATCTAAAATTTCAATTATCAGTTTGAGAAAACAACCACTCATGTACTTAACATGAGCAGCACTTTAAAAGTGATCTAAAGCAAGGGTTTAAATGCTGCTGGGTGGAAGAGAACAGATATTTATGAATCCATTATACTAGCTGCCATGTAAATGCTTTTTAGGTGGAAAAAAGAAGTGAAATATCTCTTTTGAATTTGCTTTTGTGGTTATCTAATCCCCTATCCTTCATTCATGAAGAACTGTAATTTACAGCTATTTCTATGTCTATAGACAGGTTCTCAGAATTTGAGGAGGCTCATTTGGGACAGAGGCCTGGGAAATGTGGGTGGTGTTTAATGATAGCCTTTGAATTATAACAGGGTGATTGCTACTACCATGTTTTAATCCCTTTGTAACCTTTATTGAATTAAGGTAGTGTGACCACATGTACCACAAATATGGACATGAACCAAGTCTGAAAGCCTCTATTACACAAAGGTGGTAAATCAACTAAAGATACTGGGGCTCATTTATCAACACTGGGCAAATTTGCACATGGGCAGTTACCTATAGCAACCAATCAGTGATTCGCTTTTTGAAACCAGCTGCAAGTAGAACAATAAATGCAGCAATCTTTCTCCACACTTATTCCTGAGAAACACATGTGATACTTAGATTGCACCACCTATAATGATCTATCAACGGGCTTCTGCAGGACATTTAAAGGAAGTCATCAGTAATTAGAAACCTGTTTTCCTAAGCATTTATATAATAACTCTATAGTAAGGTCTGAGATATGGCTCATTGCAAATGAATTTCATGACAAAGCCCAGTTTTTGCCTGGGGAAGCCGATGGGAACATGTTGCAGAGTGTAAAAAACCGTGCCCACTTTTAAAGGCCACACTCACTTTTAAAGGACAAGGAAAGGTTAAAATTAAGTCTGTTTTATTTTAACATGATTTTCAAACAGTGTTCTAAGCACTCACTGTTTCCCCTTACTTTGCTTCCTTTCTCTCTGCACGCTCCAGTCTTCCAAAGCTCTCCGTAGAAGTACAGTGATGTCACTGCGTTGCTAGCATTCCACACCCCCACTGCCACGGGTAGTATCTCCATTGTCTCTCATTATGGCGCATGCTCCTTTTGATCCTTCATGCTCCTTCTGTAGAAGGGACTTTGGCGCATGCGCAAAGGGATCTGCAATCAGTCATGATTTATGGGTAGCTGAATGCCTTTACAGCATTAAAACTTAGCGATTCAGGACACTATCAGGAGGTCTTGCATTCCAGCAAACTATGTCGGGTAAGCTTTCATTCTCCTTTAAGGGAACATCCTTCAAAAACCCTTGTTAAAATGTGTTCTAAGGTTTTATGAGAAAATAATGCAACAAAAGCCATGTTTGTTCCAGATCTAAAATCCAACAACAACCAGATGCTATAAATTGTCAAAGTGAGGCAAATGAATAGATAATTAGTTGCTATGAATGGGCTATTGAACATGGGGCAAACTCTGCTCTTTACTCTCAAACACTGAGTGCACTAAAGTATAAATTGACGGAGCATGTATAATCCTAGGTAAATTAATCCTATTCTTTCTTTAAATCTAAAAATACATTTCTGGTTTTAGAATCATTTTAGAATGCACTTATAGCAAGGACATGCCACATCAGTTGGTGTTGGGACCCACTCTTTACATTTGGTTATGTTATGTAGGAGTTAATTACCAGGTAGACAACTGGTGCACATTCTCATCTCCAGCACATTTTACTGTTAGACAGATGAGTAATAGCATCACCAACATATAATATAATGAAAGCAGTAGGTCCTGCAGCACAAGAACAATATACAATGAAAAGCACACCCAAGTAAATGATACAGTGAAAGGTTCTGACACCCCATATGAATTTTATATTGATAAACAATGGCTAATTGCTTCCCAAGTATGTCTATATGTATACATTTATTTGTAAGAGCTTTTAATGAACCGTAGCGCCAGGGAGGACAAGTCACATAATAAATACAATAAATAGAAAGAGTACACAGAGCGTATAACAGCACAGACATTAAGTGCTATGTGGTAAAAAAAAAAAAACACAGTAGAAGAACATGAGATACACAGAGAACTGTGCAAATAAGTGCCCAAAGCACATTATGACTAGTGAGAGGCCATGGGTACTGACACCCCAACCATATTATAAATAGTGAGAGGCTAAGGACGTTGATAGCAAAACACATTACACAGTAATACATAATAGGGCGAATGTAATAAAAATTCACAAGCAATGTTTAAAATTGGAATTTTGAAAATGTATAGCGCTGCTCGCAATGTAAAAGCATTCACAGGTAAATATTACATCACTAAACAAAGGTTAGCGTTAACACCTGCTCGGGAGTTTTGGTAAATATTTAATTGCAAAATATGCTTTGCGGTTGCAACATTTTATTACATACACTGCAGTGTTCACAAAAGCCATTTGGTTGCAAACTTTGCAAGGAAGTCATTGAGGTCTGTAATTTGTCAAAAACATCCTAGCTAACATTTGCAATGGTCTTTGCAAATGTTTTTTTTTTGCGAAAATGAAACATATTACATTCCCCCAAATGGGTGCATACATAAAGTGGCAACATTCTGTTCATCTTTAGTTGTTTATTGTTTTCTGCTTTATTTGTTCCTTCCCTTTAAGACAAGGAAAATTAAAGGCACTAGTGGCATAACTCTTTGGAAAAGTTAAAGGAGAACTAAACTCAAAAAATGAATATAGCTAGAAATGCCTATTTTATATACAGAACTTATTAAACCAGCCGAAAGCTTCAGCATCTCTATAGTAGTAATGATCCAGGGCTTAAAATTTAGTTTCCCATTTTGAATTTTGTTAGGAGTGGCTGCAACACTCACGTGCTCTGTGTGCTCTGAGCAGCAGTTAAGCTTTGGGCAAATAGTCAAGCAACAAATGAGGTTTCCCTGCTATATAAGCTGATGCTACTGGCTGATTATTAAATTAGGATGCTAACTAAAGCTCTAGTTTTCCTTTAAGGTCTATGCATAAACCAAGCCTGAGCTGCTGTAAAGTATTGTTAGGAACAAGGAGACAGATTATGGTATGGGTAAACAAGGTACTGGTGATGCCTTCAGGGGATGTTGCCCCCCTTCACCCACTTGGCACTTAAGGTCAAGATGGGGGGCATCGCTAGTCCGAGAGCACTATTGCAGTCTCTGCACTAGAAGAGCTGAATTTTTGTTTGTAAAAGTTACTAGAGGGATCTTTTTCTGCCTCCGGTAACTGGCTGCTCACTGCTGCCTGAGAAAAGGTTGTCACTGTTCCTCATAGAACTAGCAACACTGGATGCCAAGCAAGTTAGCCCCCACCCCCTCCAGTGACTATACCTTTTCTTGCCCACCTACTTTTTCACATCTAACATGTTATTTCCAGTCCCATCCTAAATCGTTCCTTTTTCCATATGTCCCCTTCCGTTCACTATTTGTTGCTGTTTGTAGTATAGGCTGGAGGGTGACTGAACATTCCCCAAAAATGTCAGATAGCCATGTTACTGAGCTGGGTCTTAATAACTAAATAGTAGATAGAGGTGCAACAGAGCAAAGTATTCAAATGGCCCACACTGCCTTTTCTTTGTGTTCTGCTGCCCCTTTCCACCTATGATTATAGGGCTCATTTATGAGAGCAAGGGCACTGTGCAAAGTGCAATACTTGGTTGCATGCTTTACACAATTCCTGCATAATAGTAGATACTAGGTGCACCTGTTTCAATTACACTGCTTGTTAAAATGCATGAAATTGTGCATGCGCTTTGACATCTGCAATTATGCTGATCTTGGTGTCGGAATGTCATTTCTGGTTCTATAGGGATCCCATGTATCAATAAACGCACTGTGCCTGTTTAATCCTCTCCTCTGCTTTTTTATCTTTAATATCTGCTTTCTGCGCCCTTTTTAGCCACCCTTATTCACCATTTTGCTTTTCTGCTATCCCTATTTTATTTTCTCCTATACAATTTTCTAATCTCCCTATTTCTGCTGCCCCATTCTCTTATGCTCCTCTCCTCCTCTTTGCCCTTTTATCCCACCTTTATTTAATGCTGTCCCAACCCTCTTCTGTCCCACTTCTATCCAGCATTGAAAAAAGCAGAGCAACCCTACAAATTCCAATGATTAAAGTGAAACCCCTGCTGATCCTGCTTCCCCTGCACCAGTAATGACAAATCTTTCTGCATCAGCTGATTCAGTAAATACTTTAACTCCTAACTCTCCTGCAAACCTTAGAAAGGTGTTTTTTAATTACTGGTTTGGTGGAAGCAGGATCAAATATTACAATTATTCATTGTAGTTTGTACAATTTGCACTGCTTGCGACAGTATTTAAAACAGGAAATGGGGAGAGAAATTTGGGGTGTTTTGGCAGGAATGGAACTAAAAAATCAATGGACAGTGCTACCAGTCACAAATCTATTGTTATATATATTCGTTTATAAAGCATCCTTCTAACAGAATAAATTAATTGGAACTTAGATTTGCTGCATTTACTGTACTTTGCAGAGCAGCCACTGGTAGCCATGATCCCACTTACTGAAACTGTTGTTGCTAGCACATCTGGATGGAATGTAAGCTAGGGGTGTGTGCAGGGTGCCCATGTACTGCACCCAGCTCACCACATATGAATGCAACACTGTGTAATGCAGGAAGCACTATATTCATGGGAGAGCTGCAGGTCTTTGTTCTTCATTCTGGAATGATCTGGAGGGAAGCAGCTTATTTCATGACTTGATCAGAACAAATCAGAACAAATAATTATGCAATAATACCCCATGTAGGGATGTAGCGAACTGTTCGCCGGCGAACTAGTTCGCGCGAACTTCGACTGTTCGCGTCCGCCGCAAGTTCGCGAACGTCGCGCGACGTTCGCCAATAGGCGTTCGCGTCAAAATCGGTCGCCCATTCGACCATTCGATCGCTAAAATCGAACGATTTTCGTTCGATTCGAACGAAAATCGTTCGATCGAACGATTAAAATCCTTCGATCGTTCGAATCGAACGATTTTCGGATGATCGAAGTTCGCGAACAGTTCGCGAACAGTTCGCAAATTTTGCCGGTGTTCGCGAACGGCGTTCGCGAACACATCGGCGGCGGTTCGCTACATCCCTACCCATGTTCAAGCTCTTTGGAAGGACCACAAGTAGATATACATCTTTAAACTTTATAGACATCATAAAAAGGAATAACTGAATTAGTTCATTGTTTTATCTCCTATACATCTTTTTATACAGAAATTGCTCTTTCTATAAAATGTCTTAGTGTGGCATACTTATCAAAGAGTGAAAAGAGAGCTAGCCATTTTATTTCTATTCAATTATCAGAGGTGAGGTGTATATAACAAAGGATGAATTCTCACTTCTCACACACACACTGGGACACGCTCTTATTCAGTCTTTTATAGATATGCACCATTGTGTCAGTTGCTTCTGAGGGATTGTGGCCTTTTGATGAATCAGGAAATACTAAAATCCAGACAGCAAAGCCTTAGGCAGAATCCATTTATATTGGTTATAGCTATTATATTAGGCTGTGTGATTGCTGGGGCAGCTATGAATGCCCTTTTAGCATGAAACGTTTTTAAAATATAAAAAAATTCAATATTATAATTTAGGTAACGCTAAAGGCAGTAAATGTGGGAACTGCAGTTCAGTTTAAAATAACATACATGTATAATGTTTTCACAATCAACAAAACTGTCTGGCAGATCCACAGCAAAAAAAAACTGTTTCTAATATTTATAAAGCCTGTATAGAATGATCTCCTCCTTTAAAAAATGTTTTCCCAAATGACAGTCATCACTAGCCTCTTTTAGTGAGCATATGTGGGCAATAGCAACATCTACAAGTTTCTTATGTCAGTGCAGGATCAATATTACTTCGCCTTATAATACTACAGCAATTAGTTGTAGGTGTGGTTCCTCAAATGCAAAAAAAAAAAGGTATTATCCGGAAATGCATTATCCAGAAAGATCAGAATTAAGGGAAGCCCATCCCCCATAGACTTCATTTTATTGAAATAATCCACATTGTTATAAATGATTTCCTTTTTCTCTCTAATAATAAAACAGTACCTTGTACTTGATCCCAACTAAGATATAATTAATCCTTATTAGAGGCAAACCAATCCTATTGGTTTTAATTCAGTTTTAATGTATTTTCATTAGACTTAAGGTATCAGCAATTATGGAAAGATTCCTTATCCAAAAAACCCCAGGCCCTCAGCATTCTGCATAACAAGTTGTATACCTGTAGGGACCTATAGGATATCCTATCCCTATAGAGTTAATCCCCTACCTTTTGTATGTAGTTCTCTTTTCCCTTGTTATTGGGCCAAGCCCTTGTAACTGGCAAAGTGTAACACCCACACCTATTGGACAAAGAGTGTAATGACACTCCCCTGCCACACTGCTATATAGTGTGTGTAGGGAGTGTCCTCTTCCTCTTTGGCTCCTGGTGCTGCTGCTAGGTGAATCTCCATTGAGCCTGGGATCACCATAGGCCCCAGTAAAGCCTTTACCCTAAAGGGACCTGACACCTTTAGTGCTAAGTCGGGGACCAGGTAAACCCCGTGAACGAGGACCAGCTAAAATAGTAAGATACTGTTATAGTTCTCTCTAGGAGAGAAAGACAGAGAGGTGTAGCAGAAAGAGCAGCTGTCGCTCCAACGAGGATTTGTAGTAGGGAGTAGCTTCCCACAAGGCCTGTTTGCCTTTAGAGCAGGGAACTCAGTTGTTAGGGCAGTAGGTGAGCAAAGGACTACCTGACCCCTACCTGATTGATCCCGATCCCCTCACTGTGCAACGTCGGTTGAACTGGGATTTGATATACACCTATCTGCAATATCCTTTGGGAGTCGCATCTGTTTGACTGTGAACCTTTGCTGTCCAAAGTGATTCCATCTGCTGTGTCCTCAGAACTGTTGTAAGTAAACCTGTGGTCATTTGCCTCTGGCATAATAAATCTGCTCCTGTTTAACCTTTCAAAAGAACCTCCTGGCGTCCATTCTTCTATTTGCACTTATATGCCTGTGAGTTGTAGTTCAACTATAGTTTAAAGGGGAAGCTTCCAATTGGCGAAGGCTCTGCCCTGGGTGAAGATTCGCATTGTAACCCATGCTCACTATCTAGCTGGTCACCCTTAACTCCTAATTGGCAGATTAGGCCAGAAAAGCGTTACATACCTGTATTTGTAAATACAAAAATGATAATTAGGATATGGGGCTATCCCTAATAATTTTTAAGTGGTCTAATCCTCAGAAGCTTGTTTTCTTTGAGCAGCTAAATGAGTTCAATTAAAGATTTGGAAAGAGTCATGATGTGAGTCAGAAAATCCTTGACTCACACCCAACCCTAACATGTTCTTAGTCAACTTGCACTGATCCAAGTTTTCATACTCTTACATTTCACTCAGCAGGGACGTAATAAAGGGAGGGGACTGCTACTGATGTCAGTCAGGAGGAGCACTCGCTAGGAATTGCCATTGCTGCAGTGAAGGAAAGGCACTGGGGCTGAAGGTGACAGGACTAACAATACTGGCAGCTGGACCTGCCACCCACCCAAACAGATAACAGCAACCCTGTTTTTTCACCTGAACCAATTCGACCCAAAGGTTACCTGTAGGTCCCACGAGTTTCTGTTACACCCACACATAACATGTGTTACACCCACACATAATCAAATTGCATACATGCCAATTTGATAGGGAGCATTGATTTTCACTGATGCAAATTCAACAACTTTATTTATATGAAATACATATTGCAGGCAAAACAATCCTTTAATTAATTTTTAAATTAGTAAACACAAGTAGACATTAGTAGATATAAGGGGGCAAATTCACTAACTGGCGAAAATTCACCAGCACTGGCTTCACGCACGTCGCAACAATTAGCCTGGACAACACTAATTCACGAAGATCCGAAGTTGCACACAGGGTAATGAACACTGGCAAAGTTGCGCTAGCGCAAATACACCAGCAGTTCGAAGTTACACTAACGTTTACTAATTTGCATACAGCGTGCAGTTAAAGTACAATGGCCGTATATGCTGCAGCAAATATTTACACTACCCAAGGCCAGGGTACCTTAATAAAATAAAATAGAGTTGTTATAATGCCCACATTATAGTTTAGGTGCCATATGTTATCTAACCTTGTTTTGATCCAAATTATGAATCCCTTATTTTGAAACAAATTACAAATCCCTTCTCTGAAAACCCCCAGGTCCAGATCTTTCTGGATAACAGGTCCCATACCTGTACATTCATATAAATGTAATAAAGTTGTATTCAAATACTCTTTTATCCGGAAAGCTATTATCCAGAGATCATTAAATTACAGATGGCCATCTCCAACATATGTTATTGTCTTATGATTTGCTTTTCCTTTGGAACAATAAAAGAGTACCTTGAACTTGATGGTAACTAAGCTGCATTGTGAGAATCTTCACAAACATACTGCATAAATGGGCTTTTTAAAAATGTTTATTTTTAGATCAAGGTATGGAGATCCTAGTCACAGAAAAACACCTTATTCGGAAAACCCCAGGTCCCAAGCTTTCTATATAATAGATCCCATGCCTTTACCATCCGGTTATTTTTCAGTTATACAATGTCAGATGAAACTGTTATACATAGCGCTGTAACATACAACTAATTCTCTGTGCTGTTGTATTGTGTATCTACAGTGACATCTAGTGGTGTTTTTGAGTATATCAGCAAGAAAATATCAGCAAGAAAACCTTCAATGAAAATGATTAATGCCATTAAAAAGACGACAAGAATGACAATGAAGACAGACAATGTAATTAAAGTTGTAACATTTTAGGTAAAATCTGTTTAAATCAAATATTATTTAGCACCTACTACCCCAACGTGCTGTATACAAAGTGCAATTTAGATTGCAAATTTGCCACGTTTTAATCCAGCATTTGTCCCACAATTGTAACATAATTGCACCTGTGCCATGTAGTTGTGTCTGACTTTAACAAACACAAAGTGGAATTAAAAGTTAATATCTTTTAATTTATATACACACTGTGAGCTTCCGGTAGCGAAAACCACAGCCATGACACGGTTTTCAGCACAGAAAATGGAGTCTGACACCACCTTTACATTTAAATGCAGCTTGGCTGGCTTTTATTTGCAACAAAAGCAATGCTTCAGCATGTAAGGGGGTGTGAAGTCATGAAGAGTGTTATGTGTGGGAATGTTTTAATCTTTTTTTGTGACAAAATGTGCATGTATGTAAAATGAATATATGTTTGTATGTGGGATGTAATTTCTGGGAATCAATATTAGATGGCAGCAGAGTTCTTAATTTAATTTTAGGTATAGTTTTTACCCCAGCCACCAGTGGGACAGAGAAGGGTATAAAAGGAGATGCACCTCCCAAGTGAAGCCACTTGATAGGAGGGTGTGGCATAACATCTCCTGGCAGGGTAAGTGAGACCCAACGGCTTAGTTTAGGAGAAGTTAGAGCAGGAAAGATTTAAAGTGAGTGAGCACTAGGTGCACGAGGCAGTGAGGGTATTTAGTAAGGGCAGTTGTGGCCCCATCAAGGAAAAAGTGGAGTTAGTTTCCTACGGGCACTCCAAGTGAGGGAACCAGTGAAAGTTTTGGACTAGGTAGGAAGGACATCAAGGGTTCATTCCTGCCAGGATTTGAATGAAAAGGTTTAACCTGGAAGAGTGGAGGGGTATCACCCTGATCCTCTCTGGAGCTCACTTTAAACACTCTTGTCTCCTGGGAGGGATTTCTCTCTCCCTTTCTCCAGTCCTATTGGAGCTCTCTCCAATTCTCTTTAACATCTCCTTCTCTTCACTCAAGGAGCTTTACACGGCCCCTCACCCTCCTACAATCAAGGAGGTCTCTAGGGAGAAGCTCTGAGGTGTAGTCTCATGCCTCCTTTTAACTACAACTGAATTAGCTAACAACCTCAAGCTTAGGCATCTGCAAAACACCTAATGGAGCAAGGAATGGAAGCCCACGCTGCTCTCTTCCATTCACTCCAGGGACCCATTACCCAGCTTTTCCTAAGCAGGTACATAATTACACAGCTTTAGCAACACAGACTTTTCCTGGAGTTTTCATTTCACCAGTCTAACACTGGTGAAATATACACATGATTGTGCCCTTTTGACACACATATCTTACAAAACATACTGTAACGTAATCAGTGACTGTCAGAAAAACACTTGAAAATCAGTAAATAGTTAAATAAATCAAGAGACCCTTAAAATTTATATACACTTCTGACCAAAATTCCCTCACAATTCATATCATTCAATACAAAAACAGAAAATAATGTGAGTTAAAAATCAAAAAATCAAAACAGATTCTTTTCCCTTTTCAGTTATTAGTTTCAAAAAAACATCCAATGTTAGGTGGAAACGTTGCTTCTGCAGACTCAAGGATATACAGTATATAAATGTAAACTTCCAGCACACTTTTTGCAGATCTAGTTGTGTCTGAGACATGATTACACGTGTGAGATTTGGCTGATCAGATATAAATGCACAATTTTCAGCAAGCTGTGAAAGGCGCATATCTGCAGTGCCTATTGACGCAGTCCAAAGCGGGAATCCGGAAATTACCGCCAGCTTGAAGGTGGTGGTTAGCTGCAGGTTTCACCTACATCAGAACTACTCTTGCAAATACTTTATTAACCAGTGCAAAATCACATACAAGCTGTAATCAATGTGAGCCACCTTCAACACCAGTGCATCCGTCCCACCTCCACTACTGAAGTGTCCTATTGATGCAAGGAATCCCTGGAGTTTCCATCGCCTTCCAACTGGGTCTTATCTATGGGCAGCATTGTTATTATTAATAATAATATTACTAGTTTTACTGTTAAATATTACTGTTTTTTTAAAGCCCTTAAATTTGCTCTGTGTATATTCCAGTGGTGTTTCAGTTACTTTAATGAACTAGTTCCCACTCTACCTGCTAAGAAGCTATTCTGTCCATATATCACCCAGAATTTCAGCTTTTCTCTTTTTAGCTTAAAGCTGTATCTATTGGTACTAGCCTTTATTTCTGCTTCTGGAAAATGCTTCATTCCTTATTTCTTAATTTTCTTATAGGGTAAGCATTTTAATTTAGGCCAATTACAAATATGTTAACTCACACACTATGTGGATATTTGATTTTTGTGATAGTTTGCCATTAAATAACTGATGACTAATTTTCCCTGTCAACATTCAGCAGATTTTTAATGGATCATTGAAAAAAACATGGTCCAAAGGAATATTTGATTAATCATGCAGTGAAAATGTTAAACCACAAGAGGGTAGTTACAACAGATTATTCATTCAAATTAAAATAATATAGTAGTAAGGGTAGCTTGGTAAAATGAAACTATGACTTGACAACCATATAAATTTGTACAATGTGTGAAGTGTATAAGATTAGAAAGCCTGTCATGTTTCCAGAGTATAAATAGGATTATCTTTCAATGCAAGTTTGAATACTCTTGTGTATCTATAATGAACAGGTGCAAATATATCTAAAGTTAAAATAGGTATCCATTAGGTAAGGGATATGTGTCACTTTGCTACTTTTAGTTACACTTTTACAGTATGATTGCTAAATGCAGCATCCATATACATTTACACACCAGGTTACTTTTTTGTATTGCATACAAAATAGTAATGCTTGGCAGGATTAAGAGGGTTATTTACTAAACTCCGAATGCAAAAATCCCAAAAAATGTGTGATTTTTTTTATAAAATCGGACTTTTAAAAAAATCACATATTTTTCGGAATTTACTAAACCCACAGGATCGAAAAGTCCAAATCAGAAAATCCAGCATCTCAGACCTGTCGAGGGTGCATATAAGTCAATGGGAGAAGTGCCAATGATTTTTTGATGCGCACTGGGTTTAGTGCAATACCCTGAAGTTTTCGGGTGAAAAATCCAAAATATCTGAGTTTTCCAGTGAAAAATCAGAAAAAAACATTTTCTTGTTTGTGCTCGTTTGTCCATAGAATCCTTCAGGCATGGGTGGTTGAAGCGAGCACTGCATTTATACCACTATATTATATGTTCTGGGGCATTATAGTTATTTCCATAATTATTTTGACAAAGACAACTTTTTTCATCATTTTGGTTAAAAAACTGAAAATAAAAAACACTTCAGAATTCATTCGACTGCTTCTGTCCTGTGTCACATCATAGATAAACACTAGTGTCCCAGTGCCACTGGCAGCCATGCATGCCCAAGCCATCACACTGCCTCCGCCATGTTTTATAGAGATGTGGTATGCTTTGGATCATGAGCTGTTCCACGCCTTCTCCATACTTTTTTCTTGCCATCATTCTGGTAGAGGTTGATCTTGGTTTCATCTGTCCAAAGAATGTTTTTCCAGAACTGTGCTGCCTTTTATAGATGTTTTTTTTTTTTTTTTAGCAAAGTCCAATCTAGCCTTTCTATTCTTGATGCTTATGAGTGACTTGCACCTTGCAGTGCACCCTCTGTATTTACTTTCATGCAGTCTTCTCTTTATGGTGGACCTGGATATCGATACACCTACCTCCTGGAGAGTGTTGTTCACTTGTTTGGCTTTTGTGAAGGGGTTTCTCTTCACCATGGAAATGATTCTGCAATCATCCACCAATGTTGCCTTCCATGGATGTCCAGGTCTTTCTGCATTGCTATGTTCACCGGTGCTTTCTTTCTTACCAAACTGTAGATTTTGCCACTCCTAATATTGTAGCAATTTCTCGGATGGGTTTTTTCTGTTTTTGTAGCTTAAGGATGGCTTGTTTCACCTGCATGGAGAGCTATATATATATATGAAGAGCATTTTATGTACCTGTCCTTGATAAGTATTACTGTACACATGTAGAATTATGCAATTTCTACATTTTGGAGGAACCTCCCATTGTGTGGTGATGTGAGAATATGTTTCTAGATGACTGTATCTATATATGTTAGTATATCTACTATGTATATATGGTAAACTAAATATTATAAAGAAAGTCTGGTTAAATAAGTGTTTGGCTTAAAGACAGTAATAGGGTTTTTATTTGCACAGTTCAATTTTTAAATAATGGTGATACTAGCAGGAAGTACATTGCCTATGGTATGTTTCTCTAAGGTACACAGCGTGGGCATATTGTCAAGGTTGTAGTCTAAGAGCTAGTTAACTGTCTTGGATATATTTGAATGTAGTTCATTATTCTTATCACTTTCATGAATATGGAACAAACATGAAGCAAATGAAAACATAAATTTTTTTTTAACAAAAAGTACATGATTAATTAATGTTGGCAGATTTTTATTAATTGGCTTTGAAATGATATTAGCACTATCTTAATGTTAAATTCATCTGTACATGATGCTCAGGAAGTAATGCGAAAAGGCATTCAAATTTAAGGCAATTTCATTGAGATTTTGACATTTTCATTGTAGCCTTTTAATTTCCCAAGATCTTAATTACTTAAGATTCCAGCAATGCATTAATTTACTCTTTTGTAAAACATCATGGATATGTCAGCATATAATTTAAAAGTTTAGTCAAAAGTCTTGTGTGAAAGTATTTTATGAATTAAATTAATTAAGAAAATACCATGCATGGAAAAGCAATTTGAAAATAGAAATCTATATCTGTCAATACAACCTAATCAGTTGAGTGCAGAATATCATGTATTTGATTTAGGATGCTCATTGTAGGGAGCTATAGGTAAATGTGGCTTATTCCATCAAAAATATTAAAAGCCAAACATTTTTCATCCCTTAAAAATATGGGGCCTCTATTATCATGATTTACTCACAAGAGTTTACAATCTAAAGGGATTACAAGAGGTCCTCTGCACTCAACCCATTATCAATATATTTAAGACAGCGACATTTTGTGCATACTGCTACTAAAAAATGCCTTACCCTTTAAACAACACAGGGATTGTTTGTCCATATATTGCAATATATTTAAGCTGGCCAACTACGTCAAAGTCATCCCATATCTGGCCAGTCCTACGCTCAATTTTCATCTGATTCATTAAGAATTCAATTGCTTAATTATACATTTTACAAAGGGACTAAGTTTTACCTGCAACTTACTAGCTGCTTTCAAAGTAAACCTCCATACTTGGCTGCCCTTTTATTAGACACCAGTGGGATCACCTGACTATAGCTGGGAAGGGTGGGAGCTACAACATGGAGCTGGTCACTGCTCCTGTATAACTATAACAAACAAGGCAAAGTTGTGCTCACCACTATTTTTTAAAACCATTAGGCGGGGGTGCAATGAGGCTGTGACCACAAAATACATATAGTCAACTACAAGATTCCTCTGCACTCAACCCATTATCAATATATTTAAGACAGCGACATTTTGTGCATACTGCTACTAAAAAATGCCTTACCCTTTAAACAACACAGGGATTGTTTGTCCATATATTGCAATATATTTAAGCTGGCCAACTACGTCAAAGTCATCCCATATCTGGCCAGTCCTACGCTTAATTTTCATCTGATTCATTAAGAATGGTTAATGGTTTTAAATGGTTTTAAAAAATAGTGGTGAGCACAACTTTCCCTTGTTTGTTATAGTTATACAGGAGCAGTGACCAGCTCCATGTTGTAGCTCCCACCCTTCCCAGCTATAGTCAGGTGATCCCACTGGTGTCTAATAAAAGGGCAGCCAAGTATGGAGGTTTACTTTGTAAGCAGCTAGTAAGTTGCAGGTAAAACTTAGTCCCTTTGTAAAATGTATAATTAAGCAATTGAATTCTTAATGAATCAGATGAAAATTAAGCGTAGGACTGGCCAGATATGGGATGACTTTGACGTAGTTGGCCAGCTTAAATATATTGCAATATATGGACAAACAATCCCTGTGTTGTTTAAAGGGTAAGGCATTTTTTAGTAGCAGTATGCACAAAATGTCGCTGTCTTAAATATATTGATAATGGGTTGAGTGCAGAGGACTCTTGTAGTTGACTATATGTATTTTGTGGTCACAGCCTCATTGCACCCCCGCCTAATGGTTTTAAAAAATAGTGGTGAGCACAACTTTCCCTTGTTTGTTATAATCTAAAGGGATTGCAGCAGACATGAATGTTTATTGTTAGAGTAAGGCTTAGCACACACAGGGCCGCCATTAGAAATCACGGGGCCCCGTACAACAAAATTTTTGGGGCCCCCTGGGCCCCGCCCACACTGACGACCAAGCTCCACCCCATATCCCACCCACTCCACATCGCAGTTAAAAGACTACACAGACATCAGCGCTAAAAAAGTAACCCCCCCACACAAGTTGTAAAAAGCTATTGATGATCAGGGCCCCCTTATAAAAAATTGGGGCCCCAAAAAAAAAAATGTAAAAAAAAAAACCAAACACTGGTGGCAGGGGCCCCCTTATAAGTTAAAAACAAATTGGGGCCCCAAAAAAAAACTGGTGGTAGGGGCCCCCTTACAAGTTAAAAAAAATTGGGGCCGCCAAAAAAAAAAAAATATTTTTTTAAAAAAAAAAACAATGGTGGCAAGTGGCCCCTTACGAAAAAAAATTGGGGCCCCAAAAAAAAATGTTTTAAAAAAAAGATTGGTGGCAGGGGCCTATAGAATATTAAAATAATACATTGGTGGCCAGGGGATTAAAAAAACAAAAAAACACAAACTGATGTTCAGTAGAATTGAACTCATGGCTTCAGTACTTCAACTTCGCCTCCTTTCGTGACTTCGGGTCTTTTCACCGATTCAGGACTTAAATTTCGGCTGTTTTCGTGACTTCGGGTCTTTGCGCTGCTTCAGGACTTCGGCTTCGGCTGTTTTCGTGACTTCGGGTCTTTTCGGCGCTTCGGGACTTCGGGTCTTTTCGGCGCTTCGGCTTTTTCCGTGACTTCGGGTCTTTTCGGCGCATCGGCTTCGGCTTTTCGGCACTTCCGCATTCGGCAAGACGTACGGCTCGGGCGCTCGTAAGGGGGGCCCGGATCTTCAAAAAATGCAGCGCTGCCGGGCCCCCCTTATTAATATAAACTGAGATACTATATATTCCTTACCACCCATTATGTCGAGGTACCACCCAGTTAATTATCAGGTTTCCCAGTTTCTTCTGTCAAAACCAGAGAGTTCTCAGCTTTGCCAGCAGTAAAGTGCCTTGTAGTGTGATCATATTTTAGAAGGGTGTGCTAGAAAAGGGTTAAATAGACTAAGAAATAGACAGGGCCTATTAAGCTTTTATTTTTGCATCTCAGCAAGAACCAACTGAGTTATTTCATATTAAATTATTAGTATTACAATAATGCTTAAACTCTACATTTATTTTCCTTATGTAACAAGTTCCAGAATAGCATTTACGTGTTTGTTGTATCGTACTATTTTCTGAATGAACTTTAAGAGCTTAGCTGCTCACTTGCTGTGATTAAGCATAGCCAAGTTCTTATTAATTAGTTTGCAATTTTTACTGGAAATTAATTCCTAACAACCATGCTTTCTATTTAAAAGGCAAATAGTTAATTTTTTTCCACAAGCAGATGTATTATGCATTTATTTATTTATTTCATAAAAGCTTTAGCGGTGTTACTACTGCTCATTTATTTTCTTTAAAGTCACTGAAAAATAATTTAAACTCTGGTTAATTTATTTAGGTGTCACTGTATAATTGGATCAAACAATGCTGCTGTTAATAGAATTATAGCAGTGAAACAAAGTTTTTAAAGTGGGAACTCACCTGTTCTAACCTTTTTCCTTTTCTGCCTCTATTGGCAAAATACCAATTTAGAAAATAGGAACCTTTAAAGGGGCAGTGTAACCCTTTTCTAAGACAAGATGAATTAATAGGGCTCATTTAAACTTAATATTTGTCTATGGTTTTTGTTATGTCTTGAGCTAGACAAGGCAAACAGGGCAAGCTACTTTAGGCTTTATTCTTGCTAGGTAGATAATTATTCAATAATTAATCAATGGGTAAAGGGATTTCATTGTGAAACCTTTATCTTGTTATAATGAGCAATACTTCCTTAAATAGCCAAAGATTTAATCTGGGCCATTTCACAGGAGAACTAAACCCTAAAAATGAGTGTGGCTAAAAATGCCATATTTTATATACTGGACTTATTGCACCAGCGTGAAGCTTCAGCTTCTCAATAGCAGCCCGGGACAGTGAAGCCCAGGACAATGCATGCTGTCTGAGAGTACCATGACAAAGCTGCCAGGCAGGGGATAAGTTGTGGGGTTTAGTTACGCAGTTGGAAGTGGAGTTTAGTGGAAGTAATGGCTAAGGGAGGGCATACATTTTGGAAAGAGAAAAAGGAGTCCCACCCTCCCTCCGTTGGATTAACCCTTTGTGCTAGTTGTCACAATTGTGACCTGGGTAGTGGGGCACATGGAATGGTGAGTATTGGGGCTGAATGATTAGGATTTGATATGAGCGGTTACCTTGTACTTGAGAATAGCGTAGCTGCATGAATCTATATGAATCCAATTGAGTTTATTTAATGTTTGAATACCTTTTAGCAGATAAAATATGGTGATCGAAATTCTAGAAAAATACTAGAAAAACCCTTTATCTGGATAACCACAAGAATTCCATACATGTACATTTACATTTTAGACTGCCCTTTAGCAAGCAATGCCAGTCTTAAGTAATATAATTGTGGTCTTTATTAAAACAGAGATGGATATTATAAATGAAAATATAACTGTGTTCCTCTATAAAATGCCTAGAATTTCTTTGAATATGAAGTTATGGGATCTGTTATCCAGAATGCTTGGGAGCTATAGTTTTTTTGGATAAGGGATCTTTTCATAATCATTTAAACATTAAATAAATAATAAACATTAAATAAACCCAATAGGATTGTTTGGTCACCAACATGAATTCATGCAGCTTAGTTACCATCAAGTACAAGGTTGTGTTTTATTAATACTGAGAAAAAGGACATTTTTAAAATTTTGAATTATTTTGTTAAAATAGAGTCTAATAGGGGCAAATTCACTAAGATGCGAAGTAGCGCCAGGCGCAACTTCGCCGCACTTCGCCGCACTTCGCCAGGCGTAGTTTCGCCAGGGCTCCGCAAATTCACTAAAATCCGAAGTTGCGCACAGGGGTAGCGTAAGGTTGCGGAGTTGCGCTAGCGTTGATTCGCTATATAAAGCAAAGTTACGCTAGCGAAGGCTAATTTGCATACGGCGCGAAATTCAAATTTCAATGGAGGAACACGTATCTGCACTACAAATGCCTAGAAAACCTTCAAATCAGCAAATAAAAATTTTATTTTGCCCTACACATGTGCCCACTGTATAGGTAAGTTGCCATGAGTCAGGAAATGTAGGGGGGAGGAAGGGGAGCCCCAAAAAATTTTGATCTTTTTCAGCCATCATGCATCATCCATCATGTAGAAAACACGCCAGCGTTTTTTGGGACTTAGAAAAAAAATTGACTTTTTTTTAAACAATCCCTATCTACTCTATTGCGCTTCGCCAGGTCTGAGGTGGCGAAGGAAGTCTAGCGTAAAAGGTAGCGTTCAGTACACTGCGCAAGTTAGTGAATTTGCGTAGTTTCGTCGCTAGCGAAAATTCGCCTGGCGTAAGGTTGCGAAGTAACACTAGCAAAACTACGCCAGCGTTCGTTAGTGAATTTGCGCAGTAGCGAAAATGCCAAACGCTAGCGAATTAACGCTAGCGTTCGGCGCTTCGCGGCTTAGTGAATTTGCCCCTATGGGCGATGGCTTTTCTGTACAGCAAAATCATAAAGGTAAGGGTTGCATAATAAATGGGGTCAAGTGTAAACTGAAAATAAAGCCACGTTCCACATTAGGTTCATATGAGCAAAATCAAAACTAATCAGCAGCCCAATGTGAATCTTTTGTATAATGAGATACTTTTTAAGTCTAACAGGCTAAATATGGGAGAAGGGAGGAGTTGTTTATACAGAGGGCTTCTCAGGGGAATTCTCATTTTTTTACACGGAGCTTACAAACTAAAAATAGAATCTAAATTAAATTTCAAATTGCCTTGCATAGTGCAAGAATTAACAATATTAGATGACAGAACCCAGCTTCAAACAGCTGGGGAATTTAGGAAATGTGGATGTAAATGTCTTCAAAATAAAACTCTAAGCACGTTGAATTTAAATTCAATTCACAGGACATGTGCTGAACATTTCCTAGTTTTAGAGCAGTTTTGTTCATTTTAGTGCTCATTCGTGTAGTGTAGGTTTTGTAATCAGCAAAAATGAAGCCTTTTGAATGGTTCCACACAGACTGCGTTTATTTTAAAGGATACTATGCAGTGAAATAATTCCTCCTGCTTCATGCACAAAGGAGAAAAGCAATAATATACTTTTGTCTTTCATTCACTGTGAGATGCAGTGATTAGTACAGTCTAACAGACAATCAGAGTTTACAATACCAATCACACCACCATTCTTTACAAAGATTTTAAAACTGAAACTCAATAAAATTAGATTAATCAAATAGCCCAACGATTTTGTGAGTTTAATCAAACGGATGTGATTCACAATTTGTAATTTGACCAGTCTAAAACTATTTCTTAATTGTTGTAAATGTACATTATTTTATGTATTTTATGGATTATAACTATATTTATATCACTATATTACAGAAGAGGGTTCCTAAATGAATCTAAAATATGCTAAAAGAATTTCGTTTCTGTATTGAAAACAACATTACGAATTAGATAGTTCTTTGTAAATCATTGTAAGTAAAATCAACAGAGCTCATTATTCCTATTTTCCTCAAGCTCTGACAATGCAAATTTCAATGAAACATTTATTTTGCACAGTTTGTGCTAATGGCTTGATTCTGTAATAGATGAACATCCCTTTTTCTGCTACTTTCCATTTCCCAGCAGGTGTTGCTTTCCTTGAGATTTTTTTTATATAAATCATAGCGCTAATAAGATGTATTGTTCATTTGATGGATGATGGACTGCAAAAGTATTTGATAAACAAAACCCTTCAACACCTCTCAAATGTTAACACAAGTAAAAGTTTTAGCAGTCATTAACAAGAATTAATTCTCTGTGCTGGGTAAATCATTGAAGAAAGCCTGAACAAGTACAACTAAGATACAGAACTATTTGCAAATCCCAATGGGAGAGAAAGTTACTGCTGTCAGTTCTTGCCATGTATTATATGCAAATCCTTATATTCAAAAATTACAATATAACTGCAATACACGTGAGTGCATCATGCTTTCATTTAACAGTAAACAGTACTTTGTACTGTGCAATTTTACACAATAAACTGCAATTTCTATTGTCTAACATTTCAAGATGGGGTAGTGATAGCACTGCAGTTAAATAGAACTAATGTTTAAAGAAACAGTCTGTAAATTCTACTGTTTTGGACTATGTTATTGGTGGCAGGGATGGTCATTAGATATCTTATTTGTTTACATTGTGCTTCTACAAACCAAAAATAGAATATCAGTTAAACATAAAATCGCCTTGCATAGTGCAAGAATTGACAATATTAGATATGTGACAGGACCTAGATGCAAATAGCTGGGGAATTTATATGCACATTACTAACTACAATTTTTACACTGTTTTTTTTTACGCAACGATGTGTGGCATTTTATTGTAACATTTTTTACACCACCTAATGTTTTGCACCAGCCCTAGGCAACCACAACTCCTTAGCATTACAGTTACCGCCAGCGACTTCTCATCTTCATTTTCTGCTGCTTTCCATCACATGTTCTGGACTGCTGTCAGCTGCCTGGGCTTATTAGAGGCTGATTAGAAATAAATTAATATTCATGCATAATTATTGTTATAGGGCTGCTGGTACAGTATAATTAGCATATATGATATGATAGCATTTCTAGCCAGACTTATTTTAAGAGATTAGTTTCCTTTAACGTAAGCATTTCCATCTGCATTCCACATAAACTTTTTGTTGCCAATGAGACGGAAAATAACCATTGACTGTATTAAAGAAAGCACACAGAACAGGGAAAATGCTGCCATAGCTTACCTCTGAGAATTACAGAACCCCATACTGTTAAAATCTGTTGTTATTTGCCATTTACATAATATGCAGCAGAAAGTAAAAGCATGTCATATGTTGTTCATTAATTCATGATCTTAAATAAAACAGCAACATCTAAACACAACTGTTTAGCACTGCAATTGCAGTTGCATAAAAATAAACAATTATTACACATATTAACACCATTTTTAAAGGTACTTGTGCCTAAACATGTTCCTTGCAGTTGCCATTGAGCCCAACCAGTCTAGAATAATTTTAATGGCAAACACTGGAACACTGGACATACTGTAACCCCCACCATCACAATTGCATCTAATTAATCAAAATGGCAATTACTAATATTTCAATGCACTGAACACAAGTACAAGATCTACCTCTGGATGCAAATACCTGGAATTGGTCAGGGGGGGGCGGAATTACGCGTTGGGTAAAAAAAAAAATATGTGTAAAATACATTTTGAATATTGTCAAAATTGCACATTGCATTTATAAATGAGCCCTGTGACCACTCTCCTCACTGTCCATATAAACAGAAAATAAAGGATACGTTCACTGATAAGTATATTTTCTATTTCGCTGCACAGTTTTCTGTATTGTATACGATACTGCTTATATTCATTTTCAAAATGGACATGTTCAACATGATTATTGATCTATAACTCCAACAGTATCCCATGACAGCTGAAGTATGTACACATGGTGCAGTTTTGGTGCTAGCAAGAGGGTTGGAGACCAGCATCAACTGGTAACAAAGGCCAAGGAATCAGTTCATGGCTTTGAGTGCAGAGCAGAACAGGTAAGTGCTAGTATCCATTTAAAAACAAGCTTACACCTTATGTACAACTAAGTAAGTCACAACTAAATGTTCAGTTATGAATAAACCATAACAGTGAACTATGCATAAGTATCTATTGCAAAGCCCAGTTTTGCCAAACTGATCTGCAATATGCTATGTTGAATTCAGCTAAAGCAGTTACACAGTAGCTGTTTCACTGTAGAGGGGGCTAAATTAATATTTGTCAGTTAATACATACCAAACAATACCTCTCAAAAATTGATTAACAGTCTGCTACATTAGGGGCTCAGAAGACAATGTACCAGCTGTTATAAACAAAGCAAATAGAATGGGAACAAACCCTTCTAGTGTAATTCTGAAAAATATATAACCTTAAACAGTCAACTCCACTTGTGTAAACACCAGTGAAATGGATGTAGGAAATAGAAATGGCATTAAGAGATCCATTGAATATGCAAAACAGATCTCGAGCTGTAGAGAAACGTAGGCTGAAAATCTGTTCTCCTACTGCTCCACCGCTGCTGGTCTCTGTTTCTCCCAAGCTAAGATCTGTATTGTGTGACCCTAGCCTTAGTGTGATTTATCACACACGGATATTCATGAGAAGACAAACATGTGGCTGTAGACATAACAGACTGCTTTTTTAACAGGTCACAAGAAATTCCTATTAGACCTATTCAGGATGAAAATATGGCATTGTGGGTCCTAATCCAATTCCAGCTTATGCACTGCAAGACATTTATATGTTCTTGCTGTGTCTGTTTAGGTATACTCATCAGTTTCCTCCCACAGATCAAGAACAGTTTAGTTGTCAAGAACAAACAGTGCCCAAAGGCATAAGACTTCAGAGGAACCTGGCCCAGAAGCCACAACCACAGTAAGACTTTGGGCATCATATCCTGTCACCTGTGTGAATGAGTACAAAGACACTGAACCATAAAATCAAGGGTAACAAATAGAGCCACGAATGTGTGCACTAAAAAAGTTAGCAACATTTTTGGTGTTCACTGTGAGAGTGACATGTGTGGACAATTCTTTACAGTTAAACTGTGCTGCGTCAATATACATAGGCCACTATGAGAACCCTGGAGCTACCACCCGGTTTGGAGCTGGTTGTATACATATTTATAAGGGACAATGGCTACAATAAAATCTAATAAAACAACTGGAAAACTACAGGAAAATATAAATAGCTTACTTAAAGGGATCCTGTCATCAGAAAACATGTTTTTTTCAAAACGCATCAGTTAATAGTGCTACTCCAGTAGACTTCTGCACTGAAATCCATTACTTAAAAGAGTAAACAGATTTTTTTATATTCAATTTTGAAATCTGACATGGGGCTAGACATTTTGTCAATTTCCCAGCTGTCCCTGATCATGTGACTTGTGCCTGCACTATATGTATGTTGATCCACTTTATGGGTAAAAAGGTCCCCTGCTATTTGTCTATAATGTCCTCTAATGTACTTGTAAAGTGTAATCATGTCCCCTTGCAAGCGCCTTTTTTCCAGAGAAAATAACCCCAACCTTGACAGTCTACCCTCATAATTTAAGTCTTTCGTCCCTCTAACCAATTTAGTTGCACGTCTCTGCACTCTCTCCAGCTCATTTATATCCCTCTTAAGGACTGGAGTCCAAAACTGCACTGCATACTCCAGATGAGGCCTTACTAGGGACCTATAAAGAGGCATAATTATGTTTTCATCCCTTGAGTTAATGCCCTTTTTTATGCAAGACAGAACTTTATTTGCTTTAGTAGCCACAGAATGACACTGCCCAGAATTAGACATTGTTATCTACAAAGACCCCTAGATCCTTCTCATTTAAGGAAACTCCCAACACACTGCCATTTAGTGTATAACTTTCATTTATATTATTTTTGCCAAAGTGCATAACCTTGCATTTATCAACACTGAACCTCATTTTCCAGTTTGCTGCCCAGTTTTCAGTTTAGACAAATCACTCTGCAAAGTGGCAGCATCCTGCATGGAACCTATAGTTCTGCACAATTTAGTATCATCTGCAAAAATAGAAACAGTACTTTCAATGCCCACCTTCAGGTCATTAATAAACAAGTTGAAAAGCAAGGGACCTAGTACAGAGCCCTGCGGTACTCCACTAACAACACTGGTCCAATTAGAAAATGTTTCATTTACCACCACTTTTTGTAGTCTATCTTTTAGCCAGTTCTCTATCCAGGTACAAATACTATGTTCCAGGCCAACATTCCTTAATTTAACCAGTAACCTTTTGTGTGGCACTGTATCAAATGCTTTAGCAAAGTCTAAGTAAATCACATCCACTGCCATCCCAGAATCAAAGTTTCTACTTACATTCTCATAAAAAGTATTAAGTTAGTCTGGCAAGATCTATTACGCATAAAACTATTGGCAATCACAGAGCTAAACTTGCTAATTACCCTGGGATGAATACCATCTGACCCCAGACCTTTGTTAATCTTAACATGTTCTAGTCTCTTTTGAATTTCTTCATGTGTGAACCATGCATCATTAGTTGTATTACTAGAATTGGCACTGTTAAGAAGGAAACCTTCACTTACTGGTTCCTCATTTGTGTAGACAGATGAAAAATATGAGTTCAGAATCTGCGCTTTTATTTTGTTTTCATCAACCAGCTGACCACCCTCTGATAGTAAGGGTCCCACCCCTTCTTGCTTCATTTTTTTTTTGATTTTTTTTTACTGCTTGCTGCAATATCCTTTTCTATATCAATTTTAGCTTGCCTTATAGCTTCTTTGCATGATTTATTGGCCTCCTTGTACCTTATAAATGTTTCGGCTGTACCAGCTAACTTGAAAGCCTTAAAAGCATGTCTTTTCTTACCCACCTCAACACCAACGCTTCTATTGAATCAAAAAGGTTTTGCTTTGCAACGACGTTCCTTGCTTACAAGTGGAATATACTGACAACTATATTTATTAAGACTTCCCATTTTTGTTCTGTGTTTAACCCTGTGAAAAGCATTTCCCATTTAATATGTTGCAGAGATGCCCTTATACTGTCAAAGTTTGCATGTCTGAAATTTAGTGTTTTAGTTACTCCCTTATAGAATTGCTTCTGCAACAGAATCTCAAAGGAGACCATGCTATGATCACTATTCCCTAAATGCTCACCCACACAAATGTTAGAGATGAGTTCAGTATTGTTAGTTATTAGTGATGGGTGAATTTATTCGCCAGATGCGAATTCTTGGCGAATTTGCGCGCTTCGCCGCCAGCGAATAAATTCGCGAAACGCCCGTGAAAATTCGCGGCAAAAATTCGTCGGCGGCAAAAAAAATTTTTTTCCGAAAAAACGAGACGTCGATACTTAGTGGAGAATTATACGTTAAGTTAGTATTATTCTGTTTTCCTTGTAACAGAGGGACCTCCTTAGCTGGTAAACTGGGGCAGCTGGGAAATTGACAATATGTCTAGCCCCATGTCAGATTTCAAAATTGAATTTAAAAAAATCAGTTTGCTCTTTTAAGAAATAGATTTTAGTGCAGAATTCTGCTGGAGCAGCACCATTAACTGATTCATTTTGAAAAAAACATTTTTTTCCCATGACAGTATCCCTTTAACTCTCACAGAGGGACCTGCAATATACAATCTCTAATTGAAAATATGATGATGCAGAAAAAGGCAAGAGCTACAACAGATGACCTTGAAAATTAGTCAAGGCAAAACAACTTAGGACTCGCTCAAATCTTACAAAACAGCTGCATTTTTTACCAAGATTTACCTAACATTAAAATAGAAAGAGTCAAATGTCTTTTTTTTTAGAAAAATAAAACGTCATTCAAACCTAAAGCAGTCATATTAACATTTATTAACATTTATGTATCACTCCAAAAAAAGATAATATTTCAAGTCTATAAGAAGCCAAACAATTTCAACATAGATTTAAAAACTCCTTTTATTCAATAACTACTCAATCTTACTGTCAAAAAAGTAAAGAATTAACCAATATATGTCAATCTTTGTTCAGTATTAATGTAACATTTTTACTCAATTATCCAGCTAAACTAAAACTTTTTCTTCCTTCAGGCAGTGCAGCAATTTGTCGATCAACTTGTGAAACAAGGTTCATCTCCTGTATCTAACCAAACTAGAGAATTAATTCATGATTTTAAGCCTTTCCCCCAAAAATAACTAAATTACAAAGATTACTCATGTAAACCTCAAAACAACAAGGGAACAGTATCTATAGAAGAAACTGATCCAAATCTCTTCACCAAGTGAGTCTAAAGAGGATGATGTGATCCATTAATTACAAGACTTTACATTCATATGAGTATGATTTAATTTTAAGCTTTTAGATTTTTTGCAACTTTTTTTTAGATGTTGCCTTTGGCTTTGCCTGGTACCTTTTCTCAGTAACGAAGTTTTTGGAGGCAAAACAAGGGTGATTTGAACAAGACAGAAGATAAAATATTCTATAAATATAAATATCATGCGATATTACTAAATTTACTTTACCATAATTGTATTGGACTGAGACTGCAGATATCTGTCAACCCTTGTGCCATCCTTCCAGGCAGACCCCCCCCCCCACCTCCCCATCTCAGGCTGCACACTCCATTGACACAAACTTTTAAACTAGCCATAGACGCAAAGGTCCGATAGTACGAATCATCGTACGATCGGACTTTCCCATCTCCCAAAATGCCATTAACCATTCCAATCAAATAAAGTACAAAAGAACAGATGAGCCGATGTTCTGCCCCTGATAGCAATCGTACAAAAGTTATGTCCAACACATAGGGATAAGACAAGCACATTGTCCCCCATCCCACTCCCTAAGCCCATTAACTACTAATGGGGCAGACACTGAATGCTCTAAAGCATGCAGAAAACAAACTTCCGGTTGGTACTAATAATATTCTGCATGATACATGTGTTAATAAAAGTATTTAGAAGGGTTATTTCAATATGAAATACTGTTCATTTAAGAGTTTTCTAATATATAGATGTGAAAAATGTATTGTAAAGATGAAAAACTCCAAATATTTGGAGGTGTCAAACTTAGCTTCAAAAATATAGATACATAAGAATAATTGTGTGGATCTCTGTTGTTTTCCTGTAAATAGAAAAGATATAGTAAGAAATAGGTGAACTGTTTCTATAAACCATTCATTTTATTTAAAGTGAGGTGAACATCATGTATCTGAAACATTTTAACAGATAATTAGCTCTAACTAAATTTCTGCTTGCATTTTTTAACTTATCTCTTCTCTACCAGAATTGGATAGATCAACAATATAAGTGAATATGAGTAAAAAATCTTGATATTAAAAAATATCTGAGTCTTCAACTCAATCTACTGGTCCTAAATATAAAGAACAGAACATAAATACTTACCATTATTTATGATCTTGCCCAAAAATATTTTCTATGTGAAAAGAACTGGAAGACTACATAACAAAGAAAACAAAAGTCAGTGTTAACACCACAGTATATTCGCCCCACATAATACTATGTGGGGCAAATACACCCAAGAATATTTTTTGGAAAACTTGAATAGCCATGGTTTATTAAAGGAAAAATAAACATAAAAATGTAGCCTCATGCCAATTTTTTAAAAAACGAAATATTGTTTCCTGGCCATCCCCTGGCAGCATAACAATTTGGGTTTTATCCCTGTACTGGTCGGACACAGAAGGGTTAACAAGCAACCTTACAAATACCCACCCCCTTCCCGCCCTCACCAGTCTTTTTTCCTTCTGTCCTGGCCGGACCGGGGATTTGTATGCTCTACCCACTTGGTTCTTCGGGACCAGATTCCAGGCACAGTTTTTCATGCACTTTCTCTGCCTGAAGCCCCTCCGTTGTGATCGCCATAGCGCCTTCTCAGGAGTGGGTCCCTGTACAGCCGGGGGGAGGTTGCGTCTGTAGTGGCGCAAGAAAGCATATACGTCATCAAAGGGCGCCTTATTTTGCCTCCGAACGGGTGCAGTTTTGCCTTTGCACCCGCATTGACGCATCTGTGATGGATCCGGCTGCCGAGAAAGCTGCTACCTCGAAGGCTTCACGGTGGGTTTAGAGCTACTGAGTGTTTTTGCGTCGAAAAAAGTGCATTACTAATTGGGTGTTTGTCACTCTAGGCTTACTTCACCTGTTGAAGATACTGCCAGGAAAAGGCAAAGATCTCAGGATAAGGACATTAGAGCCTGTAAAGCTTGCAAAAAGCCTACATTACCAGGCAAGAGATTATGTGGTGACTGTATTGCAGAGATTTTGGAAGGTGACGCTGATATTCCACCTGCTCAGAAGCGTATACCTGCTCAAGACATTCCTTCACAGGAAATTTGGAGCAATCCTCCAACAGTTGATGCTCCAGTAGCTAGATTGTCCAGAAAGACTGCACTACCAATAGACGATGTTTCCGCCCTGAAACAGCCAATGGAGAGAAGGATGGAAACAGAATTAAAAAAGTTATACATGATGACTGGAGCCATGTTGAGACCGGCAGTATCATTAGTTTCAGTGATCAAGGCCCTGTCAATGTGGATAGAGGATTTAGTGCAGAGGACCAGAGAAGGGGAGCCTCGTGAGAAGATTTTGGCAGCTCTGGAGGATCTGAGACTGGCGACATCTTTTTGCCTGGGGGCCGCTGGCGATTTAACAAGATTGTCTGCGAGATCTATGGCCTCATCAGTAGTGGCTCGTAGAGCCCTTTGGCTTAAGTACTGGTTTGCAGACACTGCCTCAAAGAATGCATTATGCAGGCTACCATTTGAGGGCAAGATGTTATTTGGCAAAGCTTTGGAGGATATAATATCCAAATCATCTGGAGGAAAGAGCACATTCCTTCCACAGGCTCCAAGGAGATTTAAAGATCCCCCAAAACGTCAATCAGACAGGTATTTTTCAAAGAAAAAGGACGACTTTAAAGCTTATAGGCCTGGTAGGGAGACTTTTAGGTCATCATCTTGGAAGACAGGGCAGTCTGGTTTTTTTCAAGGTGGAAAGGCCAAGGCCCCAAGATCTCCCAAGTCCCAGCAGAAGTCACAATGACGGGAGGCCTGTCCAGCTTCCAAGAGTAGGAGCAAGGCTTCTTCAATTTCAGGAAGTCTGGGCGAGACATTTTCAGGACTCCTGGGTTCTGTCCATTGTGAGAAGGGGTTACCGGCTGGAATTCATACAGAAGCCAATCCCTCACAATTTTTTTGTTACCCCTTGGCCACGATCTGTGGCGAGCAGGGAAATTATGAAGGGGACTAAAGATCCAAAGCTTCAAAATGGAGACGATTCAGACTATAAAGGCAGCCATACACAGGGGAGACTGGCTTTGTACAATCGATTTGAAGGACGCCTATTTGCATGTGCCGGTGGCCTTAGAACATCAAAGGTTTCTTCGTTTTGCAATAGGTTGTCATCATCTACAGTTCACTTGCCTGCCCTTCGGGGCTGGCCACATCTCCCAGAACATTTACCAAGGTGCTGGTGCTGGTTATTGCAAAGCTTCGAGAAGAGGGTCTAGAATTATATCACTATCTAGACGACCTCTTATTAGTGGCAAGACAAAAAGACATCTTAATACAGCACAGAGACAAGGTCAAAGCAACTCTCCAAGAGTTCGGATGGATTCTCAACGAGACCAAAAGTCATTTGAGTCCAGTCCAAAGATTAACATACTTAGGAGCTTCTATAGACACAGTCTTAGGAATGATATCTCTTCCTCAGGCAAGAATCTCCAAGGTCAGGGAGATGACTTTGACCATGCTGGAACTAGACTATCTATCTGCCAGACAATTAATGAAATATTTGAGCTCCGTGACATCAACAATAGGACTGGTCAAATGGGCAAGATGGCAAATGCGCCCAATCCAGCGTGTATTCTTGGACCAATGGAAGCATCAAGAGTTGAACTGGAATCAGACAATATGGTTGCCTTGGAAGCTGAAGCATCATCTGCAGTGGTGGGCAACTCTGTTCAACCTAAGGAGAGGAATGCCTCTGCAGGAGCCGGAATATGTAGAGCTGTTCACCGATGCTTCAGGTCAAGGATGGGGAGCCCACATAGCAGATCTGTCAGTCCAAGGGACTTGGGCCAGGGAGCTGTCCTATCTTCCATCAAATATCCTCGAGCTGAGGGCAGTGGCATGTGCACTTCAGGCTTTCAGGAAAGAGCTACAAGGTCACTCTGTCAGAGTCCGCTCGGACAATGTGGCAGCAGTCACATATATAAAGAGACAGGGAGGCACAGGGAGCCTCAGTATGATGACAGAATTACTTCCGATCATGGAGTTTGCTCAAAATCATTTACTACACATCACTGCTCTTCATATACCGGGAGTAATGAATGTACAGGCAGATCTCCTCAGCAGGAGGCGGATCGACGGTGGAGAGTGGAGTCTTCACCCAGAAGTATTCACTATGATCATAATCAGGTGGGGATGCCCGAAGGTAGACCTGATGGCTACAGCCTTGAACCGGAAAGTGAGGAACTTCTTCTCCAGGTTCCCTTGTCCCCAGTCGACAGCAGTGGATGCGCTAGTCCAGGATTGGACAGGTCTATGTGCATATGTCTTTCCCCCCTTTCCATTGATATTCAGAGTTCTACAGAAGATCTTTTTCACCAGGATGGAAGCAGTGGTGGTACTTCCAGACTGGCCACGTCGCCCGTGGTATCCATTGTTGAGGAGGATGGCGGCAGACAATCCCTTTCGCCTACCAGACAGGGAGGATCTTCTGTCTCAGGGGTCTCTGTGGTATCCGAACCCCGCCAGGTTGAACCTGATGGCTTGGAAGCTGAGAGGGGAAGGTTAAGACAACAAGGCTGTTCTGAGGCTGTGATTAACACATTGTTGAGGTCAAGGAAGGCAAATACGTCTCACCGGTATTACATGATCTGGGAAGTGTTTCAGGCATGGGCAAGTGAGAATTTTGTGGATTTGTGGAACCCATCAGTGCCAAACATTCTTGAGTTCCTACAGTCAGGCCTAGAGAAGGGTCTGAGCCTGAGTACACTCAGAGTACAATTGTCAGCATTATCCGCGATTCTGGGAAGAAGATGGATAGTGGAACCCTTGGTTTCCAGATTCTTTCAAGCAGCAATCAGGATTGTTCCACCACTTAAGCCACTCACTCCGGTTTGGGACTTGCCTTTAGTCCTGAATGCTCTTGTGGATAGCCCTTTTGAACCTCTTGAACAGGCCACACTATGGAATGCCACCCTAAAAACTGTCCTATTAGTAGCTCTGACATCAGCCAGGAGAGCATGTGAGCTACAAGCTTTATCATCTAAGCCTCCTTATACTATCTTCAAAGCGGATTCAGTGGTCCTTAGACCAATATTACAATTCCTGCCTAAGGTAGTCTCTTCTCTGCACATGAATGAGCCGATTGTTTTACCAGCCTTCATTCCGGAGGTTGGGACACAAGAGGAATCGAGATGGAGATCTCTAGATGTGCATGCCTGTCTACGGATGTACCTCCAAAGGACTGAGGGCATCAGGAAGACTGATAGGCTGTTTATAGTCCCAGCAGGGGCTAGGAAGGGAGAGGCAGCCAAAACGGCAACATTGAGGAGATGGATAGTGACGGCAATACAGAAATCCTATAAAGAACAGGGTAAGCCGGTGCCTGAGGGGATCAAAGCACATTCTACAAGGGCCGTTGCATCGTCATGGGCAGCAGAAGCAGGAGCACAACCTGAGTCAATTTGCAGGGCTGCAACATGGGCTACTCCAAACACATTTATTAAACATTACAAATTAGATATTAGATCTGCGTCTTTGGCGCAGTTTGGACGTTCAGTGCTGCAGGCCGCAGCTGTAACCTAATTAAATTCTGTTATCAAGCATCATTCAGTTGCCCTCCCATTTAATTGCTAGGGTACTAACCCAAATTGTTATGCTGCCAGGGGATGGCCAGGAAAAGAGAAAATTAATTAATACTTACCGAGATTTTCTTTTCCTGGCCATACCCCCTGGCAGCATGCCCACCCTTTTCATTGTCCGTCCAGTACATCAGGTAAAGACTGGTGAGGGCGGGAAGGGGGTGGGTATTTGTAAGGTTGCTTGTTAACCCTTCTGTGTCCGACCAGTACAGGGATAAAACCCAAATTGTTATGCTGCCAGGGGGTATGGCCAGGAAAAGAAAATCTCGGTAAGTATTAATTAATTTTCTCTTTTCCTTCGGTCTGGGAATTCATAATTATACAAAGCAGACAGGAGCCATTTTGTGGACACTGTTATTAAGGAAATCCTTGCATCATCTCAAAATCTTGTTTGTGCACCAGAATGGAGGACCTGATGTCCATCCCCATGCACTGGTTACACAATTAAATGGTAAAGAGAGCAGGGGAATGTGGGGAGTGCAGTGACATCTAGTAAGTGGTGAACGGAACGTGAAAGTAATTGCTTGCCCCGCCTCTATGTCTAAGGCATAGAGGAAGGGCAGGCAATATTTGATTGACAGCTAAGATTTTTAAATGAGTTTACAACAGCTATGTATACTTTAATAAAAAAAAAGAATTTGGATTTCATGTTTAATTTGAAAAGGGCTTTTATTATACAGATTTTTATGTCTGGATGACAGGTCCGCTTTAATGGTTTAGAAATATACACTTCAATTTTATTTATTTATTTTTTTATGACTTTCACACAACATTCTACTAAAAATTATACTGAGCTTTTAATTTCTTACTCCAAGCAGAGACTTTCTTGTTGTTTATATTTGATATAGCTTATAAGTGTTTTTAAATGTTTTAATTTTTCCTTTAGTAAAAGTAGTTTACTTGTATTCTGTTATGTGACAATGCACATAAAAAAACAATAAAAATAAGCAAAAAGAGCAGGTACCTTATGACAAATGACATGATTTTGAAAAGAGTAAGATTTATCAAAAATGTGAGATTAGAGCTCACCACAGAAAAATTTACTCACTTTCTATTCGTACCTATGGCAATTTTAGAATAAAATTTATCAGTGGGTGAAAGCACCTTGTTGGAAATGGAATTTTGACTGAAAGAGAGTTGACTACTGCAACATTCTTTCAATGCTATTTACAATCTATTAATAAAATTCTGTTCATGAACTTTTCCCATATGAAGCATGCAATCTCTTTAGACTTACCAGTGCTCCAATAATTTCAAATTGATATGTTCTAATGGAGAAAAAAGTATTATGAGGTGAGGTTTAGTTTGGAGGAAAATAAACAAGAAATGTATTGTAATACAAAAATAATTTATTTAAACAAGAAAAAATAAAGGTCGTCTTTAAGAAAACACACATACAGTACTAACAATAAATCAGGAACAGCATGCCTTGGTACATTGGCAGTCACGATTCATTTGTTACTTTGGCTTATAACAGATACATTAATTGTAACAGATGTTCCCAACCAGACCATGTCTCTGAGACAATACAAAAAATAAAAATTCTTATATGTTCACGAACCATAGTGGTGGTTTAAAAAGTTAAAATGGATTTAAGGCTAATGGAATTAAGGGTATTCTCTAACAATCTTAGGCATGTAATTGTCATTTTTCCCTTTTAATCGTTGGTGACGAGCTAGGGCTTTAACAGAGTGAAGTCACAGAAAAGGATAGGGGTACCTTTGTTTTTTTTTAAATTTTGTACCTCCAAGGGGTTGTGTAGTGGTGGTAGTATTGTAGAATGGGGGTTGGGGGTTGACGACTGGGTGTAAGATACCTTCCTACAGTACATTGCCTCTAGTGGTATCTCCCCATTATTTATTATGTATTACTCCACCTTAATATCTTACCTTGAGAGGAGATTTAACCAGAAAAATCACATATAAGAGGTTATTTCTAAAGAATTATATTAACAAATAGAATTTGTCCAGAGGAGGGCAACAAAATACACATAAAATCAACATGGACTTTTTGAATAAAAAAATCAAGTGCCAAAGTAAAAAAAGTGAGAAAAGTGAATGTGTAATTCTGTGTGTTTTTCAACATTTTCACATTCCGTTATCGTGAGGAATAGACAAATAAAGAGACTTGACATAATGGGTTGCCCATTAGTGATGGGCAAATTTATTCGCCGGGCGCGGATTCGCAACTCAAAAAAAACGGACGCCAGCGTGAAAAACGAGATGCCGCCGCCGTTTTTGTTTTTGACATTTCGCGAATTTGGCTAATTTTTCAGCGAAGCGAAATGCCCCATATTTGCCCATCTCTATTGCCCATAGGTTGCCTTCTTGCCAAGATAAAGTGTTAAGTAAGGTAAGTAGGTCTCCAGTATCTTTAAGATAAGCTGGTTGTTGTAAAACAGCATCAACCCAGTCAGATAGTCCACTGTTAAGTGACCCCACTGAGGCAACAAATTATCCAAATTAAGATCATTATAATTCTCGCTTGCTTAACTCACTACTTAAACACATTTGTGTTTGCTAAAAGTTTTAACACACATGTATACTGTAGTAGAACAATATAGGTAAATCTAAAACAACTTGACTTGCTGAGTAATCACTGAAGACTACTCATCCAAGCAGCTCCTTCAGTTCAACTGACTGGTGTGGGAAGTTCTTGGCATATAAACTCTTCCACTGATCCAATCACAATAACAAATTGTAACTCTTCAAAGAGGTGACCAGGCGGTCTTTTTTATCCACGATTTGGACCTTACTATCCACAAAGGAGTGTCCCTTGTCTTTTAGGTCTAGAAAGACAGCTGTCTTGCCCTGTAGAGTTTGCCCTCCTATGCTGAGCCATTCGCTTGGCGAGCAGTTGTTTTGTCTCTCCAATGTATAGATCTGTGCACTCCTCACTACACTGGACTCCGTATACCACATTTCTTTGTTTTTCTTTAGGCATTAGATCCTTTGGGTGTACCAGTTTTTGTCTCAGTGTGTTGCTAGGTATGAAAAACACAGGGACATGGCGTTTGTTAAAAATCCTCCTGAGTTTCTCAGACACTCCAGCTACATATGGGATGACTATGTTTCGCCTACTATGTGTCTCCGGGTGGTTATTTCTATTGGTGTTCCTGTAGGGCTTGGTTGCTGCTGTTTTGACAAATGCCCAAGATTCAGCTGACTTTCTACAATACAATGTGCTATTGTGAATGGATTAGTGGAAGAGTTTATATGCCGAGAATTTCCCACACCAGTCACTTGAACTGAAGAAGCTGCTCAGATGAGTAGTGAAATGTCTTCAATGATTACTGAGCAAGTCCAGTTATTTTAGATTTACCTATACTAGATATACCATGACCTGGATGAATGAAAATCTTCATTCATCTTCAGTCATATTGCAAAGTATTGTACTACAGCTCTAAACATTTGTAACTCACATTTACATGACAATTAGTTTTCCTTACACAGCAAAGTAATACAGTATGGTATACTGTAGAATCAAAGACAAAATGAAAAATGTAACTACAGCATGCAGTATAGCACACCATGAATTAAACAAACAAGTACATATTGTACCTGTAGTATAGTACAGTGTTCCAAGAAAAGTTAAGCTTTATAAAACTTTAACAGTAGTTATTGTGCATAAAATACAGTTTACACAGTGCTGTGCTGAACTGTACATTTAGGGGCAGATTTATCAAGGGTAGAATTTCGAAGTAAAAAATACTTCGAAATTCGACCATCGAATTAAAATACTTTGACTTAGAATATTGAAGTCGAAGGATTTTTCACCAAATATGGCCATTGAACGATCGAAGTAAAATCGAACGATTCGAACGATTTTAGCGTACGATCGAACGATTTTACTTTCATGTGTAAAGACTTAGAAAAATGGTCTAGAAGGTCCCCATAGGCTAACATAGCACTTCGGCAGGTTTAATTTGGCGAAGTATTGAAGTCGAAGTTTTTTTAAAGAGTCAGTACTTTGATTATCGAATATTCAAACTATTTTACTTCGAATCGAATTCGAAGTAAATTCAAAGTCGTAGTATCCTATTCGATGATCAAAGTATCCAAAAAATTACTTCAAATTTCAAAATTCCCTCGAATTCACTTCCACCCTTGATAAGTCTGGCCCTTACTGTATTTAACATTGTGCACACTTACAACTTTGCAATGTCAAATTGGTATAACCTGGTACATTACTTTTACAGCACTTTAAGGGGTACATTTATCAAGGGTTGAATTTCAAATTCATGTGAGTTTTTTTTAACGCACATGAATTCGATTATACTCGAAATTCGGATATTCGACTATTTATGAATAAAATAAAATACAGTATGTAAAACTCAGACAAATTTTACAGACTCGAAAGCTCGAATTGAATTCGAATCAAATTTGACCAAACTGGATTTAAGTTTTTTCTCCGAAAAAAATTCAAATGTCAGGAAGGCTATAGACAACTCCAAATTGGTCACTGCACCTCTCCCATTGACTTATACAGTAATTCGCAGGTTTTAGGTGGCGAATAGTAGAATTTGAATTCTTAAAGGGCTAGAGTATGATAAATCTTGAAAATCAAATTCAAATTTTTTTAAAAAAAACTAATCGAGTTTGGATAATTCCCTAGTGGAATTTAACAGTTTTGACCATAAAAAAAAATTTGAAAATTCAAATTCGAATTTTCAATTGGACCTTAATAAATCTGCACCTAACTGTACATATACTGTAAATCACTTTCACCTGACAAAAAAATCTGATATTTTGCACTGCTTTGTCATTTTTTGCCTGCTAAATTGCTCAGTTTGTTTTTGCACCTTGTAAAAGTTGATTAATTACTTTCTACAGTGGAGAGGTGATTTCTGAGTGCAACAATTGCGTACAGTGCTTCAGAACTTGTGGAGATTTCTTCTACTGGCTCAGATATCTCATCCTCATCATCTTGATCGGTGTCATTAATTTGATCATCCAAGATTTCATCAGTGTTATGGACATCAAAAGATGGAACGTCATTGTTAACTACCACAAGGTTGCTGAATGTTGTTCCTGTTTGCAATTGCTCCCGAGCATCATTCAGTTCATCATTCTCTTCTTCCAGGCTGTCTTCAGCCATTTCTTCAGTTTCACCATGAAAGCCAGCTTTCTGGAAGCAGTTAACAATGGTAGGTTTCTTAATATGATTCCACGCTTGACTGAGTTACATACATTCACTCTTTTTCCTGTGGACCACACTTATCTGCACTTTCTTTAATTGATGTTCTGTGCTTTATTATTGTGCTCAGGGTTGAGACAGGGATACCAAGCTCATTCGCCAAAGAGACTCAAGTGCCATATGACTCTGCATGGTCTGGAATGGCAATCTTTTCTTCTAGAGATAGAGATTTTCTTTTTCTCTTCTTAGGCTTGCTCTTTTTACATATTGCTCTGTACCTAGAAATGTTCAAAAACATTACTTTATGTACTGCATGCAGTGTTCTTGTACCTCCCACTCATGCGCCACTGCACAAACACACACAACATGTACAGTACACATTATACTAGCACACACACAAATGTTAACACAGCATCACACAACCAAATGCATGAAAACCAACTGTAATCACATTTACAACATTCATTACTGTATTCATGAGTGCTGAACTTACCAAAAGTATTCAAGTGATCTCTGATTTGCTCTAGGGGTCAAGAAAGGAGACACTAAGAATGTTTGTAGTTTATTCACATGATTATACAGTACACACTTCTGTTGTTCCGAACTTACCTTAGGTGTTCCTTTATGTCAGAATACTGTGCAGTATAAGTCTTCTTCCTTATGATGTGGCCAACTTTCCTGATGTACTGTAATTTTCTATAAGGGGTCTGTAAAATGTACATCCATCACTCAAAATTAATAAAAAGATGTGGAAAATAATATTTAGCAAAGGGTGAATGTGAAAGTTCATCCTTTGATAAATATTCCTTTAAAAATCCCACAGAAATGAAAGGAGAGAGGCGGCATTTCACACTAGTGGACTGTGGCGATCTCTAGCTTTACTCTTTGATAAATATACCCCAATGTTTCTGAAGTCACACCTTACTCTTAACCATAAAATGTTTACTCTCTCTCTCTCTCTCTGCTTCTAATGTCTATAATAGAGCAAAACTTCCATCTAAAATATTGCTATATGCCTTATTCACAGTTTCTAATGCCATAATTGTAGCTTCCAGAGGTTGGAATGAACTCAGTTATTATAAGCTTTTAAAGAGCACTGCATTTGTTAACATTTTCACCAGTTGCAGTAATTAGTTACTGTTTGAGCTTATGTGCTGAGTGCTCCTTGAATTCCTTAGATATTTCTATCCTCTAATGTTTTCTTTCCAACAATAAAACACACAAGTAGTTTTTTTTACTGTTACATTCATCAGATAGAAATGTTCAAATTGTAAACTGCCATTCAAGTTTTTCGTTTTATCACACACTCCATGTCTTGAATGCCTGTGTGGCCGTCTCTTGTTGGCCCTTTTTATACAAACATGTTGGAGCCTGCAATGCATGATCTCCTAATGGAGCCTGTGAGTCACTGACACTTTGAAAGAATGAATGTTTTAAAAAGTCGCTAAATATACAGGTACATTTGGCAGACTGAAACCAATGATCAAACACAATTAAACAGCTTTCTACTGCAAATGCATCTGCTGAGAAAACTACAAGAGACTAACATGGCATTTCAAAGGTTATGCTATTAAGAATCTTCAGTATATTGTATCTCTAAAAACTGGAATAGGGGCTTGTAGTTTTTATGAGGTTGACTATTTAAAACCTGTGTTTTCATGGAATGAAAGTCCCACTATATGGATCACTCTACTCCTTTATTTTAGATCAGCAAATTTATCAAGATTTGAATTCTAAATTTTTACTTTTTTTTTTCAAATTGAAAACTTGAAAATCTCACAAAATCAACAGCTCAATCACTTAAAAACGTGAAAAAACAACTCAGATGCAATCAAATCATATTCTATGCTTCACTTTTAATGAGTGCCAAATTTCAAATTGAAAAATAGCTTGAATTATGAAAAAATAGCTCCCATTGACTTCTAAATGAACAGCAGATTTTAAGTGTTTGATTTTTTTTACTTTCAGAAAAATGAATTCAAATTGGTGATTTTTGCTGCAAAAATAATCAAAAAGTGGTAGAGACACACTCTTCTTTGGAATTTCAGCTAATATCTGGTTTCTAGGGTCAAATTTACTCTAGACCCATGCTATGGTTTGAAGCAGAGCCTGGAAGACAAATAGGATGGTACAAGGTTTGGAAGATAAGTTATAAAAAGTAGTAATAACAATAAAATTGTTGCCACAAAGAGCAGTGTTATTTTTCGTTGCTAGGATCAGTGACCCCCAGAAATCAAATTTTTTTTAAAACTATATAAAAATTAAGACCAACTAAAAAGTTGTTTATGATAGGTCATTCTACAATATACTAAACATTGGTAAACAACCTATACAGTATATAAAGCAAATAGCATACATCGTTTTCCTGATCGCAGATTCCTATCTCCTTTGTGCCAGGCTTTAGCATGTGGTCAATTAGGTAGATAAATTATGGGGGTGGGGGGGGGGGTCTGGGCATCTTGGTGCTAAATTAAAGGTAGATGGAGGACCTTATAAAGTGAGGTTAGGAATTTAGGATCTAAGATTAAGTAAAGGTCTTTCAATGAAATTTGTATGGACATTTTAACTGTGCCTTATAGAATTTAGGAAGACAGTTGGAGCTGATGGTGCTAAATGTGTGGCTAAAGTCTTGGTGTAGGAAAGCAGAGTTTGGGTTTCTAGATTATTTGGCAGACTTTTCCTTGGAGATCTGCTGTTCTATGGGAAAGAATGACATAGAGCCTGAGAAACTAATGTAGACAGCTGGGATTAGAATGGGGGTATATAGTCAAATAGATCTCACTGTTACAAAAAAACAGTAGGGCTCATTTTTAAACTTTGCGCAGGGCAGATTGGTTCGCACAGTTAAATATGGCAAAAATCACAAATTTCGAATATTTATGTGCACACTCTGCATTTGAATTAGGCCACAACTTTGTTGGTGGAGAAAATATTCGCAAAACAGTTTCGCAAATTGCGAATTAAAGTTACTGTCAACGCTATTTTGGCATACAACATCGCACAACACGCAAACACCCGTCTCATTTGCGAGCCATTCACGAAAATGTATATGCAATGTGAATTCACAAAAACCAGAAAGAGGGTCACAGCAATGCAATATTTTAGCGTTAAGGAAAAAGAATGGGAAATACAAACATTTGCGAATAAATATGCGATGCGCAAACTTTATAAATGACCCCCAGTGAGAGCTAACAGTAACTATAGATCTAACTCTCTAATGAATAATCAGACCAAACCTCCACTGTCTGCTTGCAAATGCATTGGCGTTGTCAGGCAAAGTAGGTGATGTATGCTAGAAGCTACCCAGTATACAGTGAGTGTGGAGAATGGAGCTTGCATACTTTTAAAAATGGTAGTGGCTTCAAAACTTTATGTTATAAGTTATTTTTATGGGTGACTTTGATTATCCAGATATTAGCTAGTGGTATTAGGTAGCCAAGTCAGAAATTAAATATGCTAAATGGCAATTTTTTTAATTTCAGGTAGTTCAGAATGACCAATAATACCAAATTCATGTCCAGCATTTGCGTTGGTCAACATTTAGGCAACAGCATTCATAACTTGGTCTTCTTTGAGATTATTAAGAGCCAACTGTATAAAGGCACCAAGACTCTATCATATATAGATATGCAAATGTTAGCAGTATAAGGGCATCTCTACAATATATTGAGTGGGAAAGAATTTTTACAGGGTTAAACAAAAGAGGACAATAGAATGTCTTTAAAATGCTGCTTAAAAAACATAGACAGAAGCATTAGCATATAATCCTTCAAAGGTTTATAGTGATTGGCTGTTGTAATAGGTGCACAGGCTGCTGATCATTCACTGTGAAACAGAAAATTTTCATTGTCGAGATGTCATCATTTCAGGTGCTTGTGACATCTGTGCATGAATCTTTAACCCTTTCCCTGCCAGCCATTTTGTTCTAAACGTGAACATCTACTGCCAAGCAGTTTTTAGACTTTTTGTACTCTTTCACTTTAAGGGCTTTTTCTGGGAGGAGGGTTTTTAAGTTTACCCAGGAAAACAATATATTGTTTTTTTCAGGACAACAGAAGTGTGGTGTAATTCCACTTCTGTAAAAAGATATAGGCTTCTAAGTGTCTAATAAAATTAAAACAATCATGTTTCACATAGTACAATCACATATCAGAAACATAATTTATTTTATGTATGAGAACACAGGCGATTTGGAAAGTTCTTCATCTCCTGAACGCGCTAATACCAAATATATATATATTTTTATAGAGATTTCTCATTTGTATAGATCAAAATCTCCAGGCAGTACATTACCAAATTTCCAAAGCACCGCTCCACAAAACTGCATACTTTTGATTTCAAGGTGAAACACTCCACTTACAGTATGTTTAACCTAGAAAACTATGCATTATTAGAAAGAGCACATTCTGGCAAATCAAAAATGGATAAATATATCTATGTACACCTAAATACTAAGTTGCAATTCTTTCCTAAATTTATAATTTTTTAAAGAAATTGGTGATTTTTTTGAAAAATTATCTCAAAGCTTCCAATCTACAGCATCATATCTCCCACACATTATTAGGTATCAATGTAAAACACCACAACAGAACAGTTTGATACCAACTATGTATAGGTTTACCTAAGCATGTGGCATATAGGGGCCCCAAAATGTAGACACTCCATTTGCGCTATCAGTTTTGTAATTCCAGTTACTGCAAAATAAAATACTGCATAGATTTGGGGGGGGGCAAAGGTAGAAAAAAGTACGTTCACCCCAGAAAACCATATATTTTTGGAATGTACACATTCCGCTGAATCCAAATTGGGTATGCAATTTTGGCGACATTCCCAAAAATCACCTCAAAATTTCCACCCGGCAACATCGTATTTCCCACATACTATTAGGTATCAAGATAAATCACCCCAAATATGAAAGTCTGCGGTCCTCTGAACAGTTTCATGCCCAATATGTATAGGTGTACCCAAGCATGTGGCATATAGGGGCCCCAAAATGAAGACCCCCTCATATAGTCGGTCATATGCACTTATCTCACCCAGTTTCTTACATACAACTGGAAAACACCCTAAATATTGACACCAAGGGTCTAATGAACAGTTTGATGCCCAATATGCATAGATATACCAAGGCAGCTGGCATGTGTGGACCCCAAATAAAAATAGTGAATACAAATTTTCTCCGCTGCCAATTCACCTTCTGTGAACATAGAACCTTGAATTCATATTATGTGCCTCAAGACCCTCCTAACAGCAAAGACCCCCCCAAAAACATATTTTTGGAAAGCATACATTCTGATGAATCCAACAAAGATAAAGATGTCTTTCTACACCAAACTACCAAGCTGCAAAGCTTTTCTATAAGTAGAGGTTTTTACAACATTTCTGTAAATCGCCTAAAAATGTTGCAGTTTCCCGCATTTATCTAACACAATGTTTTACGTACAAAGAAAAATCACTCTAAATATGGACTTCAAAGGTCTACTAAATAATTTGATGCCCAATATGCATAGATTTACCAAAGTATGTGGAAAGTACGGAGGGACCCCAAAGGAAAAACGTGCATATGAATTTTCACGCTGGCCAACTGAGCTGCTGAAAAAAGAGCCCCAACTGTGCGTTATGTGCTGTAAGACCCCCAAACTATAAAAAGACCCCCATAAAACCATATATTTTGGAAAGCACATATTCTGGTGGATCAAACTAAGTACAATATATCTTTCTATAGCAAAGCACCAAACAGAAAAACTATACTAAAGATACATTAGGAACAATAATGCAGGGATAAAATTGCAATAAAACAACAAAAATAGTGCTAATCAATGAAATAACAAAATAACTAATCCAACAGCATAATTAGTGGCCAAAATCGATTATCCAATAGTCATGCTGCCTAAGTAAACAGTTTTTAGGCAAAAAAACAAAAGATACAATGAATAAGTAAAAAAAGAAAAAAGACCAAATGTTTATGCACTTCTAAAAGTTGTCTGAGTGTGTAAATATATGTAAATAAGTATAAATAAGTGTACAAAAGGTAGCAAGTGTGCTAAATAAAAAATACCAATCTTTACTAAAATGTGTGTGTAAGTGTATAGATGTACTGTAAGTGCATGTAAGTGTGTAAAAAACATGCACTTTCCATTTTTGGAGCAGGAAGATCGCTGACATCCCTGGAGGTCCCTGGACAGCATGTCTGCAGAGTCGTTGCGCAGCAGGAAGTGTAAGGGCGGTTCTGCAGGGAAGGAGGAGGTAAGTGAAGTAGCAGATGCTCCATGTGATCCGTCTGCTACTTTGAAGCCGGATCTGCAATAATCGTGTTATTGCCTAGGGGACTGTCTTCCCTCTTGACTCTATGCGGAGGCAGCAAAAGCATTTGCCTGCCAGCACATACACCTTATGTGCTTGGCAGGCAAAGGGTTAAGTGCAAGTGCTCTGCGAATTTTGACACAGGCTGCTATGGGAACCCTTCAAGGGGCCAGAAGTTCCAGGGTTCATCTGCATCAATATACAGTTTACAGTGATACTGACACTAAAATTTTTCTTTTGAAAATATTAATCTACATTAAAAGTTACCTACAGGTCATCAGCGAAACAGGTCATGTTTCGCTGATAGTTCTGCTTTTGTTAGTAATTGTTATTTGAAGTTTCTAAACCTGACTGTTTTGTCAACCTGACTGTTCCTTCTTAATCTGTCAGTTAGAGTTTCTAATGCTAACAGACTCCTGTTGCACAAAAATGGCAGCCCCCTCATAGAGGAACAGGGTAGTAAGAAAGGTAATATAAAAGCATCAGGCAAAAACTTTTATGGCAAAATTATAAATAGCATTCAAAGACAATGTTATGATAGATAATAAAAAAAGAGTATTTTCTGAGAGTATTTTCTCAGTATCTCTTTAAGCATACTTAAAACAGGAGGTGGCATATGGCAGTGCAAGGGGCAGCTTTAGTAAGAAGTACCTATGATGAGCGGCCTTTTAAACGACCCATTGTGTGTTATTTTTCAATGTTTGAAAGTCTCAGCACTATAGAAACTACTTGTTTAAAGTTTATGCTTGTAAATTAAATCATTTAATGGGTAACATATATTAAATTGTTAAATTGTAAAAAATTGTAAAATTGTTAAATTGTTAAATATATTAAATTGTTTTTGCCCTCCTTCATTAATAAGCACTGTCATGTGGCCTCCTGGCCTGATATGAATAGTACTTTTCCAGAATTTGTGGCACAATGTTGAGTGATTGGCTGTTGTAATAAGTGCAAGGGACAGCTGATCATTTACTGTCCAACAATACTACAAAAATGGCTCATGGGTTGTGCATGTTGTACATTCCCTGTAAAATGTTAATACTGCCTGCCAATTTCAAACACTTTCTATTATTAGTTTCAGGAAGATGGTATATTGGAGCCTCTTAGGATTTACTTCCTCAACTCAATTGTAAAGGTTATGATAAGATTTATTGCAGTGGACCTTTGTGTTCAACCTATGAAGTTCTTAAAAAATATTCAAATTTTAACTCAAATTTTAACTCTTATATTTCAGCTTCAACATAAACCACACACAGACAATGGAACTTGGCTTCTACAGCAGCTCAAATTGTAATTTAAAATTTTAAAATATCTACAGATATAATTTGGGACATATTGAATTACAAACTGGACACTGGCCCACTTACTGAAGGGCATAGTGTGTTGGTTTTGTTTTTAATTCATAGATTTTGTCTTATAAACACTGCAAGTACAATGATTAAGGTCAACGGAGGCATGATCTGTGGACATTAAACTACATTATTATTATAAGTTTTCACTGACAGTTACACCTTCCTTATTGTATTATTATTTTGTATATGAACTATATTTTAGATTGTATGCTCTTTGGAGCAGGAACCTACCAACTCCTATACATCTTGCCATATCTTGCAAATTGTTTGCATATTTACTGAATTGTTTTTCCTTACTGTTGCACATTCCCTGTATTTTAAAAATGTAAACTGCTGGGTATAGGACTATACAATATATATACAGTTAAACATACATATATAATTTATTATGGACATGAACAAGAAGGGTAAGATGGAAGTGTATTTTCTGCCCTTCCACACTAGTGTATGGATTAAACCCATTAGTTGCCCACTTCCATGTGGTTGTAACAGAAAGGTGTCGGAGGCTAAAAACATTTAGGGAACTCCAACGCTCGCTTACTTGTTTTGAACTTGTAATTTGTGACACGTGGACAAGTGGGTCCACACATATACCATTTGTGCTGCTCAGAGACATTTTTACTGGACTTAGCACAGTCCTTTATCTTATTGTAACCTACTCTAAAAACATATCTATCATTGAATAAAAATAGCATTGCTTATTTCAAGAGCCTACATGGGACACACACTATATAGCCAAAAGTATCAGTATGGTAAACAGGAAGATTTGGAGAAGAGAAAAATCACCGGCACAACAGGATATTTCTAGCAGGGAAACCCTTGCTCGTTTATTTGCGGATGCAACGTTTCGGGGCGTAACCCCTTTGTCAAGCCCCGAAACGTTGCATCCACAAATAAACGAGCAAGGGTTTCCCTGCTAGAAATATCCTGTTGTGCCGGTGATTTTTCTCTTCTCTGACTGTTGTGGAGGTTGCCAATACCTCCTTCATCGAGCACCAGGTGTCACGAGATTCGGACGGCCAGGGTGTGCGAGGTGACTCCTCTTTTCTTCAAACAGGAAGATTTTACATGTAAGAACCAATCTTAATACATTGCTTTTCATTTTTGCTATATATTCAGAAGCCTTAACTCCTGTACTCCTAAATTTGTACATTATATTTGTGTTGGAAATTAATTATCACCGGTTCCATTACAGTTCTGCAAGTTAGAAAGGCTGGAATACGTTTGCTTCAGGCTTAGTGCCATATACAGGAGTTAATTTTGCTTCTAAAAACTTGCAAACTGAAGCCTTCTGAAATCAGAAGGCATTTACTTGTCTCATGCCATACATACAGCACTGTTAGATTCCAAAAATGAGAGTTTTAAAGGTGGCCATACAAGTGCAGATAAAGTTGCCCATATTTTTCATGGGCAGATAAAGTTGCCGATATTCGTCCTTTAGACCAATTGTGCAATTTATGTGCCCGTGTATGGGGATTTCCAACAGGTCTTCCCGATCAACATCTGGCCAAGATATAGATCGGGAAGGTTTCATTTTTCCTGCGACCGACCCGTCGGAGCCCATTGCTCCTCATTGTAATCAGATTGTTGGGCCCTAGGGCTGAATGTTTGGATTACGCCGATATAGCCCTGCCGTTGGTGAGCATATCAGGGAAAGATATGCTCGTTTGGCAATATTGCCAGAGAGTGGATCTCTTTATGTATTGCCAGCTTTATTCTCCAATAAGGCATCATGGGCTGAGACATGCTTCTAATAACTGTTTCACAAATAGGCTCCTTCTCCATTTCTGAGAGATCAGTACTGTATATGTTATACGACAGTGTAACCAAAAGAGATCTCATAGAACATTAAGGGAACTTAAGTGTGAAAAATGTATTGAGTAATACAATGAAAACTGGAAAAAGGAGAAAATGCACAGGTTACATAGCAGACAACAGATAGATACAAAGCATATATAGCAGATAAAACACCATTGTATTGGACAGGGTGTATTGGTTAACTGCTATGTAATGGCTTTTTTCATTTTTTCCAGCTTGAATGGCTGCCCCCATGTCTACACAGCAGCTTGTTTATATAAACTATCGTAGTTTTTCTGAAGCAAACACATAGATTTTACCAGTACATGCTAACAGTACATATATGAATATATATGTTGATTACTTTAAAACACTTTCATTTTTTTGGTGTTACTGTTACTGCAATACAGACAATTTCTGGGCTTATTTTGAGTTGCAGAATTCTATACCTACCCTCAGATAACCAGGATTTTGAAAGGGTAAGTGTAAATTTGAAGTTTCAGTACAATTTACTTTTTTTTGGCACTGAAGTTTCCACAATCTCTTAATAGGGCAAATTTTTATGAAAATCTTAAAACCTCTTAAAGTCAGAATGGTTAAAAAAAAGGTCCAATAGAATCAGTACAGCTCTCATTGACTTCTATGGGATATTCTTGTAGGAATTCAATGTACGATTAAATGCATGCATGGGCTCTAGGACTATTCTAAACTGTAAAAATTTTCTGTAGGTGAAAAAAGGAAAATACAGACCAAAATCACTCAGTTTGTGTGAGCATCGACAGGAGTTAAATCTGTCTATCACTGCACAAACAGGACAAACTTTGGCAGAAGATTCACACTTCAGCTTTTTTCTGGTCAATATCTCCCCAAATCTGCCTGTACAATATATCATGGGCCTTACTGTACAAGCTGATTCAGTCTTTAGTCTTTATTCAATGACATACAGGGTGCAGATTTTCAGTGTATTTTAGCTGACAGAAATATCTAAATAACCCATCATAAATCCTATTAATATAAATTGAATCTGTGAGACACAGTACATACATTTCTCGACCTTAAAAATGCACATTAGAGCATTTCAATAACTACCTGCACTCGCAAAGTTGTGCTTAATGTCTAAGCAGAAAATGAGGAGTATCTGATGGTCAAAATAATGGGTGGTGCAGTGATGGATTCAAATTAATTGCAGCTCTATAAAAAAATATAGCCCATCCATAAAGAATTTACTGTTTATAAGGTATTTATTATCTTTAATTCTCTGAGGTGTGGCATTCTGTTCCTCAAAGATAGCATAACTCGGAATTAAATCATCCTTGATAGGTCCTCTTCTTACTAATTAAATTGAAAATGCATGATACCGTAAGTACAGATGGTTCATATCCTAAAAATACACATTAGAGCATATGATAAATCCTTTAATGGCCACCTGTATTAGCAGTGTTTCCATTAGCGCTATGACACATAGAGGGGTTTGTTCACTAGCAGTCAGTGGCAGATAAAATGCCTCCGTTACCACTTCTGATTGCATGAAAAAAACCTTCAGTAACGCATAGCAAACAGTGAAGATGCACCTCTGTGCAATAATACTTCTGCAGTCTATATGCCAGTCTCATCACTTCTCATTCATATCAGTGGTCACTGTGGCATTATGACCACCACTGCTTTTACACAGCAGCAACAATCAAACACCCCCATGTGCCATAGCCTTTAAAGGAATAATTACATCACTTGGTGTGCCGATTAATTAGGCACTCCCTAGTGATTATGATTGCTAACCTTGGACTCCATTCTAGTCTTCCTCCCATGCAACTAGCCTGGAATATAGCACCGTATTGTACTTTCTTCAGTTTCTAGCAATTTCTAAATCTATGATTTTGCTATATCAAATAAACACATGGTCTTGGACTAGCACAAGGGCCATGGGAAGTGGGAACTCTTTAATTAACGCTGTAGCCATGCTTAATTTATTTATTAAAGAAGAAAGAACTTTTCAGAATGTGCTATGATAATGAAATTCTAGCCTAGGGTATAACAATTAAGATATATGAAGGCATGATTTAAATAAAAAATATCAGCACTATTGTATCTGTGATGTCCACTGTTCTTTTATTGGAGCATATTTTATACTGTTTCACTGGCAGGTACATTTAAAATTAATGAATTTTGAATGCAGGATGTGGTTTATAGATAGGAGCACTCTTTGTCCAGTTTCAAGCTGAGCATGCACATATTGATTTGGGAATGTGAAATTGCTGAATCAATAGAAGTATGTCCCAAATAACAGCACATTACACTGCCAAATCTACCCCTTTACTCAAGGACGTAAGTGAAGTTACTGCAAGAGGAGGTCTTGGAGGCAGGTCATTCATTATTGCTATTTTTAATGTGAGTATTGGCAGCTATAATTCTTCTTCTTATCACTGCAGTTTCAGGAACCATATGTAAACCATATCCTTAGAGCAATCCTATACCCACAAGATAAAAGAGAGATTTATTATATTCAGATCAGGGGTATTTTAAAGTACCAGTAACACAAACACACACACAGCTTCCAAATCTAGAATGCACACAAAGGAGCTCATAAACTAACAATGGGCAAGATTGCACTTGGGCAATAATCCATAGCAACCAATCAGTGATTAGTCATGTGTATCTAGTTTTAAAAATAATTGGATAAACCCAGTGACAATTCTGGGGCTGCTGCCGCCCTCCCTCCCACTCCGTGCTTGAAAATCTGCGTCGGAGATGTATTTGGACCCTTGTGACAAGGACAGCAATGAATCTGAACCCCCATTGACTAGGGTAGACACGTTTAAATATCTAGGAATCCATATCCACCCACAGATAAGCAAATTTGTAGAATTGAACCTTGACCCACTAATGTTACAATTGCTCAAGGCCATCGATAGATGGCTTAAACTCCCACTCTCGTTAATTGGCAGGATAAACTTATTCAAAATGAAATTTCTCCCAAAATTTTTATATCTGTTCCGACAATCCCACATTTGGATCTCGACTAAATTCTTTAAAATCCTTCAGAGCCACCTCAATCGCCTATACTGGTCCCCGGGCCCGATACGGATTAAATATAATTTATTAACCTTGCCTATTTCATTAGGGGGCTTGGCTGCTCCGGGTATGGGGGCTTACTTTCTAGCCTCCCAGTTGACTACTGTACAAAGGTGGCTGGATCCTCTCCCGGGGGACCCAATTACCATGTTAGAAGCCCACTTGGTAGGTTCCATGGAAGGCCTGAGGAATCTGATATATAGAAAGCCACCTTCCATGACCACTATCACCCGAATGAGGACTAACACACTTAAAGCTTGGCGGGTGGGATCCGCAAGGGTGGGGAGAATGAATAACGTATTTTCACCGCATGTACCACTTTGGCATAATCCTGCCCTTCATAGTCTGACCACGGTGCCGGAACCACAGTTGTGGGCCAAATATAATGTAAAGTATCTTGGGGATATTTATAAGGATAACATTCTGCTATCTTTTCAACAAGTTAAGGATAACTTTAATGTACCTAACAAGCTGCTATTCCGTTACCTGCAACTCCGGCATGCCATTAACCACCAATTTCGTTCTGGCCCACCTACCATAGAGGTACCCCCCCTTGAAAAGCTGCTTAGGAAAGAAAAGCTAGTCAAACCACTCTCTGCTTTATACCACCAGATTGGATCGTGTACTTTGATTCCCAATGGTGACCTTTATAATAAATGGCTTGCTAATATTCCTGACCTCACGGTCGATCAATGGGAAGTTATCCTCGCCGAATCCATTCAGCCCCTTATTAGATCCAGGGATAGGCTTATACAATTCAAGTATCTCCATAGAGCCTACTACACGCCTCACATTTTGCACAGAATTAACCCCACATTTCCGGATGTGTGTAGCAAGTGTAAAAGTGGTCATGCTGACTTTTTCCACCTAGCCTGGAGCTGTCCCGTTATACGAAATTTTTGGTCTGATGTGGCAGCGTGCATCTCTCAGCTAATGGCATTGCCGGTAGAACTACACCCTTCAGTCTTGTTACTTAACTACCTAGATGACACTGTTACTTCACGGACGGAAAAAACACTGCTCACTTTTCTACTATTTTTTTGCTAAAAAGGCAATTGCCATGAAATGGAAGGATGACCTCCCACCTACAACCATTCTTTGGAAAATATTGGTTGAGCAAACTCTACCGACCTTGGAACAAATTTATGCAGCTCGTGGGTGTCCCACGAAATTCTCCAAAATCTGGACTCTTTGGATACTGCAGTATGAATCCTATTCTAACAGGATACAGTCCTCCCCTCAACCTACTCTGGACTGGCTTAACGATTTGGACTTGACCTGATGTTGCTTGTGTAGAGCCTTTGCCTTATCTGTCTAGGAAGTCAGCCCCCTTCTTGGTAACTAGATTCCCCCCGAAGCCATATGGTCGGTCTTGACTTGTACTTAGTAACTATGTGTGAGGTAGGGATCCTACCCCCTTGGTCATTGATAGAGATGTCGCGAACTGTTCGCCGGCGAACTTGTTCGCGCGAACATCGGGTGTTCGCGCTCGCCGGAAGTTCGCGAACGTCGCGCGACGTTCGCCATTTTGGGTTCGCCATTGTTGGCGCTTTTTTTTGCCCTCTCACCCCAGACCAGCAGGTACATGGCAGCCAATCAGGAAGCTCTCCCCTGGACCACTCCCCTTCCCTATAAAAACCGAAGCCCTGCAGCGTTTTTTCACTCTGCCTGTGTGTGCTGAAGAGATAGTGTAGGGAGAGAGCTGCTGCCTGTTAGTGATTTCAGGGACAGTTGAAAGTTTGCTGGCTAGTAATCGTTTTGATACTGCTCTGTTATTGGAGGGACAGAAGTCTGCAGGGGTTTGAGGGACATTTAAGCTTAGGTAGCTTTGCTGGCTAGTAATCTACCTTCTACTGCAGTGCTCTGTATGTAGCTGCAGTGGGCAGCTGTCCTGCTTCTGATCTCATCTGCTGACTGCTGCAATAACAGTAGTCCTTGTAAGGACTGCTTTTATTTATTTTTTTGTTGTTTTACTACTACTACTACTACTACTACTATAAGAGCCCAGTGCTATTAGTCTAGCAGTGTTGGGGAGTGGGACTGGTGTGCTAATCTGCTGCTCCTAGTAGTTCAGCAGCACCAACTTTAATTTTTTTTTTTAATATTCATTTTTTTTTTATTTTACTTTTTTTTATTTTACTACCGCTGTAGTAGTGTATAAGTTGACCTTTTAGGCATTATTTGCCCTGTAGGCATTATTTGCACACTGTTTTCTTCAACCCGCCATCGAGCTGTGTGACCTTGTTCCCATTCTGTCTAAATATCCATAATATTACCGTCTCCAGAAAAAACACCGGAGTCACTTTTTTCAAGCAGCCATAATATATTTTACGTAATCCGTATCCACCGCTGTAGTAGTGTATACGTTGGCCTTGTAGGCATTATTTGCACACTGTTTTCTTCAACCCGCCATCGAGCTGTGTGACCTTGTTCCCATTCTGTCTAAATATCCATAATATTACCGTCTCCAGAAAAAACACCGGAGTCACTTTTTTCAAGCAGCATTCATATATTTTACGTAATCCGTATCCACCGCTGTAGTAGTGTATACGTTGGCCTTGTAGGCATTATTTGCACAGTGTTTTCTTCAACCCGCCATCGAGCTGTGTGACCTTGTTCCCATTCTGTCTAAATATCCATAATATTACCGTCTCCAGAAAAAACACCGGAGTCACTTTTTTCAAGCAGCATTCATATATTTTACGTAATCCGTATCCACCGCTGTAGTAGTGTATACGTTGGCCTTGTAGGCATTATTTGCACACTGTTTTCTTCAACCCGCCATCGAGCTGTGTGACCTTGTTCCCATTCTGTCTAAATATCCATAATATTACCGTCTCCAGAAAAAACACCGGAGTCACTTTTTTCAAGCAGCATTCATATATTTTACGTAATCCGTATCCACCGCTGTAGTAGTGTATACGTTGGCCTTGTAGGCATTATTTGCACAGTGTTTTCTTCAACCCGCCATCGAGCTGTGTGAGCTTGTTCACATTTTGTCTAAATATTGATAATATTATCGTCTCTAGAAAAACCACTTGAGTTACTTTTTTTCAAGCAGCATTCATATATTTTACGTAATCCGTATCCACCGCTGTAGTAGTGTATACGTTGACCTTGTAGGCATTATTTGCACACTGTTTTCTTCAACCCGCCATCGAGCTGTGTGAGCTTGTTCACATTTTGTCTAAATATTGATAATATTATCGTCTCTAGAAAAACCACTTGAGTTACTTTTTTTCAAGCAGCATTCATATATTTTACGTAATCCGTATCCACCGCTGTAGTAGTGTATACGTTGACCTTGTAGGCATTATTTGCACACTGTTTTCTTCAACCCGCCATCGAGCTGTGTGACCTTGTTCACATTTTGTCTAAATATTGATAATATTATCGTCTCTAGAAAAACCACTTGAGTTACTTTTTTTCAAGCAGCATTCATATATTTTACGTAATCCGTATCCACCGCTGTAGTAGTGTATACGTTGACTTTGTAGGCATTATTTGCACAGTGTTTTCTTCAACCCGCCATCTAGCTGTGTGTATTATCGTTTCCAGAAAAACCAACTGAGTTTTTGTTGTTGTTGTTGTTTTTTTTAAAAATAATGCCAGGCAAAGGCAGGCCGCCACGCAGAGGCCGTGCTAGGGGCCGTGCTGCTATGCAATCCTGTGGCCCTAGCAAATTGCCCAGTTTTAAAAAGCCAATGACCCTGAACTCCCAAAATGCTGAAGAGGTAGTTGACTGGCTTACACAGCACACCCCATCCTCTACCGTTTCTAACTTTACCACAACATCCTCCTCATCCTCCACTGCTATGGCCACCCCACGTAACACTTCCTCCACCACCGGTGCCCCTTCTTCACTGGGGTCAGAGGAGTTATTTTCCAATGAGTTTCTTGAACTGAGTAATGCGCAACCATTATTGCCAGAAGAAGATGAAGGAGATGAGGACCTTACACCAGATTTAATTCTGGCAGAGAACACGATAGAGATGGACATAATGAGTGATGAGGAGGAGGTCCCCGCTGCTGCTTCCTTCTGTGATGTGTCAGAAGAAATTGATGCATCTGAGGAGAATGATGATGAGGAGATTGATGTTTTGTGGGTGCCTAGTAGAAGAGAGCAAGAGGAGGGTAGCTCAGATGGAGAGACGGAGAGTCAGAGAGGCAGTAGGAGAATAAGACTTAGAAGAAGCAGGGAGGACAGCCCGCAGGGATCAGCAGGGCAACAACATGTATCGGCACCTGTGTTCAGCCGGCCAACGCACCCGCCATTGCCGCCAATACCGCCAACTCCGCCAACTTCTACTGTTACCGCCAGATCGCACACTTCCAAAAAGTCAGCAGTGTGGGATTTTTTTAATGTGTGTGCCTCTGACAAAAGCATTGTAATTTGCAATGAGTGCAGTCAGAAACTGAGCCTTGGTAAGCCCAACAGCCACATAGGTACAACTTCTATGCGAAGGCACATGAGCGGCAAGCACAAAGCACTTTGGGAGCAACACCTCAAAGGCAACAGGCAAACTAAAAGCCACACTCCTTCTGGTCCAGCATCTTACTGCTCTACCTCTGCTCTCCTTGACCCGTCTGAACCACCCTCCACTCCGCCTTCCACCTTGACCACCTGTTCCCATTCCCAGTCATCTGCCACCAGCCAAGTTTCTGTGAAGGCCATGTTTGAGCGTAAGAAGCCAATGTCTGACTGTCACCCCCTTGCCCGGCGTCTGACAGCTGGCTTGTCTGCACTCTTAGCCCGCCAGCTTTTACCATACCAGCTGGTGGACTCTGAGGCCTTCCGCAAATTTGTAGCAATTGGGACACCGCAGTGGAAGGTACCCAGCCGCAATTTTTTTTCTAAAAAGGGAATACCACACCTGTACCAACATGTGCAGAGCCAAGTTACCGCATCTCTGTCACTTAGTGTTGGGCCAAAGGTCCATATGACTACTGACGCATGGTCCTCCAAGCATGGTCAGGGCAGGTATGTCACCTACACTGCCCACTGGGTGAACTTGGTAATGGCTGGGAAGCAGGGAATGGGTAGCTCAACAACAACAGTGGAGTTGGTGTCACCGCCACGGATTGCACGCGGTTCTGCCACCACCTCTACTCCTCCATCGCTCTCTACCTCGTCTTCTTCTTCTTCTTACTCTGCTGCTGGGTCCTCCTTCTCCTCCTCCACACCTGTGCACCCCCAGCTCCCCCTAGGCTATTCGACGTGCCAGGTACGCCGTTGTCACGCTGTCTTGGGGATGACGTGCCTGGAAAGCAAAAACCATACCGGATCTGTACTCCTGTCATCTCTGCAGTCACAGGCCGATCGGTGGCTGACCCCACACCAACTGCAGATCGGAAAAGTGGTGTGTGACAATGGAAGCAATCTGTTGGCAGCGTTGAGACTAGGCAATTTAACACATGTGCCCTGCATGGCACATGTGTTAAATTTAATAGTCCAACGTTTTGTCTCCAAGTACCCAGGATTCCAGGACGTTCTCACCCAGTCCAGAAAGGTGTCGGCCCATTTCAGACGTTCCTACACAGCCATGGCACGCCTTGCTGACATTCAGCAGCGCTACAACATGCCAGTCAGGCGTTTGATTTCTGACAGCCAGACTCGCTGGAATTCAACGCTCCTTATGTTGGAACGTCTGCTGCAACAACAAAGGGCCGTCAACGAGTACCTTTTTGAACTGGGTGGTAGGACTGGATCTGCACAGCTGGGGATTTTTTTCCCCCGTTACTGGGTGCTTATGCGCGATGCCTGCAGGCTCATGCGACCTTTTGAAGAGGTGACAAATATGGTCAGTCGCACCGAAGGCACCATCAGCGACCTAATACCCTTCGCTTTCTTCCTGGAGCGTGCCGTGCGACGAGTGACAGATGAGGCTGTAGACCAGCGTGACGAGGAGCTGGAAGCGCACGATTTCTGGTCGGAATCACCAGAACGAACCCAGGCACCTGCTGCAACGCAGGGAGAGGTGCCAGAAGTGGAGTCAGAGGAGGAAGGTGGCTTTGTGGAGGAGGAGGAGGAGGACCAACAGGAGCAGGCTTCCCAGGGGGCTAGTGGTGACCTTTTGGGGACCCCTGGTCTTGTACGTGGCTGGGGGGAGGAGACCGTGGATGATGCAGTCCTTGATAATGAGGAAGCGGAGATGGATAGCTCTGCATCCAACCTTGTGAGAATGGGGTCTTTCATGCTGTCATGCCTGTTGAAGGACCCCCGTATCAAGAGGCTTAAGGAGAAGGACCTGTACTGGGTCGCAACGCTACTAGACCCTCGGTACAAGCATAAAGTGTCAGAAATGTTACCAACATACCACAAGTCCGAAAAGATGCGGCATTTACAAACCAGCCTGCAAAACATGTTGTACAATGCTTTTAAGGGTGATGTCACTTCAGTAACTCATCAACATTCCAGGGGCAGAGGTGCCAGTAATCCTGCCACGAGCACACCTGCAAGGACAAAGCCCTTTGGCCAGTCTGTAACGTCAGACATGCAAATGTTTTTCTGTCCAAGGCAGCGCCACAACCCTTCTGGATCCACCCTCAAAGAACGCCTCGACCGGCAGGTAGCGGACTACCTGGCATTAACTGCAGATATCGACACTCTGAGGAGCGATGAACCCCTGGACTACTGGGTGCGCAGGCTTGATCTGTGGCCAGAGCTGTCACAATTTGCCATGAACCTCTTGTCTTGCCCAGCCTCAAGTGTGCTCTCAGAAAGGACCTTCAGTGCAGCAGGAGGGATTGTAACTGAGAAGAGAACTCGCCTAGGTCACAAAAGTGTCGATTACCTGACCTTTATTAAAATGAATGAGGGGTGGATCTCGGAGGGTTACTGCACGCCGGAAGACTTGTTCTGACTTCTATGCAGCTGTCCTTCTCTTCAAGCCTCATGACTCCACACACAGCTGTCCTTTAGCGTCCTCCTCCTCCCTCCGCCACCGTTACAAACTAGGGTGCAAACCCTACTGGTTTAATTTTTTCTGGCCGCTGTGCTTCAGTGGCTGCAACCAAAAAAACTGGGCAAACAATGTCTACAAGGTCAACGTATGGCAAAAAATGACTATTTTCAGCATTTATATGGCATATTTTTTCTGGCAACTGTGCTTCAGTGGCTGCATCCAAAAAAATGCATATTTTCTGCATTTATATGGCATAATTTTTCTGGCCTCTGTGCTTCAGTGGCTGCAACCAAAAAAATGCATATTTTCTGCATTTATATGGCATAATTTTTCTGGCCTCTGTGCTTCAGTGGCTGCAACCAAAAAAATTTATATTTTCAGCATTTATATGGCATAATTTTTCTGGCAACTGTGCTTCAGTGGCTGCGACCAAAAAAATGACTATTTTCAGCATTTATATGGCATATTTTTTCTGGCCTCTGTGCTTCAGTGGCTGCGGCCAAAAAAACTGGGCAAACAATGCCTACAAGGTCAACGACGTTGACCTTGTAGGCATTGTTTGCCCAGTTTTTTTGGCCGCAGCCACTGAAGCACAGAGGCCAGAAAAAATATGCCATATAAATGCTGAAAATAGTCATTTTTTGCCATACGTTGACTCAACGTATATGGCAAAAAATGACTATTTTCAGCATTTATATGGCATATTTTTTCTGGCAACTGTGCTTCAGTGGCTGCGACCAAAAAAATGCATATTTTCTGCATTTATATGGCATAATTTTTCTGGCCTCTGTGCTTCAGTGGCTGCAACCAAAAAAATTTATATTTTCAGCATTTATATGGCATAATTTTTCTGTCAACTGTGCTTCAGTGGCTGCGACCAAAAAAATGCATGTTTTCTGCATTTATATGGCATAATTTTTCTGGCCTCTGTGCTTCAGTGGCTGCAACCAAAAAAGTTTATATTTTCAGCATTTATATGGCATAATTTTTCTGTCAACTGTGCTTCAGTGGCTGCGACCAAAAAAATGCATATTTTCTGCATTTATATGGCATAATTTTTCTGGCCTCTCTGCTTCAGTGGCTGCAACCAAAAAAATTTATATTTTCAGCATTTATATGGCATAATTTTTCTGGCAACTGTGCTTCAGTGGCTGCGTCCAAAAAAACTGGGCAAACAATGTCTACAAGGTCAACGTATGGCGAAAAATGACTATTTTCAGCATTTATATGGCATATTTTTTCTGGCAACTGTGCTTCAGTGGCTGCGTCCAAAAAAACTGGGCAAACAATGCCTACAAGGTCAACGTATGGCAGTTGTTTAAAGAGAACAGTAGATTACTAGCCAGCAAAGCTACCTAAGCTAAAATGTCCCTCAAATCCCTGCAGACTTCTGTCCCTCCAATACAGAGCAGTATCAAGCAGATTACTAGCCAGCAAACTTACTATCATCTGTCCCTGAAATCACTAACAGCTCTCCCCCTACACTATCTCTTCCAAGCACACACAGGCAGATTTTTCAGATACATTTTTGCCCTTGATCCCCCTCTGGCATGCCACTGTCCAGGTCGTTGCACCCTTTAAACAACTTTAAAATAATTTTTCTGGCCAGAAATGTCTTTTCTAGATGTTAAAGTTCGCCTTCCCATTGAAGTCTATGGGGTTCGCGAACCGTTCGCGAACCGCTCGCGTTTTTGCGCAAGTTCGCGAATATGTTCGCGAACTTTTTTTCCGACGTTCGCTACATCCCTAGTCATTGATATCCCTCATTTCTCTTCTTGATCTCCCTTTAGCCTGATCTTGCTTTCTTCTTTCTCTCTTTACCTCTTCTCTCTTTTCTTGCTTCTCCCCCCCTCATGCTGTTTTCCTCCGGGGTTTAAAGTTAAAATCTCCAGTACACTGTGGTCTTGGATATTTTGATTGTATGTCATTCTACTGTACAATTCTGTGCTGGTAATAAATAAACGTTTTAAATAAAAAAAAAAATCAGCATCGGATCAGGTCAAAGGGGGGCACAATCACTAGTGCATTGAGTGCAATATTGCTCTCTGCACTAGCGGAGCCGAATTTCCAGGTTAAAACCCGGAAGTTCAGCTCTTAAAGTTACAAGAGGCAGCCACTTGTAACTGCCTGATCGCTGCCGCCTGAGGCAAGGCTCTCAACTTGCCTCATGCCTGGAGCAGCCCTGGATAAACCTCACTGATGGTGGCCATGGGTTTCAGGCAAATTTGCTCACATTTATTTAAATGTACCTCACAGTCTTTTTATAATCCTTTCTGATACTTCATAAGATGAAGTGCAACTAGCCTGGAATAAATAAATACATGCATCTCTCCAAGGTACAGTAGCTACTGTTTGCCTGTTATACACACAGCATTGAGGAACACAATGCTATAACATCCCATATATGCTTTCTTCTTCAAGTGATATTTTATCAGGGGATGTAAACATGTTTTGAATCAGGCTGCTGACAGGTTTAAAGCAACTTAAAGCAAACAAATCATCTGAAAAGGATAAGTATTTCTTAACTGCTTTTTTATATTAAGGTTTATATTTAACTACTGTGGTTTAATTTTTTTTTTAAAAGGTTTTTTTTTTTTCTGTCTTGGGTGCTAAACAGCAAAGTTTGGTGTGCTAGTGTGCTTACAGCAAGTTTGTCACAACCTGCTTTACTTTGCAGTTTTCCCTCCGTTTGAGGGGGTGGGGTTTGATTAGTTGCACCTGAACAGACTGGATAAATAGAACCCCTGGGACTCCAGTGGAGCTTGCTCTAGTGTTAGCTTCTCTTAAGTGTTTGCTCGTTAAGTGGGGGTTCTGTAAGTGGAGTTACAAACACCGGAGTTGAAAACTAAAGGAGGTTCAAACTAGGTCAAAAGTTTTGTTCTAAACCGTCATTTTTATTTTATATATTTATTTATATTTTTTCCTGTTTTGATCTGTAACTGGGATAATGAGTGCTAGCAAGATTGAAGGTCTGACTCAGTGCACAGTCTGCCATATGTATGCAGATTTGGAACAAGAGATCCAAAATGCTTACCTCTGTGGCCACTTTGGAGGCTCAAGTTAGAGCACTAGAGCAACAAATTGCAACACTGCGGTCGATTGACAATCTTGAAAGGAGTCTTTTGCTCACTGAGCAGGACCTAGCGGGGTCAGATAGTTTGGGGGGAACAGAACAACAGCAGGATGTTGAGGCAGCTAGCTGGGTGACAGTTAGAAAATCTAAGGTGGGCAAAAGGAAAATGGAGGCTGATCCGGAGATTATACATCGCAACAAATTTCCCAGATTGTGTGAAGATGATGGGAGTATGAACTCTGGATTGGCAATTCTAGATGGGGCTGATCTCTCTAACAGCCGGGAGACCAGTTTCTCTAGTAGTGGTGGGGGGGAGAGTAGAGTCAGGCCTAAGCAGATTGTGGTTGTAGGGGACTCAATTATTAGGAAAGTGGATAGGGTAATTTGTCGTCCGGATCGCTACAACCGAACAGTTTGCTGTCTACCTGGTGCCAGGGTTCGGCATGTGGTTGATCGGATAGACAAATTATTGGGTGGGGCTGGGCACGACCCAGCTGTCTTAGTGCATATCGGTACTAATGACAAAATAAATGGTAGATGGAAGACCTTAAAGAATGATTTCAGGGATCTAGGCTCTAAGATCAAGGAAAGGTCTTCCAATGTAATCTTTTCTGAAATTTTGCCTGTGCCACGTGCAAGTTTAGGAAAACAGCGGGAGCTTAGGGAGCTTAATGCGTGGCTAAAGTCTTGGTGCAGGAAGGAAGGGTTTGGGTTCATAGAGCACTGGGCTGACTTTTCGTTGGGGTACAACTTATACAGCCGTGACGGTTTGCACCTCAATGGAAGGGGGTCCGCGGTGCTAGGGGAAAGAATGGCTAAGAGGTTGGAGGAGTGTTTAAACTAGGCAAGGGGGGGGGTGGGTGAGAGAAAGGATTATGGGGAAGCTAGTGTAGACGGGGCAGTGGGGTTAGTAAGGGGTCATGGGGGAGGAGTGAGGGGGGCATACAGTTTACCAGCTAAGGAGGTCCCTCTGTTACAAGGAAAACAGAATAATACTAACTTAACGTATAATTCTTTACCAAGTAATGCACATTTCAAAAGTAAAAGTAATAACCTCCGCTGTATGCTGGCAAATGCACGGAGTTTGTCAGGTAAAATGGGAGACCTAGAATTAATTGCATGCTCTAAAAATTATGATATAATTGGTATCACTGAGACCTGGTGGGATGAAACATGTGACTGGATTGTGAATTTAAATGGTTACACCCTTTTTAGGAGGGACAGAGGGATTAAAAAGGGTGGAGGAGTGTGTTTGTATGTAAAGCCTGAATTAAAGCCATGCGCTAAAGAAATAAAAATAGCTGGCACTGGTGAGGGTGTAGAATCACTCTGGGTAGAGATTTCGACTGGGCAAAAGGTATCAAAAAGAATTATCATTGGTGTATGCTATAAACCACCTCGTATAAGTGTCGAGTATGAAGCCGAGCTACTCTTGCAGATACAAGCGGCTTCACAGCTGGGTCAAGTTGTTGCTATGGGTGACTTCAATTATCCAGACATTGACTGGGGTAATGGGGTTGCTAAGACAGAAAAAGCTAGTAGGTTTGTAAATATGCTGAATGACAACTTTTTATTCCAGCTCGTTCAAGAACCTACTAGGAATAACTCTCTTTTGGACCTTGTAATAACTAACAATACTGAACTCATCTCTAACATTTGTGTGGGTGAGCATTTAGGGAATAGTGATCATAACATGGTCTCCTTTGAGATTCTGTTGCAGAAGCAATTCTATAAGGGAGTATCTAAAACACTAAATTTCAGACGTGCAAACTTTGACAGTATAAGGGCATCTCTGCAACATATTAAGTGGGAAATGCTTTTCACAGGGTTAAACACAGAACAAAAATGGGAAGTCTTTAAAATGCTGCTTAATAAATATACTTGTCAGTATATTCCACTTGTAAGCAAGGAACGTCGTTGCAAAGCAAAACCTTTTTGGTTCAATAGAAGCGTTGGTGTTGAGGTGGGTAAGAAAAGACGTGCTTTTAAGGCTTTCAAGTTAGCTGGTACAGCCGAAACATTTATAAGGTACAAGGAGGCCAATAAATCATGCAAAGAAGCTATAAGGCAAGCTAAAATTGCTATAGAAAAGGATATTGCAGCAAGCAGTAAAAAAAATCCAAAATTATTTTTTAAATATGTCAATAGTAAAAAAATGAAGCAGGAAGGGGTGGGACCCTTACTATCAGAGGGGGGTCAGCTGGTTGATGAAAACAAAATAAAAGCGCAGATTCTGAACTCGTATTTTTCATCTGTGTACACAAATGAAGAACCAGTAAGTGAAGGTTTCCTTCTTAACACTCCCAATTCTAGTAATACAACTAATGATGCATGGTTCACACATGAAGAAATTCAAAAGAGACTTGAACATGTTAAGATTAACAAAGGTCCAGGGCCAGATGGTATTCATCCCAGGGTAATTAGCGAGCTTAGCTCTGTGATTGCCAAACCTCTTTACTTAATTTTTCAGGATTCATTGAGATCTGGCATTGTGCCGAGAGACTGGCGAATTGCTAATGTGGTGCCTCTATTCAAAAAAGGATCCCGTTCTCAGCCTCAAAACTATAGGCCAGTTAGTCTGATGTCAGTATTAGGAAAGCTTTTCGAAGGGTTAATAAAGGATAAGATACTGGACTTCATAGCAAATCATAATACTATGAGTTTGTGCCAGCATGGTTTTATGCGTAATAGATCTTGCCAGACTAACTTAATTTCTTTTTACGAGAATGTAAGTAGAGACCTCGATTCTGGGATGGCAGTGGATGTGATTTACTTAGACTTTGCTAAAGCATTTGATACAGTGCCACACAAAAGGTTACTGGTTAAATTAAGGAATGTTGGCCTGGAACATAGTATTTGTACCTGGATAGAGAACTGGCTAAAAGATAGACTACAAAGAGTGGTGGTAAATGGAACATTTTCTAATTGGACCAGTGTTGTTAGTGGAGTACCGCAGGGCTCTGTACTAGGTCCCTTGCTTTTCAACTTGTTTATTAATGACCTGGAGGTGGGCATTGAAAGTACTGTTTCTATTTTTGCAGATGATACTAAATTGTGCAGAACTATAGGTTCCATGCAGGATGCTGCCACTTTGCAAAGTGATCTGTCTAAACTGGAAAACTGGGCAGCAAACTGGAAAATGAGGTTCAACGTTGATAAATGCAAGGTTATGCACTTTGGCAAAAATAATATAAATGCAAGTTATACACTAAATGGCAGTGTGTTGGGAGTTTCCTTAAATGAAAAGGATCTAGGGGTCTTTGTAGTTAACACGTTGTCTAATTCTGGGCAGTGTCATTCTGTGACTACTAAAGCAAATAAAGTTCTGTCTTGCATAAAAAAGGGCATTAACTCAAGGGATGAAAACATAATTATGCCTCTTTATAGGTCCTTGGTGAGGCCTCATCTGGAGTATACAGTTCAGTTTTGGACTCCAGTCCTTAAGAGGGATATAAATGAGCTGGAGAGAGTGCAGAGACGTGCAACTAAATTGGTTAGAGGGACAGAAGACTTAAATTATGAGGGTAGACTGTCAAGGTTGGGGTTGTTTTCTCTGGAAAAAAGGCGCTTGCGAGGGGACATGATTACACTTTACAAGTACATTAGAGGACATTATAGACAAATGGCAGGGGACCTTTTTACCCATAAAGTGGATCACCGTACCAGAGGCCACCCCTTTAGACTAGAAGAAAAGAACTTTCATTTGAAGCAACGTAGAGGGTTCTTCACAGTCAGGACAGTGAGGTTGTGGAATGCACTGCCGGGTGATGTTGTGATGGCTGATTCAGTTAATGCCTTTAAGAATGGCTTGGATGATTTTTTGGACAGACATAATATCCAAGGCTATTGTGATACTAAACTCTATAGTTAGTATAGGTATGGGTATATAGAATTTTAATTAAAAGTAGGGAGGGGTGTGTGTATGGATGATGGGTTTTCATTTGGAGGGGTTGAACTTGATGGACTTTGTCTTTTTTCAACCCAATTTAACTATGTAACTATGTAACTATGTAATAGTGCGGGCAAGCTCAATCATTCTAAGTCTTAGTCAAAGTCTATTATGTAACATATAGAAATTTTCAGCAACTGATGTAGCAGAGGGAGAATGAGAATAGTTGACTTCCAAAGCAAACAGCACGATTGTAACTCCTGTTATTGACACAAACCATCACACATTTCTATAAAGTGATTGCAGTAAGATGACATCCTGGCTGAATTACAGAAAATAATGATCGTATCTTTCCTTTCAGCGATAGAAAAAAGAAAAGAAAATAACAGAAAATACATTAATTTCAACTGCAACCAAATTGCATGTATTTATACAATGAATAAAACCCAAAACAACAGTTTGCGCATCTACACCCTTTCTGCTTTCTGACTACATGGCCTATTTCTCAATTTGAATGACATGATTTATGCCAAAAGAATGGTGTTACAAACGGTTTAAAAATAAATGACATATTTCCAAAGCTTTGTATTTCTCCTTATGTGGACTTTGATACTGTTCATCGCAATCCTTGCCTTTAAAAACTCTAGTTGTGGTGTCTGATTTTTAAAATGCATACAATTATTTCACAACACCACAGACCTGGCATAAGCAATTTGGGGTCTGTTTTTTAAACTTCAATTTCTTCTGGCCGAGTTTCTAGAGGGGATAAGTCGGATTTTAAATGGGTTGTTTTGAGTTATTTAGCTTTTTATTCAGCTGCTCTTCAATTTGCATTTTAGGCAATCTGGTAACTAGGGTCCAAATTACCCTAGCAGCCATGCATACATTTGAATAAGAGTCTGGGATATGAATAGGAGAGAGTCTGTACAGAAGGATCAGTAATAAAAAGTAACAATAGCAATACATTTATAGCCTTACAGAGCATTTGTTTTTTAGAAGGGAGTCAGTAACGCCCATTTGAAAGCTGCAAAGAGTCAGAAGAAAAAGACAAATAACTATAAACTGATTAAAAAATAAATTGAAAAGTTGCGTAGAATTGGCTGTTCTATAACATAATAAAAGTTACCTTAAAGGTGAACTACCCCTTTAAAGGAAAAAAGAAGTACACATTTATTTATTCCCCAAGCTGCTAAAAATCCAAATTTTAAAATACTCTGATCTTAAAGGTCATATAGACGTGCACCATCTTTTTAGAGAAAAATTATTGATAAAAGAGTTAAATTTGTGGATGAGAGTTAGGTCTACTTTGTTTTAATAAAAAATGAGATGTACTCAAGTTTTAGGTGTCAAGGAAATTCTTACTCGCTGTTTAAAAAAAAACCTTCAAAAATTAGGCAGTCATCTATTACTAGTGATTACTAGTGATGAATATCGAGGGTTAATTAACCCTCGATATTCAACTAGGAATTAAAATCCTTCAACTTCGAATATCGAAGTTGAAGGATTTAGCGCAGATAGTTCGATCGAACGATCGAAGGATAATTCCTTCGATCGAACGATTAAATCCTTCGAATCGAACGATTCAAAGGATTTAAATCCAACGATCGAAGGAATATCCTTCGATCAAAAAAAGTTAGCCAAGCCTATGGGGACCTTCCCCATAGGCTAACATTGAGTTCGGTAGCTTTTAGATGGCGAACTAGGGGGTCGAAGTTTTTTTTAAAGAGACAGTACAGTACAGTAGCCCAAAAAAAACTTCGAAATTCGAAGTTTTTTACCTTTGAATCCTTCACTCGAAGTTAGTGAATCGGCCCCTTAATGTGGCACGGATTTGCATCAAAATTCTGCATCTCGCCATCTCTTTTGAACAAAACTGCTGCAAAATGTAATCAGTAAGTGCAGCAGAAAAACACTGACTAAAAACCTATTGACTTCAATGCATTTTATGTGAAAAAATGCAGAGAAAATGGCCAATAACATCAATATATTTTGTGCTAAAAAAAGTAAGAAAAACCACCCACTGACTTCAATGCATTTTGTGTGAAAAATAGGAAAGATTCACTCATAACTACACATAATTAATAAACAGCTTGATAAATATGTGCTTGCAGAAAGAGCCAGAAAGAGCCAGAAAGAGCCAGTGATGTATTATGGAATTGCTTTTTGACAGGCTATTGTTTTATCCTATTCAATGTAACTGAAAGAGTCGCAGTGGGACATAGGTTTTTACTATAAGGGTCAGGGTACACATTCAGGGAGATTAGTCGTCTGGCGGGATGGCACCTCGCACAATTCATTTTTCGAAGTTGCCTCACAAGGAAACTTTGGGCGACTTCGGAAAGTGAATCGCGCCAAGTGCCATCCCACCAGTGATTTATATTTTAGCCGACGGGAAGGCAGGGGAGGCAGTTCGGGGAAATTAGTCGACCCTGAAGAAGAGGAGATTTGTTGCCAGGCGACTAATCTCCCCCAATCTGCCTCTGTGCCCTGACCCTAAAGTGCTGTTCTTATATCTACCAGGGAGCTGTTATCTGGTTACCTTCCCATTGTTCTGCTGGTGGGCTGCTGGCGAGGGGGGGGGGAGGAAGGAGGGTGATATCACTTGCAGTGCAGCAGTAAAGAGTGACTAACATTTTTCAGAGCACAAGTCTGGTGGCCCCTGGGAAACGGACAATATGTCTAGCCCCATGTCAGATTTCAAAATTAAATATAAAAAAATCAGTTTGGACAATAGTAATTTTTTTTCCTAGCAATTCACTATGGGGAAACTATTAAAGTAGACGGAAAGTCTTTTTCTACATGGGGGGTGGGTGCTGAAAGTAAGGACCGCTTCTCACATCAGCAAAAAACGGCCCGGGGATTGTACATTTGTCAGAATCCTCATCAAGACCCTCTATAATTCTGAGCCCCCTCAGAAGCTGCTGGATCTGCTGGTTATTGTAACACCCTTGCAGAGCCGCTCGCCTCAGGACCAGACTAGTTATACTACAAGTGCGAGTAAGCGCAGCTCTTTCCGAGTAACTTTGGGTCCTGGGAATGCCAATCAATATGTTATCCATCAAGCAACAGTTTCTTTCACAGTACTTTGTTGCGTTTTGGCTGTGTCTCTAAATTAGCTGGCTATAGAAGGAAGATAAAGTTACATATATTGCCACATGCCGCTACATTTGTTTCCGATTGGTTTCCAGCTGAAAGGATGAGTGCTTAAAGTGGCAGCATAAACAAATTGGCAAATTCATAAATTCAAAATGAGCAAGAAGACGGAGTAAATGGAACTAGCGTACTTTCAGTGTAATTTCTTAAACTTTCTTAACTGATCACTTGGTAAAATTATGAACTTTTTCTGGGACACTAACAAACTAACCAAAACCAAGGAATCAAAATGTTTCTATTAACTGGTTTATAACAGATGAATTTACTATCAACTAATCATGAACTTTCATATTAATTGACCACCAACTAACCATGAACTTTTATACTAATTGATTAACAGTTCCAGTTTTCTAACCCATTATCAATTCATGCACTTTATTAATAATGTTTAATTGTGTTATTAATTTAAATGTGATTTTTTGCATTAAAGATATTTAATTTGCATATATTTATGTAGTTCTAACTCATTGAATCAGGTGGCTGTGAGGATAATTAAAATAAATTAATATTTAATGATAGACTAAATACCGAGTGCAAGCTTGGAGATACTTTTTCGCATTTAAGTTATTTAAATACATTTTTTATCTCCTGCACCACTCAATTAATTGAGTAGAGTAAGTCTGTATAAAATATATTGGAGAGTGCTGTACCAACCATTATACGTTCTATTGTAACACCCTTGCATGTTATCCATGATTCTATTTATATTTACCCAGCTTTACAATAATTTCAGTGGAAAACACTAGATAATAAATCCAGTCAAAAGCAAGGAAAAATCTCAGTGCCGGAACATACCCCATAAAATCTTCAGTTTAAGACTCATTAATTTTAGGAAACCATTTACTTGAAATTAGTGCTGAATAAAATCTTCACAATAAGTATATATTAATTACAATGAAATAGCTGGCATTAAATTAATAAGGGTCATGTTTCAAGCAGTAATTGCATGTCTAGCATAACATGTCTCGAACTATATTGCTATAAAACCCCATGTGGTTAATTAGACAATATACCAGTCACCACATTGCGTAGGAGATGCAGAATTATGTCCAGTAGCATGAGTAAATGCAATTATTTCCCATCAAATGAGAGTTCAGAAACCCATAATTAGGAAAGGTCATGTGGCATTATTTAGCAATACATTTTTAAAGTGTGAATTACTATATGTACATAAAATATCGGAGTAATGGATTATTTATGGAAGAAAGCAACATAGTACTGCAGGCAAAAGTGCTATCTATAAAAGTGTAATGGAGCAGAAAGAGTTGCTAATGCTATTGTTTCCCAAAGCTATATCTTTCCGGCTCACCATGAGTCATTTCCCCAGCAACTTGGTTGCACTGCATTCTGAGAAGAATATTGGTGATCATAACACATTCATTTAAGTACAGTGTTTCTCCTAGACTGTAGGGGGATACTAGGGACTGGAATAAAATGAGTGTGTTCTGTGGCTATACATACGCTGATAAATACACTGGCAAAAACTATTTAGCATGAACAGAAACAAGTATTGTTATGGCAAAGACAAAGGTTTTGAACTAATGGTGCCAATAATTGCATTTTGTTTGTCCTAAATTGCACAGTACACTGCAGTTTTCCCATTTTCCCATTGTATTCTAAATAGCTTATCTGTTATGTGCTATGAAAACCTGTGCCCTTTCTCCTTTGTTCAGGCTGAATGGCTGCCTCCATGGCTACACAGCAGCTTGTTTATATAAACTACAGTGGTCTTTTGAAGCAAATATGCCAGTTTTTTTTTTTACCAGTGCAGGGCAACAATACATTATATAATAATTACTTTAAAACATGAATTAATTATTTTTTGTGTTAATGCTCCTTTTTATGTGCTTCTGAAAATCGAGGCAAAAAAAGTCCTTTTGAACAAATTCAGTTATTTTTAATGTAATCAACTTGGCGACTTATTCCTCTTTCAGTTTCCAAACCAGGTCCACTTTAAGTTATCAGTCCCCCAGGGCAAAGCTTTCATTGGTGGGCCCCCACTTTAGTTTTCCCAGGTCCTATTTGCAGGTCGATTTTTCTCTGCCATACAGTTGCTCTTTGGAAATTCATCAATTTTCCTCAGAATAACTCCTGAATACAATGTTCTCTATAATTGTTTTGGCTGCATGAGTAAATACAATTTTGCACACTATTAAAAACTGTGTGCACAGAGAAAAGGGTCAGTCAGAATAAATACAAAAATATGTATTACACACATATTTGTGTGCACCGCAATTTGTGTGTGTGTTTCAAAATGTGTGTGTGTGTGCACATGAGTGCATGGCATAGAGGGGACATTGTTTACACTGTAAAACACAAACAAAGCAGGAGCAGATCCTGATTTTTCAATTAAAAAGAACATGCTGCCCAGTGTGCTAGTAAATATATTCCAATAATTTATGACAGGGATAGGAAAAAATCTTCAAAACTTACTTCCACTTAAAAACACAAATGTAGTATCCACTTACAAAACACCAGGGCCAGATGGTTTCTACAATAGATATCACATAGCTTATGCGGGGATCCTAATTCTACATTTTACAAAAATCTTTAATTGTTTTATTCAATCATAAAACCATAAGCTACAGCAACAGCCACTACCCTATTCCCCTTTTAAACACAGATGGAAAATTATATGAAACAATGTTAGCATAAAGTATTCAAGGCCTACTACAATCAAGGGTCAACAAGCCTATCATGATATACAAAAACTAATTTGCCTTATCGTAAAAGTAGGGCACACATTCTCTGTTCCTAGCCTGGATTCGGAGAAGTCACTTCACAGGATAAGTTTAGCGTTCCACTAAAATTTATTTCAGGAATAATGACAATATAGTCAAACCCATAAGTGGGTTCCTTTCCACTCCCTCTCCAATTACTAAGGGGACTAGGCAATGGTTCCTTATCTCCCACACTAATATTTGTTTTTAGTACTGAACTATTAGCACAACTGGTTGTACAAACCCAAGAAATAGAAAGCATTTAAAGTAAAACTCACAACACTTCATTATTTGCAAGCTTTATTGTTATCATAAGAACTAACCCACCAATTGCATCACCAAAATTAGTGTTGTGTGACCTCTGTCTTTTGTGTCAAATAAGATGCATTAAATCTGTCAAGAATTTAGCAAAATTAAGCATTGTAAGTAAACCCCTAGAATTGAATGCAACTGTGGCAATCAATGTGAAGGTGAAATGGCATTGCCTTAAACGAGTTAATTTTTAGTATGACATATAAAGTAATATTCTGAGACAATTTGCAATTGGTCTTCATTTTGTACTGTTTGCGGTTTTTTTTAATGATTTCACTTTTTGTTCAGTAATTCTCCTATTTGGAATTTCAGCAGCCATCTCGTTGCTAGAGTCCAAATGACCTTAGCAACTAGGGAATGAAAGACTGGATATGCATAGGAGAGGACATGAATAAAAAGATGAGTAATAAAAATTAACAAAACAATAGAATAGTAGCAATAGTTCTTTTACTGCTGGGGTCAGTGACCCCCATTTGAAAGCTGGAAAAAGGCAGAAGAGGAAGGCAAATAATTAAAAAAACTATAAAAAAAATAATGAAAACCAATTGAATAGTTGCTTAGAATTGGCCATTCTATAACATACTAAAAGTTAACTCAAAGGTGTTAGAGGAGTTATTTTTCCACTTTTCTTTTTCTAGCTTCCTAGATTAAAAAGGCTCCCATTTTGCCAGATTATTTTCTAAACATGGTGGTGACTCCATCAATATCATACTGTCTACATAACCTTTCTCCCATTTGTTCAAGCAGAAATTTTTAAATTAGATTGACCAAAACCTTATTTGAATCTTTCATCAATTATGCACTATAGTGAATGCAGTTAATACCATCTGCTGACAGTATTACTGGTGAAACTACAGGGAGAAATTCAAGAGCAGATTTGCAGAAAAGTCCACAGCTAGCAGAACTACAAATTGTGCCACAAAATTGTATAAAATTGTAAAAAGAACATTACTCCCTCTCTAGTCAAAATATTTGATTTTCTTAGAAGGTAGGAGAGATAGCCTATTATAATTAAATGTAAATAAAATCCAAACAGCAATAGAGCTATAACTCTAGGTATATTAAATATCTCAAATATTTCAACTAAATTGAAATAGAACATGGGTAAAGGGTGGGAACTAGGGGGTGTGAGATTTAAGGTTAATACTGGTGATGGAATGGCCTCAGCTTCAGAGCTAAATTACTGTACCCTATCATCACATATTATTACTAAATATCAAAATACATGTATAGGCATTAAATGACAAAGAAAAGCTTTTGTTTGCTCAAGATTGTTGTGTGTAAGACCAGCGGGTGATGGAAAATATCCTAGCATTTGTGATCAGTCTGTAGTAGATTCCTGGAAAGGTTCATTAAAGTTTCTCAATGTTCATATATCCCTTTTCCTTTTGTGAAGTGGCAATGTTCTGGGCTTCCTTGTGCATCATATTGCTATCTAGTTCCTTCAGAATTAGTTGTAAGGATGGGAATTGTATAGATTGCCACATTTTATCTAGATGTGGATTTGACAGCAAGTAATAAGTGGTGTAGGCTGTAGATTCTGTTTTTTTCTAGGCTTTTGTTGGGCTGTTTTATGAGTTCCTGGGAGCACTTTATTACTATTGATCTTCTGGTTTGCTGACTCCTGGTCTGTTTCCTCATGATTCGGATTGCTGCTTGTCTTGATCTGTGTCTGTACTTTAGACATGTTTAACCCTTGTTTCCTGCCATCTCCAGCTTCCTTATCAATGTCAAATACGGGTTAATGTAATTTACAGTATATGGCAAAAAAATATCTCCACAAAACAAATGTACAAGTCTAAGCAAGAACATGGCCTAGTGTACCCATTATTAGTATATACTGTACAGTGTATTTATCCCTTCATCTCCTATACTCTTGTTTGAAAGAAAATGTATTCCAAAGTGTTTGATACATTATAAAAAAATTCATGAAGTAGTGGTATGGAGCAG